>NW_020537324.1:37666760-37696185 GCF_003426905.1 Ctenocephalides felis | reverse complement strand
TATATATATATCATTGTATATATATATATATACAATGATACACACGTGGGCGTGTGATGGATCCATAGACCTTATACTACATTGTATATGTTGAAAATACAATATTTATTGGCACAAATTTATTATAATAAATTATGAATGTGAAGTGAGGTTATTGCGAATTGGTGTGAACAAAATGTAAATAATCTAAAAATCTTTGAGCTTTATTTTGTGCTGAATAGAAGACTTATTTGATTCATATATATTTCATATATGGGTCATCTTTCACAAACCGCACACCGACCAGATCTTGACATTTGAACATTGTCTGATTTTTTTTTTACAGATATTAAACATAAAACCATCTGACACGTATTTCAGGATTTTTTTTTATTGAAATATGGATGATTGTGCTCAATTTCAATGTATAATTTTATTATATTTTACTCATATTAAGGTCAACTTTATAATAATTAAATAAAAGTTTTTGCAATTTCCTTAATAATAACAACCTCTAGATATTCACTAAAGTTTTACCTAACCTTAAGTCACGCTTTCCACGCCAGGAACCTCAAAGACTTGTACGCATTTGTCACTTTGAAAATTGAAAAATATTTTTAAATTTGTTTATGGAGACAAATGAATATATATAAAAAAATATTAGAAGAGAACAGGGCTTAAAGGTCTGCGTGTAAAAGTTCCACTATGCATATCTCAAAAACAAATAAAGTTAGGAACTTTTCATAACAATATTTTGAAGTAGGAGGACTTTTAAGTTAGATTCAACCATTTTTTCTAATTATGGAAATATATTTTTCAGCTATTTTTCCGAAATTTGTCATTTTTTTTCTTTTAGCCCTTATCCCGGGTAAAAAGTATAGCCATCGTGCAAACAGATACAATATCTTATTCTTAATTTTAAAGAATTTTACGAAATATTAGCTCATAGGCATATCTTTTACAAAGAATTCACCATATATAGCTTTGATCTGTTATTTTATCAGAAATATTCATAAGCAGAGTTGGTATTACTCTTAATTTATATTATTGTAAAAATGCTTTTTTCTAACTAAATTATTTTTTTCCCATTTTCTTATGTTCACACCTTTGCCAGCTTGAAGGTTTAGTTGGTCTTTTTTACACCCACATGTAAACAGTAAGCTTATAAAATATTTTTTTCAACCATAAACAAGTATAATAAGAAGGGGCATTCGAAAGTGACAAATGAGTACAAGTCTTTGTACCTGGCGTGGAAAACGCGACTCGCGCTCAAAAATATTTAATACCTTTCGATGTAACGAGTTTCCAACAAATTGTGAAAAAAATTTTGTAGCAGAAAAAAAAATGTTTAATTGATTCAAGTTGGGGGAAGGACGAATAAAACCTTTGTGAATATTCAGGGGCTTTTATTGCTAAGAAAATTCCAAAAACATTTTGTTTAATTATTATAAAGTTGACTTCAATATGAGTAAAATAAAAAAAAATACTGTTGCGATCAGCACAATAGAAATAATTAATTTGACGCAAAGGATGTTGAATAGAATTGTCATGTATTCTGATTGCTATTGAAAATAAAATTAAACAAAAAAAAATTGAGAAAATCATCATCAAATTTCATTGTAAATATTAACAAAAACAAATTTTTCAGCAAACTCTGAAATTTATAACTGTAAAAATTTATTTACTTTCACGATTTGTGAAAGAATACCAATTGCATTTCTATGTCCTACAAATATATTGTATGTGTTGCAGTTAATAAACTAGGAATGTTTCATGGAAGAGCTTATACAATGAAAGAAAAGAATTTCAAAAAAATTTCAACATATTTGTGGTTTGCTTCAAGAAATTAGATATCAGGATCCTCCAGAAGACTCCAACTTGAATTTGACCTATGATATTTGTGCACAACGTGGATTGAAGAATTTACGAAATGAATATCCTGATGACGATAATATGCAAAAATTTGTTACTGAAATTCAGGTGCCAATTACTAATATGATGCTTATTTTACAAATTATTTGCGCTTAATTTTTTCTATTTCTTTTTAGAGATTATTTGAAAAAGCTCTTGATTATGCCAGAGACCTTATTAAACCTTCAGGTCTATTATCTGTTATATGCCATGGTGATTACCTAAGAAATAATGTCATGTACAAATATGATGATACAAATCAACCTATAGATTTGATGATGCTTGATCTGCAGACATTTCGGTACGTCAACAAGAATAATATTTTGTTTTCATGCTTTAAAAATTACTTTTCGAACTGATTTGATGTTCATGTCATGAGAGAATGCATTTAGCTTTTTTTTTTTTTTTTTTTTTTTTTTAATTTTTATTTTCAATAGCAATCAGAATACATGACTATTCTATGAGCTATTTGGCTTATGTCATTCACTCACACACATACACACACACTTGCAAACACACATATAAATTTATCGGATCAATATTACAATCATATTTAGAGAATCACTTCAATAAGTGATTCAATTATTCTGTTCATATAAGGTTGTGGTAGTTCTAAAGTTCCTCCATATTATCTTCGGGCAGCTTCTTCTTCAGTCTTCTTGAAGTTGATGTCTCAAGAAGCTGAGTGACTATATGGTTTGAATGATGTTGTAGTTTTTGAAAATGTTTTATACTGTTGATTTGTATTATTCTGTTTATAAAATCAATATGAAGATCGTCGTGTAAAGTTTTATTACTAACAAACCACGGAGCATCAGTAATCTGCCTCAATATTTTCGATTGGACACGTTGCATTAACGCTATGTTGGATTTGCTTGCACAGCTCCACAATTCAATGCCATAAGTCTATATGGGTTTTATTACTGCCTTGTAAATTAGAAGTTTATTGTCAATCGACAAAATTGACTTGCGTCCCAGTAGCCAGTATAGTTCAGCGGTTCTAATTTTTATAGTATTTAATTTGGCGCGAATATGGTCCTTCCACGTGAGTCTGCGATCTAAATGCATACCTAAGTATTTGACGCATTCGGTGCTTGGAATTGCTTGGCCATAAAAATGTACTCCTGGGCATGTTGTCTTGTTCAGTGTAAATGTTATATGATTAGACTTGCTCTCATTTAATTTTATTCTTCATTTTTTGTCTAATTCTCTATAACATTTAGATGCCTTTGTAAAATTAGCGAAGCCTTAGATGCATCAGCATGTGTCAAAAGAACTGCTATGTCGTCAGCCAATGTAGCTGTTGTGGTTGATTGTAATGTTGGAAAATCACTAGTGAATAGGATATATAAAAATGGCGCCAAAACACTGCCTTGTGGAACTCCTGCCTCAGTCTGATGAGATATTGAGGTTTCAGTGTTGACCCGTACTTTGAATTTCCTATTGGCGAGATAAGATTCTGGAATATTATAATAACCACATGGAGGTAGAGATCTAATCTTCGATAGAAGTCCCTTGTGCCACACCTTATCGAAAGCCTGGCTCACATCTAGAAACACTGCAGAACAGAATTGTTTGGCCTCGAAGGTATTGTTGATGACTCTTACGATTCTGTGGCACTGTTGAATTGTAGAGTGTTGACTCCGAAAGCCAAATTGATGTTCTGGAAATATATTCGCGCTAGTTAAGATATGTTGAAGTAGGAGTTTTTCGAGCACTTTTGAAACAATTGGTAGAAGGCTGATTGGTCTATATGAGGTAACCATATTAGGATCTTTTCCGCTTTTATGGATCATTTTTACTACAGATGTTTTGTAGAGAGTTGGCCAATAATTTAATCTAATTATTGAGTTGAATATATACGTTAGAAGGATGAATCCCTTCTTTGGCAATTCTTTCAACATTTTTGCCGTCACTAAATCGTAACCTGGAGATTTATTATTTTTCAGTTTACTTATCTCTTCAATTATAATCTTTAATGAAAAGAACTTTATGCTGTTCATTGAGTTGTGAGAAGGAATCATATTTGAGCTAAGGCCCGCTGCGTTAGAGTAATCTGGGTTCGGTTTGAAAACTGCACTTGAATAATGAGCAAATAAATTAGCTTTTTCTGCATCACTCCTAGCCCAAGATAGATGATTGCTGTCATCCCATCTAACAGGCGGATTTTGAATACGTGGTTTTAATTTGTTTTTAATTTAGAATTTTTTTCAATCTGGATTTTAATTTATTGCTTAAGTTATTGTATGTGTTCTTATCCGATGGAAAGTGAGTTGACTGCCATTTGCGTCTAGCTTTCCTTTTCTCGGAGATTAAATTTTTAATTTCAAAAGATAGAGGTTGATCCTGTTGAACTCTTGTTTCTGGAGTAGCAGTTAAAGTAGCATCATGAAGTGTTTTATTAAATTTGTCAATAGCAGAGTCAACTTCCGATGAGTTCTTAAGACTAATTTTGAGATCAGTATTGTTTTCTATTTTGCAGCGGTATAGTTCCCAGTTTGTTTTTCTCGAATGAAGTCTATAAGGTTTACAAACATTGATAATTGAAGAACAGATAGTAGCAGTTATAGGTGAGTGATCTGAAGAGAGATCGTAGCTTGAATGAACATCTGTGTACCTTGAGTTTAAGCCTTTGATTATGAAGAAATCCAATAAATCGGGCTTCTTCATTGGGTCAGTTGGCCAGTAAGTCGGAGTGCCCGTGGAAAGAGTACCATAGTTTTGTTGGACAATAACTTCATACAGTTTTCTTCCTTTTGGATTAATCAGTCTTAATGCATTTAGTAAAAGACTAAAAATGGTTAAATGGATAACTGTGTTGGCTGGAGTCGAGCAGAAAGAGCATCAGTATAGAATGAGAGTTTAGATCAAACAGTTTGAAGCACAACTCAACGACGGACTCGTTTCTGATGCTATTAGGTAGAAAGGAAATGGAGAAAACTTGCATATTTATTTCTTTTCTCTAGAAAAAGAGTTTAATGATGTCCTTGTGATTTTATAAATGTTTTGGAGTTGAAAAGACATCCAGTTTAGATATGCGTGTGGAAAGAATTGGTAGAATAGCTATCAGATTGTTAATGTTTTAAAGATAGTTTCTACTAATCTATTGATAAGTCAAAAACTGGAAACTTCAAAAGAGAAATCATGACATCTATAAATTAGATGTCTTGTGACTGAAAAAGGTTAGAGGGCTGAGGACTCTTTTCGGATTGCTTCTCAATATACATATTGTATTTTACATGAGACAAGTTCAAAAGAAGAGACGCAATTTTAGTAATAAATATAACGATGAGTAGTGTGCTAATTGTGATTTGCATTTGTGCTTGTAAGTGAAATTCTGGTGATTCAGGTGCATAGGCACATAATAAGAAATTGTACAAACATGAAGGATATATGTTGGCTCTTGGCGGCACATCGATTTGCACTAAAGCCTAGGATAAGCCAGAAAATAATTCTAAAGTGCAAAAAATACTTTAATACGGATTCAAAGATGTATCTACACAAATCTTTCCGAACAAATAAACGACGAAAAACTGTAGATATGATTTGAAACTTCAGGAAACAAAAAGAAGAGGTTGGACGATTACACAGATCCACAAAAGGTGGAAAATTGAAAATAGAAGAAGACGTTGGCAAATGTTATTGCCTTGTGGAAGAATTAGATTAAAACTAGTGGCGCGCATGGCATCGTGCCTTAAGGCAAATTGCTGTAACTTTCCGTACTAAAAATTATTATTTTTTAAAAACGAATAACATTTTTGAAAAAAATTTACTTCGAAAAAATTAGTTTTTCAAGAAACTATAAATTTGACAAAAGATTACTTTTTTGAAAAAAAAAATATTGAAAAAAAAGGTTTCTTTATTTTGATATATTTTGGAAGTTCTGAACTTTTTTTCAAAGCAATCGTACTGCTTTAACTGCATAGAGACGAAATATCAAAGCGCGTAAGCGCCGCGATGCCGTCTAACGGATGAACATTGATACGGAACCCATAGGAATGTAAACAAAATTTATACTCATTGTTAAAATCTCTTTAAAATATCGGATATTTCGATGTGCATATGTCTAATGATCATTTTTGACCGCCAAATGGCATTTTTTTTTTACTTTTTTCATTAGACCTCCGAAACCGCTAAACCTGCCTTGATGAAAATTTGATCAATTTTTCATCTTGTCAATACAAGTAAAACGTTTTTTGAATTATTAAAATCGAACGCTCCGTTCTCTTAAAAACTGAGTTACCATTTTTTGCACTTTTTGCCCGGTATTTTCGGAACGGCTAGGCCTATCTTCACCAAAAACTAATCAGCACATTTCCTTATCAATACGAATCGAATGTTTTTTTATTTATTCAAATCACTTGTATCCGCACACACACACGCACACACACATACATCCATTTTTTCTAAGGTATGCCAAAATACTCAGAAACCTTTGAAACGTAAAGATATATAAAAATTTTCATTTTCGATTTTTTTGCGATTACTATAACTTGCCCTACGGGAAGTTAAAAATTTGCGATATATAAAAATTTTCCCGACAATATTGTGATAAAGAAATAGGAAAACATGATCGAAGACGGACATGAACCATGCACTAGAAGTAGTTATTACATATGAGAATGATCACTCTGTACAAGAAGGCCAAAACGGAACATCTAGATACTGACTGTTGTATCTTTAAATCAAATACATCAGCAACTATATTTTGTGTTCGATTAGGGGTAAAAATTAGCTAAAGCAATATAAAGGCATCATATTTTTATGCGATGGAATTCATTCTCTAAAATCGAAAAACTGTTGTGATATCGATATTTATTGGTCTATTTTATCACAACATCTCTAGATACTTTGACCTAATTGTGTGACAGTTGCATTTAGTTCTATTTCAGAGTAATTTAAATTACAGATTAAACCCAATTTTTCTCTGACTCTGGCGTAGAGAAAAGAATTGAAATGCTATATTAACAAGACATTATTGAATATTACCTTATCATAATATTATTACTATTACTATTATATTTGTATATATGCTTTATATTTTAGATATGCTTCCCCTGCAACGGATTTGTCTGTATTTTTATTTATGCACTATGATGGCAAACAACTGATTGAAGACTGGGATTATTTCTTTAGTGAATATCATAAAGCGCTAGTAAATGAACTCAGCATTGGTTTGAATAGGCCGATTAATGATCTTCCTAGCTGCTACAGGTTCGTAAAAATAATAATAAAAATCATTTGATTTATTTGCTTGTATTATATAAAATTTATTGGTCTTACTTTGCTGTATTTATATACTCTGACTACATACATATTTAATTTACATATGGGGTAGATCGGGGCACAAAGGTCCAATTTGCAATTATATCATAACAAATAACACATATCAAACAACTATCTGATTATGTTCAATACTTCCAGCTAATTCATCATTCTAGAAATGTGTTTTTTTTGCTGTTTTTCAAAAATGTGTAACCAGATTCTTTTACCCGGGGTTAATTGGGGCGGCCAGTGGACAACATGTCCAATGTTTTATTTTAATTTTGAAGAGGTTTTACAAAATATTAGCTGCATTATTCAACCAATGCAAAATATAAATTTCATGGATGCATTTTTTACAGCGATAGCACTGTAAATAACTTTGATCTTGTATGCAGTGCCGGCTTTAGGGTAGGGCGAGGTGGGCGACCGCCCTGGGCGCCGGCAAAAAGGGGCGCTGCAGGCGCCCCTCCGGCTGATGCTCATAGTTCGAGGTCTGCTTAGTCGTCTCGTAAATTCCCTAAATTAAGCGTTTTTTTTTTGTCTATTGTCAAAACACATTGTCCTTTTAACGTTTTGGTAAAAAAAAAGCTAGCGTTATTGTAGCGAAGCGTAACAAACTCAGCTCATTCGCATGGGATAGCGAACTTGGCCACTTGGCCAGTCACTCGAAATGGCAAAATCATTGATCACATAATTACTAGTGGCCTAGTGCAAACTCGCATTGATAATTATCCGAAGAATGATGCAGGCCGATATTTCTCTAATTCTCATTTCACAAAAATTCTTACAAACAATGAAACAATTCAGCGCCGTCGGTTAATTTACTCCGTTTCTAAGGATTGAGTTTATTGTTTTGTTGTAGACTATTTGATAGTAGCTCAACGTCGAACTTAGTATCTCAAGGGTATAACAACTGGAAATACTTGTCTGAAATATTAAAAAATCATGAAAATAGCACTTTTCATAAGAAGTTTTACTTTTTCATGGATTGAAGCTGAACTACGATTAAAAATAGAAAAAACGATGGAATAATGTTTTGTCTAGATTGATGCATATCACACTTTATTTAGCCGAAAACAATATGGCGTTCAGAGGCACTTCTGACAAACTATATACGCCAAATAACGGAAAGTTCTTAGGCTTTGTACAAATACTAGCCAAATTTCATCTAGTCATGCAGGAGCACTTGCGATTAGCTATGAAGGGTGATATTTCAGACCACTCAGCTTCTGTTCATCGATGGAAAATTCTAACCGATCACTTGGGACTATATACTATAAAAAAGCACAGTGACACTCGTTGGGAAGCAAGAATAAGTAGTGTTACAGTAGTCCGTTATCAAATTAGTACTATCCATGATGCTTTGATTACTTTGGCTCTTGAAACTCAGAAAACTGATGTTCAAATGTCTCATGAAACTACTACTCTAGCCGAATAACTAAAAGATTTCAGCTTCATAGTTTCATTGGTTGTTTGGTATGACATACATCATCAAATAAATGTTGTAAGTAAATCTCCACAGTCAACAGATATGGGTCTTGGTAAATGTACACAAATGTTGAAAAAATGCGGCAATTTTTTGGAAGACTACAGAAATACGGGCTTTAAAAGCGCTATTTTAACTGCGAAGGAGTTGGCTGAAGAACTAGAAATTGAGCGTCAAGCTGGTGAAATTGCACGCGATGACCCTATAACTTCTACAGAAAAAAAATTTGAGGTTGAATTTTTCAACTGTCTTTTGGACAACATTAATTTCAATCAATGAATGGTTCGAACAGTTAAATGAGTACTCGGAATATTGGTCTTTTTTGTACAATATTAAGCAGATTCCAGAAAAACGCGACCTTCTCAAGCTCTGTAGTGATCTCCAATTAAAATTAACTGTAGACTCTAAATCAGACATAGATGGTTGTATGTTATGTGATGAACTTATAAGTCTGGCATCCCACCTGATAAAAATGTGGTTACTCCCATTTTTGTTATAAATTTTATCAAAGATTTCAATTTACAAGAACTGTATCCAAATGTATGGATATCATTGCGAATTTTATTAACTATACCTGTAACGGTTGCTAGTGGGGAGCTTTTCAAAGCTGAAGCTAATAAAAACCTATCTTCGATCAGCGATTTCGCAATCTAGATTGACAAACTTAACAACTGTGTCAATTGAGAACGAAATTGCTGAAAACATCGACTTCGACAACCTTATAAAAGAGTTTGCTGATAGAAAGGCCAGAAAAGTAAAATTCTATTAGTGGTTCTATTAATGGTTATCTTTTATAATTTTTTTTTTTAATAAATGGTTATTTCATTAGATGTTTTTCTTTTTTCCAAATGGGTTTGAATTGCAGGTGAAGGGCGCCGTAGAAATCTCGCCCAGGGCGCTGGTAGTGTTAAAGCCGGCCCTGCTTGTATGTCATTAGAAATATTCACCAGCAGAGTAGAAATAACTATTTATTTAATTTTTTTCTTGTGAAATTGCTTATTTTTAACTTGATTTACTTTTTTATTTGCTATTTTTTATTTTTCACAACTTTACCAGTGTGAAGGTTTTCAGTTGGTCCCTTCTACGCCACCCAGGTGTAAGCTTTTTAACGTCTGGATTTAACTTAAAATTAACAATACCTCTTTATAAACTTTATAAACCAATTAAATAATGAATATTAACTTCCCGTAGGGTAGTTATAGTAATGGGCCGAAAATCGAAAATGAAAATTTTTGTATATCTTCAGGTTTTGAAGGTTTCTGAACATTTTGGCATACCTCAGAAAAAATGGATGTGTGTGCATGTTATTATTTTTTTTTTTTCAATTTTTTTTTTGTATGCCGAAAATAATTCAGGTTTTAATTTTAATTCTTGCTAAACTTCACTTATATACTATAAGTAAATAATGATGACTTTGTAAATCAGTTTATATAATTCTTATAAATATTACACAATGTTACAGTATTTACATTAATCGTAACTGTCTAGCAATTTGCCTTAAGGCACGATGGCATTCACCACTAGTATAAAATTATATTAAGGTCTGGAAAAATAAGCAACAGAGCTCACAATAAAATATAACAACCTAAGAAAATAATTTTGTCATGTATTTTTAAATATTTCAGTTTTTCTCGAGATATCATCGTCACAAGATTCAAAGTGGTGTCTGGATATGCATCATATTTTTCTACTAACGTTGTTGTTAAAAAATTCTTAACTTTAATAGTTTTTGAGATTTTGGTGGTGTTCCTTTTTACCCGGGAACCTTCAAACCCAGCTTTACCCTAAATCTTTTATCTGAAAAGCTGCTTATTCATGGTTATAATTTTCTGAACTTAAAATCTTTTGTAATAATTTTTTTATTTAACGGAAATATTTTTTGTGTGTAATTAATTGTACGTTTTGGAGAAATGGCATGTCTCTTCTTCAAAAACTTTAAGAGTTTGACTTTAAAAAGAAAAATGATACTAGGTGTAAGTTAACTTTTGTCTTAAGGCAATTTATTTAAATCATGTTATGTTAGGCATGTTAGTTATTTTTGCTAAACGGTTTAAATATTACACATTATTGAAAACCGAAACGTATTTTAGTATATCATTAAAACCAGAAACTCTACTGTAACACAATGTATCATTGAATTTATCAAACAATTTTTTAGCAATCAATTATAAAGAAATCACTTGACCGATTTTTGCAAAAACAAGTCACCTAGATCCCTAAAAACCTTACCAATAAATGGTTTTCGAGTTTCATCGAATTCGCTTTTTTCAATTTGGTTCCAAACGATTCTGAATGACTTGAAACGTTGAGAAGACACAAAATTAGCAATTTGAATTTTTTTGAATTATACATTCACTAAAAGGTATAGTTGGTTGTACTATGAGAACTAGGTGTGTATTTTGACCGACTGACGGAATTAATTTAAATATTTATACAGTAGAGCGTGTAAAGTAAACCACCGCCATAATTTCAAAAACATAGTATAGAATTTTTTATGATACCTTATGATAATTTTTATAATCTTAGATAATGAAGAAAAAGATGTATCATCAGCTTTCGTCTTAATTTCGACGACGTCGCTATTATGAGATAAATGGCTATCTATCGATATCTATTACAAACGAATCTTTTTTGTTGGTATTTTTTTTGGTTTTGAGCTCTTTTAATTATTTTATGGTATCTGAATTTATTTTTTAGTATACGTTATTAATTGTTTTATAAGATGTATTGCTATTAACTTCCTGAAAGGAAAAGTTTGTTTTCAAGAAAAAATCCGTTTAGCTAAATTTATGTTTTCTTGACGTTTCAAGTCATTTTGAATCGAATGAGACCTAATTTGAAAAATGTATTGGTGTGTGTATTGCAATGTGTTTTTGTATGTGATCTAATTTTTGACATTTTGCCGATGTTTTCAAAAAATCGGCTGAACCGATTTCAAAAATTTAAAAGCCATTCGATGAAATTCGGTGAGCATCCGCGTTGGTTAGTTTTTTGATGAGATCGACTGAACCGTTTCTTTAAAATTAGCCGAAAAGTGCAAAATTTTTCGGCTGCATTCTAGCCTAAAATTCTGATCTTATTTCAAAAATTTAAATAACTTTCATAAAAGCTTACATGTGGGTGGGGTAAGAAGGAACAACTAAACTAACCCTGGCAAAGGTGTAAACAATGAGAAAACTAGTGGGGTGGGTGGCATCGTGCCTTAAGGCAAATTGCTGGAACTTCCCGTATCGTAACGAAATGTTCGAGAAATAATGAATGTTTTTAAATAGATTATTATTAATATTGTAACACTGTCTAATATTTATAAGAATTATATAAACTGAATTGCAAAGTTGAAATTATTTGTTTAAAGTATATTAGAACTATAGTCAGAATTTAAAATAAAATCTGAATTATTTTCGATATACAAAAAATTAAAAAAAAATAAAATAAAATTAAAAAAAATTTCAAACAAAAATTTTTTAATCCAAAATCAATTATTTTGTTAAGACAAGCAGAAAGTTTTTTGAATCAATTAACTTATTAATTTAGCTCCGTATCTTCGAAATGGCTGGGCCTGCCTTTGCGAAAAACTAATAACCACTTCTCCCAATCATTACTAATTAAATGTTTTTTAGATCATTTAAATCGGATGCTCCGTTCTCTCAAAAACTTGATTTCTATTTTCTGTACTCTTTGCTCTTTCTCTCTGTAACTGCTGGACCTGCCTTTGCCAAAAACGAATTAGCACATCTCCTTATCAATAGGAATCGAATGTTTTTTGAACTATTCAAATCGGTTGATCCGTACGCCCGAAAACGTGGACGAAAAATTGTATCCATTCATACATACACACACATACGCGCACACACACACACATCAATTTTTTCTGAAGTATGCCAAAATGTTCAGAAACCTTCAAAACGTCGAGAAATGTAAAAATTTTCAATTCCGATTTTCGGCCCATTACAATAACTTACCCTACGGGAAGTTAATTATAAATAAAAAATTGAATTTTGTTAAAAATATCAATTTTACATGGGATAAATTAAATTAATATTTATTCCAATCGTGCTGATATATTATTCTGATGAAATAACTATAAATAAAATAAAATAGCAGATCAATGTTATATACAGTATAGATTTTTGTAAAAAATGTGCTCATTAAATTTGTATTTCGCATTAGTTGATTAAGGTCGCTATTGCTTCCTAAACTTTCTAAACAAGTGAATAGTAATAATGAAAATAAAACTGTATTTTTTGCTTATAATAAACACTTTTCTAAATGAATAGATTCAAATTTCATATGATAGAGCAACTTGATCCCAATTTGTTTGTTAATTAAAATAGATTTTTGTAGACCACTTTTATATATAGATATAAGTATTGCTGACATTATAGTTTAGTGTAGTATTACCTTATGTAACAACATCATTATTTATTACCAATTAATAAATACTCCATAGCCTATTGAGCGTAATTAAAACCTGTGAAAAATATTTGATATAAGTTCAGTGAATTATATAGAAGATGATCAGAATGACAGATTATTTTTCAACTTTTAGCAAAATTGTGATCAGTTTTTCATTCTGTCAATACAAGTAATATGTTTTTTGAATCAATCCAATCTAACGCTCCGTTTTCTCAAAAACTGAATAGCCATTTTTGGATATTTTGCCGAGTATCTTCGAATTGGCCGGACCTGCTTTTGCCAAAAGCTCATCGGTACTCTCATCAATAGGAATCGAATGTTTTTCATCAAATTTTTGACCCGTGTTCTCGAATTCGTAGACAAAAAATAGTATCCACAAGTACACATACTAACATCGTTTTTCCTAATGTAGGGGAACTTGGTGCTATCTCTAACACTGTAACAGGGGTGTAGAGGATCAGTTACAGCAACTGTCCATCTTTATTTCGTAGAAATTTAATCAATGATTTTCAAGACACATTAATCCTAAAAAAAAACTGTTATGAACCATCTCTTAGTTCCTCTATCCCAAATGTTCATAAACTTTAAAACGTAAAAATATGCAAGAATTTTCATTTCCGTTCTTTGCGATTACTATGGCATACTCTACGCAAAGTTAAAAATAGTAATAGGAAGGAAATGTTTACTGCAATGTGAGCACCAGAGATAAAAGTTAGAAAAATTAGAAAAGCATTAAAAACATTATTATATTAGCCAACTGATAAGGGAAATGGGCCGCGAATACTAATTAAACTTCTAAGTGAGACATACAAAACTGGAAATGTTCTTTGGTCTGCAAATTATTTCTTTTTAGAATAATCAAGTTAAGTCAGTACAAAAGTTTAAAAAAAAACTAGTGACAATCCGAAGTTGATTATTAGAATTTAACCCTTAATGGTAGGAAGCTTTTTCTTGTAAAAGTCGCGCATACGACGACTGAAAATTAGGCGCAATTCGGAAACGTTTCGGAGAATCAAATTTTAAATTGAACATTTAAACTGATTTATTAATTTTCCAAAAATATTTGTTTTCACCGGGAAAAACAATTTGCTAATTTTATATTTTTCGGCGCTTCAAGTTATTCTGAAACCAATCTGATGAGATTTTATCCCTCGATTTTCTATCTTCGTTGAAAAATATTTAATAGTTAATTACGAAGAAACGGCTCCACCGTTTATTGTCCAAAACTTATCGTATAGTTTTTAAGTTTTTGAAATCTATTCAGAATTTATGGCTAAAATTTTTCACTTTTCTCTTAATTACTAAGGAACGGCTCGGCAGATTTTCGCACAAAACTGAGAACGATGGTTCTTATTGAGATATATCAAATGGCTTTTAAATTTTTGAAATCGGTTCTGGCGTTTTTGAGAAAACGACCATTAAAGGTCTAATTTTGACAAATGCCAAAAAAACGATACTAAATTTTTCAAACTTTGAAGAATTTTTAAAATTAAACGAGTTGTCATATGGCCGTAATATTTTAGTATGATCTACAAGACTATCGATTTTGTTTAAACTTTATTACAAGAAATCGGCCTGGCCGATCTTTACCAAAAACTAATCAGCACGATACCCAACCAATATCTATCAAACGGTTTTTGAATTTTCAAAATCGATTCAGAACTGCGGGCTAAAACGTGAACAATTTTTTTTTCATTTTTCTGCTATTTACAAAGAAACGGCCAGGTCGATTATCGCAAAAAACTCAGAAACGATAGTCCTCATCGAGATACACCGAAAAACTTTTTAATTTTTGAAATCGGTCTAGCCGTTTTTGAGAAAACGTTAATTTAATGTAAAACAACTGTTCACATATTCACACAGACACATACACACTCACACATACTTTTTCCAAATTTGGTTTCATTCGATTCAGAATGGTTGGAATCGTACAGAAAACATAAAATTAGCAAATCGGATTTTTTATGAAAACATAAACTTCTCTAAAAAAGTTACGCAGCGCGATTGCCTTGAAAAGAAGTTCAAAATTTTCAAAAATTTCTAATATATGAAAAAAATTCAAATTTTTTAAAAAAGATAATGAAAATTCTCAAAAATCTCATTTTTTCTAAGTTTTCAAAAAAGTTTACGACTTCTTTAAAAAAAAATGATTTAAATTTTTAGTACGGGAAGTTTTAGCAATTTGCTTTAAGGCACGATGACACATTGTTCATTTATATGCAAATTTTGTTTATAATAAATATTTTTATTCTCATGCAGCTTTATTTTTATGTAACTAGTAAATCTAGCATGGGACGAGATTTCGCGCAGTTTTGTCTTCATGGGTACTATACTGCATCGTACTTTATGGGATGCCTACATGAACCAATTAATGAAGATCCTGCGACATACTTTGCAAATGCATCATCTGAGGTAAGATTACAAAAACCCATTTACGTTAGTTCGCTTTGTACATTTTAAACGAAGGAAAATGTCAAATTATGGTTACAATATGGTCCTAGACGATTTTAGACAAATATAACGATATTCATTGGTAAATGTTTATATAAAGCTCTCCCCCAGGAACGATTGTGACAGGCATAAAAATAGGTTAAAAACAGTAGTTTTAAACACCAAAATGATTTATAACGACTTTTATTGTCGTTAATAACAATAATATGTGACAAAATACAACATAAACATTTAAACAAAGCTCATTAATGAAATATAACAATATATAACAAAAAATATTTTTTAAATAATGTTTACAAGCATTCTTTGTGAAATCTTTTTTCCCTATATTAATTTTTTTTTCTTTTCTGGTATTTTATCTTAATGAAGTTAGATTTTTTATATTTGTTTATCCTCACTGGAAAAGGACAACAATGCATGTCACACTCACAACGGCAGCCCAAAAACGCACTCTTTTGAAAACAAATCACCATTATGACTGAGCTAAATTATCTAAGCACAAATTAATTGCTGGTAAATAACTACTAATGTTCAACTTACAGCAAAATAACAACCAATGTCATCTATCTGTACACGATTAGCAGCTATGATTAAAAGAATTGGAACATGTTTTTTTTTAACTTTTAAAAAACAATGCGGTCTACAGATCATGTTAATGTAAGCCTAAGGCGTTGACTAAAACCATGAGAATTTGCTCGAATAATCATACTTAATCTTTCTCCCTTTGAACCATATCTCAAAATCAATATAGTTTAGCTGTTATTACAACCGTCACTATTGTGCCCTAGCACAACCGTCCCCACCCTACTCATACTGAATTTTTTTAAAACTGACTTTTATTTTTAAATCTACTTTATACATCCAAGTGATAATTTAGCTTAATCTTTAAATTGTGGAAATACGTCAAAAATTAAAATGTGTTTTTTTTTAATTTATTATTTTAAAATATCTCAAAAATTTAAATAAATATTCGTATTATAAAATATAAAAATAATTACATTATTAATTTTTATAATTATGACCTCTTTCACTTTCAGACAATTGTACTTGATGCTATGACCCGTGGAGGTGAAGCTGTAACAAAATCATTATCAAATATACTTTTTTTCATTAAGTTTATACAAAACAAATATGACTATAAAAATTTCAGTATAGTGTAAAATTCAACAACAACGAAATATGTGCCTCCTTAATTTTACTAACAAAATTGTTATATATTAGGAATTTATTTTTAAATACATAATCATAATCTTTATATGATCAATTCCATGGTAGATCAAATTCAGAGTTTGATAATCACATATGTTAAATATTAATAAATATTATGAAATTAAATTGTATTTTTAATAACTAATGTAATAATTCTTTTCTATTTATCTAATTCAATATATGTTTCTGATATTGACAGTTGTTTTTAACTTATTTAAATTTTTTGTTATTCATTTATTATAGACAATCAGAATTACAATTTTCTATGAGTCTATGTGATCCATTAAATATGTCATTTAAAGGTCTTCTTCACTGAGGAGATTCCTTTGTAAATAATAATTTGTGTTAATAGAAGAAACACTGTTTAAATTAAATTAGTAGGTCTTCTAGCCAATTTTTTAGCTTTCTGGTTGAAGCATGATTTGGATGTTGGTCTATTTTCATATGGTTTGAGTTGCTTCTGTTCCAGATTACTTCTGGTATATGGTATGTTTAAATCGGTGTGGATAGTGCATTTATTTAAATATGTTATTACTTATGCAATAATGCAAACAATTCGAACGAGCAGAGCGAGGTCTAAAGGTCAGTGGGTAAAAGAGTCCACCACCAATATCTCAAATAAGGAAAGTATGACATCTTTTAGCTATACAATTTTAAAGTACATGATAAAAGTGATGTAACTAGCCATTACCGTAATTGCTAGTCGTAAATGGCATTACGTTAATTTGTGCGACGTCGTTATCAGTGGACGATTGGAAGTTCAACAAGAAAAGTATTTTTATTTCTTGGTAGTTTTTTTTTTGGTTTCGTGCTTTGTTAATTAATTTCTAATATCTGATTATAATTTTTAAGTATTAGTTATTCAATTATTTTATAAAATGTATTAATATTTTTCAGTTATTTCAGCAGTTTTTTCATAACCTCTTCAAGAGCTTACATATAGCAGGGGTAAGATACATATGGCAGCGGTAAACGTCCAACTAAACCTTTACACTGGCAAAGCTGTAAACAATAAAAAAACTAAATACTAGTGGTGCATGACATTGTGTCTTAAGGCAAATTGCTGGAAATTTCCGTACCAAAAATTAAAAAAAATTGAAAGCTTTGAAAAAAATGAGTGTTTCGAATTTGTTGAAAAAATTGTCATTTTTGAAAAAAAGAATTATATTTAGAATTTTTGTATACTTTGAATTGTTCTGAAAATTCTGAACATTTTTATACAGCAATCGTGCTGCGTAGCTGCTTTACAGAAGAAATATCGAAGCGCGTAAGCGCCACATTGCAGTCTAACGGATAAACATTGGTATGGTAGCCATAGAAATGAAAACAAAACTCATACTTAGTATAAAAATCTCTATAAAATATCTGATAATTTGATGTGTATATGTCTAATGATCATTTTTGACCGCCAAATGGCATTTATTTTTATTTTCACTCGATCTCTGAAACTGCTAAATCTGCCTTTGCAAAAATTTAAAGGGTACTTTATTTTGTCTATACAAAATTGAATTGTTCAAATCGGACACTCCGTTCTCTCAAAAACTGAATCATCACTTTGGCTCATTTGCCCAGTATTTTCGAAATTAATTTTGCCATGTCCAAAAACTAATCAGCACGTCTTCTTATCAATGGAAATCGAAAATTTGTATCCAAACACACACACTCATACATCCATTTTTTCCAAGATATGTCAAAATGTTCCAAAATCTTTGAAACGCAAAGATATTCAAAAATTTTCATATTTGTTTTTTTTTTATTACTATAACTCACTCTACGGGAAGTTAATAAAGGTAATTAAGTTAAAACGCATTTTTAGAGGGACAGATGACAAATTCTTCTATATTTTTGGCATTTTTTTACAATTTTTATTGAATCTCGGAAACCGCTGAATTTCCAAAAACTTGATCAGTTTTTCATTTCGTCAATACAAATAAAATATTTTTTGAATCAGTCAAATTAGACGCTTTGTACTCTCAAAAACTGAATTGCCATTTTTGGCACTTCTTGTCTCGTATCTTCAAAACGGTTTGACCTGCCTTTGCCAAAAACTAATCAACACGTCCCCATCAATAGGAATCGATTGTTTCTTGAAGTATTCAAATCGATTAATTCATGTTCCAAAAATCGTCAAGGAAAATTTGTATCCGCACATACACAAAGAAACATTTATCAGAACACACGAATACATATACTATACATATGTACATACATAATTTTTTTGTAAGGAGTGCCAAATGTTCAGAAACCTTCGATTTTTTTCAAATACTATAACTCACCCTACGAGAAATAATCAAAGGGGTGCATTAATTGTAGTCAATTTCTTGAACTTACTCTAAATGAGCCGAACAATCACATGTAGACATAAAATTCTTGTGACAATGAATGGTGTTGTTCTCAGATACCACATTGATATTCGATTATTATAAACACACGCTGCATTTTATATGTGAATATTTGAAATTAATTCGTCTTTATTATTAAAACAATGAACTCGTTTATATAACAAATAATGAAACAATTGGGCATTGGTAACATAATTAATAACATAATTTGCTGATACAAGCAAATATAAACAAGATGCGTCTGCTTAATGTCCAGAAACATTCACATGTAGCTACAGAATATGACTGATTGTGAGTGTATATAATATGCAAAAAATTATTTGCAAACATTCACGAATATGAATATATATATATATATATATATATATATATATATATATACATATATAAATTAAGAGGTCTTTTCAGATTGTGAAATATTATAATAAAGTTGTTCTTGGGCGTCTACCCATTAATTGAAACTATTTTATTAAAGTAAAATGTTTTATTGTCAAACGTTTCAGATCCTGATTTGACCCATCTTCAGTGCATACAAATAATTTGAAAAAAAAAACAAAAACACGGAAAATGTAATGTACCACTTACTATACTATTTTTAAAGCACGAATTTTAAAAACTATTAAATTAAAATGAAAATTGTATAGTCATTGACTATAATATTTTCTCAAACTTTGATGAATTTTCAATATGAAACTATTGTCGTAGGGCCGTAAAATTTTAGTTTGTTTTATAAGACAATGATGTCTTTTGCCAAAAAAGCATAAAAATCAGCAAAATTTTTCAACAGTTAATATCTAGAGCCAGACAACCAAAATCATTCGAAAAGTTTTTGATTTTTTGAAAACGATTCAGAATTGAGAGATAAGGCGTGGACAAAATTTTTTTCACTTTTCTGCTATTTACAAAAAAATATTCAGGCGTTTATTTGACGCCAAAAAAACGATACTACTAATATTTGCAAACTTTGTCGGTTTTTAAAATTAAATTAAATTTAAATTAAAATTTTAAACTTAATTGTCGTAGAGCCGGAATATTTTAGAATGATCTATAAAATAATAAGTCTATGGTATCTACCGTCAAAAAAAATCATATAACAAGAAGACACTTTAACACAAGAAGAAGGCCCGGCCCATCTTTACCAAAAATTAATCAGCACCATTCCCAAGCAATATCTTTCGAACGGTTTCTTGAATTTTTGAAATCGATTCAAAATTGCGGGCTAAAACGTGAACGATTTTTTTCACTTTTTTGCTATTTACAAAGAAAGGGCTTGGCTGATCGTCGCACAAAATTGATAAACGCTAGTCCTCATCGAGACACATCGAATGGCTTTTATACCTTTAAATTCGGTAGCCGTTTTGAGAAAACGTCGATTTACGGCAAAAAATCTATTCACATACACACACACACACACTCATTCGATTCAGATGGGCTTGAAACGTCGAGAAAACATAAAATTTAGCGAATTGAATTTTTTGATGAAAACATAAACTTCTTCTTCGGGAAGTTAATAAATCTTTGTTTTCGATTTTTGTGCGAATAATATAACTGATCATACCGGAAGTTAAAAAAGGAGTCCGCGTAAGGTTCACACGCGGTTGAAGTAAAACTTATTTGCTACTGTACAAGATGGCATTTAAGTAAAAATAAATACATCATGTAACAATTTTGAATAATGTTTATTAGTAATATGGTAACACTCGTGATGCACATATTTATTGGTGTCAACCATTATGCACATTTATATAATGATAAATTATAAATTATGTATTTATATTAGCATTACAAATATGTATAATATTTAAAAACAATAACTAAAGTCATACTTCAAATATGACATGTTCGGTTTGTCATTGTAATTAGCATTTAGAAATAAACCTTCATTAGAAAAATGAAGTAATTGCTGATCAATAACTTCTCTAAT
Organism: Ctenocephalides felis; assembly: GCF_003426905.1. Lineage (NCBI taxonomy): Eukaryota > Metazoa > Arthropoda > Insecta > Siphonaptera > Pulicidae > Ctenocephalides > Ctenocephalides felis. The sequence continues at coordinate 37,675,202 of NW_020537324.1, read as the reverse complement.
ATTCGTTCACCCAGTGAATTATGTTAAACAACGCCTAAGCAAATATTGTTTTCGCAACTTCACTCATCTTGTAATTCTGTTTTCATACACTCCTTGACTGCTTGTATTTTTTTTACTTTTTCGCTGGCGATATAATCTCATTCTTTGAACAGCTCTAATATCTGTCTTGCCTAAAAATATTTTCCATTTTAATAAATTCAAAGATTTATAGAAACTACAAATAATATAGAATTAATTTCTAATCAATATATATAATATAATATTCCAATCAATAAACTTACGTTTATCATTTTACGTTTTATTATTTTCAAGGAACAGGGTAAAATATTCTCCTGATTCAGGCATTTTTCATTAAATCAAGAACTGTACTACTATACGATGTAACTTTAAAATGTTTATTTTTCCATGCCGATTACCTTGTTGATATCGGTACGCATACTACGTTGACGCCGGTACGCATACAACGCTGATGCCGGTGCGCATACAACTACAGATCTACGACGACTAATCACAATCAACCCGTATAGAAATGATATCATCGAGAGCGAATGACGAATCATTGGCACTCGACTCTTATCTTATCTTATCTGACGTAACGCACTTCCGTTGCATTTGTACGGATTTACACCCTAGTCGCGCCTTAAGAAGTTTTACTTCAAAATTCGTAACTGTACTGGCTTTTGAGATATCGGACCTTTTTACCAGCGGACCTCTAAACCTTGCTCTACACTACACACCAAACCCAGAAAAAAACTAGCTGTAAGTGGAATTCTGTCTTAAGGCAATTAAGGCATCGTGCCTTAAGGCAAATTGCTGGAACTTTCCGTACCAAAAATTATTATTTTTTTTAAAACGATTAACATTTTTGAAAAAAATTTACTTCGAAAAAATAAGATTTTTGAGAAACTATAAATTGGACAAAAAATTACTTTTTTTTGAAAAAAAAAATTAAAAAAAAAAAAATTATTTTTTTTTTTTTGAAAAAAATGTTTTCTTTATTTTGACATATTTTGGAAGATCTAAACTTTTTTTCAAAGCTATCGTACTGCTTTAACTGCATAAAGACGAAATATCAAAGCGCGTAAGCGCCGCGTCGCCGTCTAACGCGTAAACATTGGTACGGAACCCATAGGAATCTAAACCAAATTCATACTTATTGTTAAAATCTCTATAAAATATTTGATAATTTGATGTGCATATGTCTAATGATCATTTTTGACCGCGAAATGACATTTTTTTTACTTTTTTCATTAGATCTCCGAAACCGCTAGACCTGCCTTCATGAAAATTTCATCAATTCTTCATCTTGTCAATACAAGTAAAATGAATTATTTATGATAAAATCGGAAGCTCCGTTCTCTTAAAAACTGAGTTAGTGTTTTCGGCACTTTTTGTCCCGTATCTTCGGAACGGCTAAACCTGCCTTTGCAAAAACTATTCAGCACGTCTCCTTATCAATACGAATCGAATGTTCTTTGAATTATTAAAATCGGTTGATCGGTGTTCCTGAAATCGTCGATGAAAATTTGTATCCGCACATACATACACACACGCACATACATACACACACGCACATACACACACACACACACACATACATCCATTTTTTCTAAGGTATGCCAAAATATTCAGAAAGCTTTGAAACGTCGAGAAATGCAAAAATTTTCATTTTCGATTTTTTTGCGATTACTATAACTTGCCCTACGGGAAGTTAAAAATTCATATATTTTTAAGCGTAATACGATAAGTGCTCATGAAAAAGTATCAACGAATCCATAAAGCATTTGGGATTTGGTCCAGAAACTGCAAGTGCGCGATGTTCAATCAAATATTCAGTAGAGCAATGGAATAGGTTCGTGTTCATGCGTATTGCGAGCTGCGCGTTGCACTCGATGAGACGCACAGCCGCACAGACACCGTGGGCAATCGGAGAGGCGCGAGGCGCGCGCGAAAGCGAGAGCGCGAGAACGCTTCCGACGCGAGCGGCTGATGTTTCGATTTTATGACGCCGACCTCTTTCCTTCAGTTTCGTCTCGTTCCTATGATATGTAGCGTCTGCTCCGGCCTTGATAATAATGGATTGTTATTTTAGATAGAACTGTTTTGTTTACTGTTTTATTTTGATTTGGTGTGATTGACTTGGTTTAGTGACAGTGCGTAAAAGCTTTAAGTTTATAGTGAGAGTTTGTTTAGTTGTGAATATTACATTGTGTCATTGAATTCGAACGTGATCGACCAATTGTGCTGTGTTTTCTCGTCCAGGATAAACTAATAACGTAATCGGTAAGGTTATCAAAGACCGTATTATGTATTATAAATATTGGTGTCGTATCTAGTTTTGTTATAAAAACATAGAGAAGTCAACTCGAATGTTTGTTTACGTGTTAATATTAAATCTAAGATCTCAATGCATATAAACATTTCATAAGAGAAACTGGTCTTTAGAAACATGTTTCCTATAGTGTAGATATGGAAATTGCAGAAAAATCGAAAAAGATATCTTTAGCTGTTATAGCGTATAAACTTATTAACTTCTCAGGGTTAGTTATAGTAATTGCAAAAAAATCGTAAACTAGCTGTAAGTGGAATTCTGTCTTGAGGCAATTAAGACATCGTGCCTTAAGGTAAATTGCTGGAACTTCCCGTACCAAAAATTATTATTTTTTTAAAAGCGATTAACATTTTTGAAAAAAATTTACTTCGAAAAAATTAGATTTTTGAGAGAAACAAAAAAAAATTGTTTGAAAAAAAAAGTTTTCTTTATTTTGGCATAGTTTGAAAATTTTGAACTTTTTTTCAAAGCAATCGTACTGCTTTAACTGCATAGAGACGACATGTCAAAGCGCGTAAGCGCCGCGTCGTACGGGAATGTAAACAAAATTCATACTTATTGTAAAAATCTCTATAAAATATCTGATAATTTGATGTGCATATGTCTAATGATCATTTTTGACCGCCAAATGGCTTTTTGTTTTACTTTTTTCATTAGATCTCCGAAACCGCTAGACCTGCCTTCATGAAATTCTTTATCTTGTAATACAAGTAAAATGTTCTTTGAATTTTTAAAATCGGACGCTCCGTTCTCTTAAAAACCGTGTTATCGTTTTTGGCACTTTTTGCCCCGTATCTTCGGAACGGCTAGACCTGCCTCCACCAAAAACTAATCAGCACGTCTTCTTATCAGTACGAATCGAATGTTTTTTAAATTATTTAAATCGGTTGATCGGTGTTCTCGAAATCGTCGACAAAAATTTGTATCCGAACACACACACACATACATCCATTTTTTTCTAACCTTTGAAACTTTCTTTTGCGATTACTATAACTTACCCTACGGGAAGTTAAAATTTTTTATATATCTTTACGTTTCAAAGGTTTCTGAACATTTTGGCATACCTTAGAAAAATGGATATATGTGTGCGTGCGTGAGTACGGATACAAATTTTCATCGACGACTTTGGTAAATTGGATCAACCGATTTGAATAATTCAAAAAACATTCAATTCGTATTATAAGAAGACGTGTTCATCAGTTGTTGGCAAATGCCGATATAGTCATTTAGTAGATACGGGGCAAAAAGAGCAAAAAATGTGATGCAGTTTTTTGGAGAAGAGATCGTCCGATTTGAATAATTCAAAAAACATTTTATTTGTATTGACCAAACGAAACATTATTGAAGGTTTTGAGAAAGCCAGCGGTTACGGAGACATTAAAAAAATTAAAAAAACATGCCACTTGGCGATCAAAAATGATCATTACGCACATCAAATTATCAGATATTTTATAGAGATTTTAATAATAAGTACAAATTTTGATTATATTTCTATGGGTTCCGTACCAATGTTTATCTGTTAGTCTGCAACGCGATACTTACGCGCTTCCATTTTCAAAAAAATTCAAAATGTAAAAAATCAAATTTTTCAGAAAAATCACTTTTTTGAAAAATTACAAAATTCTCAAAAATCTATTTTTTTAAAAGTTTTCAAAAAATTTTAACGTTTTTCTAAAAATTTTAATTTTCGGTACGGTAAGTTCATGCAGTTTGGCAGAAGGCACGATGCCATGCACCACTAGTTGCAGGCAACTTGCAGGAACTTACCGTACCGTAGCAAAATGTTTGAGGAAAATTAAATGTTTTCAAATAGATAGTGCAGTAAACGGAGAGGAAAAAAGGGTATAACCTCTGAATTTTTTTACTGTGCTCCGAATTGAATGAAATTTTGGAATTAGGTTTATCTTACCCTCAAGTTCAAAAGTGAAAACAATTCGGGTTGCGCCATCACCCCCCGGGGGGATGACACCCCTTCTGAATTGTGTAATTACTTTTTTTCAAAATAACATTGGAAATCGATAGACGCACTAATTATAAGAAAAAAATGTCTCTTATAGTTTTTTAAAAAAACTAATACTTTTCAAGTTACAGGCCACTAAAGATTCATATATTTTTGGCGTTTTTCTTCGTTTTTATGCAAATATTTCCTAAAATATACATTTTAACGAAAATCGTGTAATGAACAAAATAATGCCAATAAAAATCTTAATAAATCGGTATTACATAAAGTGTTCTAGGAAAAATATTAAGAAAGATTTGAAAGAGCAAAGTCGTTTTTCATTTCGTTCAAGATTTAATTCTTGTATTTAAAGCCATCTAGTGTCGAGGTTTTACATTTTATGCATTTCCGTGAAATTGGGTTTCATAGTGCTCAACATAAGCTTTAAAATGAGTGCTGTTACAAGTTTTTTGCGTGTAAATGAGTGAGCTATCATGCAAATAAGAAGCATATACGAAGTTTTTTCCTTTTAAATCATATGGTTTAATGAGCGCCACTTCCACCAGAATTAAAGTTATTCACATTCCATCTAGAATTCACTTCATTATAGACATCTTGATGGATTCTAGCAGATTCACTACTTTAGTACAAACCACTTTCAGAAAACTCACGATTTTATAAAAACTTTATTTTTCAATTTTTTTAAAAATTGAAATTATTTTCATTATATCTCGAAAAGAATAAAAGATACGTATAAACGCATATAAATAAAAATCAAAGGGATTTTTTGTCTTATTATTGTTTTTTATTATTTTTCTTTCACACAAAAATTGACAGAGTTATGAATGTTTAAAGACTGCGCGGCCGCGCAAATTGAAAAAAAAGTTTTTATAAAATCGTGAGTTTTCTGAAAATAGTTCGTACTAAAGTAGTAAATCTGCTAGAATCCATCAAGATATCTATGATGAAGTGAATTCTAGATGGAATGTATATTACTTTAATTCTGGTGGAAATGGCGCTCATTAAACCATATGATTTAAGAGAAAAAAATATCGTATATGCTTTTATTTGCATGATAGCTCACTCATTTTACACGCAAAAAACTTGTAACAGCACTCATTTTAAAGCTTATGTTGAGCACTATGAAACCCAATTTCACGGAAATGCATAAAATGTAAAACCTCGACACTAGATGGCTTTAAATACAAGAATTAAATCTTGAACGAAATGAAAAACGACTTTGCTCTTTCAAATCTTTCTTAATATTTTTCCTAGAACACTTTATGTAATACCGATTTATTAAGATTTTTATTGGCATTATTTTGTTCATTACACGATTTTCGTTAAAATGTATATTTTAGGAAATATTTGCATAAAAAACGAAGAAAAACGCCAAAAATATATGAATCTTTAGTGGCCTGTAACTTGAAAAGTATTAGTTTTTTAAAAAACTATAAAGACATTTTTTTCTTATAATTAGTGCGTCTATCGATTTCCGATGTTATTTTGAAAAAATATAATTACACAATTGAGAAGGGGGTGTCATCCCCCCGGGGGGTGGTGGCGCAATCCGAATTGTTTTCACTTTTAAACTTGAGGGTAAGATGAACCTGATTCCAAAATTTCATTCAATTCGGAGCACAGTAAAAAAATTCAGACCTAAAACGCTCCGTTTTACTGCACAGATTATTATAAATGAATACTGGAACATTTTATAATATTTATAAGAATTATATAAACTAAATTACAAAACTAAAATCATTAAATTATTTTTTTCCCCAAAAGTTATTGTTTTGTCAACACAAGCAGAAAGCTTTTTGAATCATTCAAATCGGACGCCCACGTTTAGGCGCACGGATCAACCGATTTGAATGGTTAAAAAAACATTCAATTCCTATTGATAGGGAGATGAGCTGATTAGCTTTTGGCAAAGGCAGGTCCAGCAGTTACGGAGAGATAAGAGCAAAGAGTGCAGAAAATAGAAAATCGGTTTTTCAGAGAACGGAGCATCCGATTTGAATGTTCTAAATAACATTCAATTAGTAATGATTGGGAGAAGTGTTATCAGATTTTGGCAAAGGCAGGCCCAGCCATTTCGAAGATACGGAGCTAAATGTGCAAAAAATGGCAGTTTTTTGAGAGAACTAAGCGTCCGATTTCAATGATTCAAAGAATTTCTGCTTGTCTTAACAAAATAATTGATTTTGTAAAAAAAATTTTTTTGTTTCAATTTTATTTTTCAATTTTTTTTCAAGAAAAAAAAATTTTGTATATCGAAAATAATTCAGATTTATTTTTAATTCTGACTAAAGTTCTAATATACTTTGAACAAATAATTTCAACTTTGCAAATCAGTTTATACGAGTATAGTTCTTATAAATATTAGACAATGGTAGAATATTAATAATAATCTATTTGAAAACATTCAGTATTCCTCGAATATTTCGTTACGGTACGGGGAGTTCCAGCGATTTGCCTTAAGGTACGATGCCCAACTAGTTTCAATTTTATTTTAACTAGGTACTAAATTGGCAAAGAGTATTGAAGTTCCTAATTAATAATAAAAAATAATTAACAAGTTATTCTGGGCAAGTTATCAACAATAATAGAGTAAGTTAAATATTTGTAATACATTGTGTTGTGGTTAGAGTTATGGGATTTGAATCAGATATAGCTTTTCAATAAAGAAAGCTCAGGCCCTCATTGCTGTATTAATAAAAAAATCATTACTATTACAGAAATTGTAAATAATAAAATTCATCACATAGAGATGGAACTGTCTAGGTTGCCATCTATAAAATCGTGCAGTTAGTTATTACAGAGTACTATGAATATACTAAATGTTAATAAAATAGACTGTAATATGTTAGCAAATTGTGCGTCAGCAAACATCTGCACCTACATTATTAAAAAAGATACATTTCATGTCAAGTTGAATAACACGCCTAGAATAGCATATTTCTCTACTCTTATTAATTAAAATGATAAAAATCAGAGTCGACCTATTTTGTAGGTAAGGGGAAATTATAAATACCCAGGCGGTTATGACTTTGTGGGTATAATATAACCGTATATATTATTAATCCGACAATTTTTCTCTCCAAGCATTTCATGATTTTTCTTTATTACGTAGCATTATCATTTTAATGTATTTTATAATCCTAAGCGAATGGAAATATTTTTTTTAAGTGGAGATTACTTTGCTTCTAGCGTATGGGACCTAGTGGCTTGTTGTAACATTTTTTTTAAATGAATATATCTTGTTATCCACTAATTATATTTCTACATTTAAAGCTAGATATATGCTTTAATATTCTCTATCAAATCAAGTAAAACTAGTAGGGCGCATGGCATCGTGCCTTAAGGCAAATTGATGGAACTACATGGATTTTTTTTTTTTTTAAATTAACATTTTTGAGAAACTATACAATTTTTAACAAAATTTACTGTTTTTGAAAAAAAAATGATTCTTTATTTTGAAATATTTTGGAATTTCTGAACTTTTTTTCAAAGCAATCGTGCTGCTTTAACTCCATAGACAGAAAATATTTGAAGCGCGTAAGCGCCGCGTCGCCGTCGAACGGAAAAACATTGATACGGAACCCATAGGAATGTAAGTAAAATTATATTTTATTAACATTTCTATAAAATATCTGATAATTTGATGTGCATATGTCTAATCATTTTTGACCTCCAATGGCTTTTTTTACTTTTTCTACTAGGTCTCCGAAACCGCTCGACCTGCCTTCATGAAAATTTTACCAATTTTTCACCTTGTCAATACAAGTAAATCGTTTTCTTAAAAACTGAGTTACTGTTTTTGGCACTTTTTGCCCCATACCTTCGGAACGGTAAGACCTGCCTTCGCCAAAAACTAATCAGAACGTTTCCTTATCAACAGCAATCGATTGTTTTTTGAATAATTGAAATCGGTGATCCGTGTTCCCGAAATCGTCGACGAAAATTTGTATCCGCACACACACACATACATCCATTTCTTAAGGTATCCCAAAATGTTCAGAAACCTCTGAAACGTAAAGATATTTAAACATTTTCACTTTCGATTTTTTTGCGATTACTGTAACTTACCCTACGGTAAGTTAATTATGCCATAGCTATTGTTTATTATTTCACAATTAATCATTTTCCAGAAATGTGCGGCGTTACAACT
>NW_020537324.1:37640677-37665760 GCF_003426905.1 Ctenocephalides felis | reverse complement strand
TATAGAAATAGGTTAAAACTAGTAGGACGCATGGCATCGTGCCTTAAGGCAAATTGCAGGAACTTCCCGTACAAAAATTATTATTTTTTAAAAACTATATCATTAATCATTTTTTTATAAATAATATCATTATCAAGAATATCATTTTTGAAAAAAATTAACTTCAAAAAAATTAGATTTTTGAGAAACTACAAATTCGACAAAAAATAACTTTTTTTTGAATAAAATTTTTTTTGAAAAAAATGTTTTCTTTATATTGACATATTTTGGAAATTTTGAATTTTTTTTCAAAGCAATCGTACTGTTTATCTAACGGATAAACATTGGTACGGAACCCATAGGAATGTAAACAAAATTTATACTTATTGTTAAAATCTCTATAAAATATCTGATAATTTGATGTGCATATGTCCGTTCTCTTAAAAACTGAGTTACTATTTTTGGCACTTTTTGCCCCGTATCTTCGGAACGGCTATACCTGCATTTTGAGACCATGTCTCCTTATCAATACGAATCGAATGATTTCTGAATTATTCAAATCGGTTGATCGATGTTCCCGAAATCGTCGACGAAAATTTGTATCCGCACACACATACACACACGCACACACACATACATACACACACACACACATTATTCCATTTTTTCTAAGGTATGCCAAAATATTCAAAAAACCTTTGAAACGTAAAGATATATAAAAATTTTCATTTTCGATTTTTTTGCGATTACTATAACTTGCCCTACGGGAAGTTAAACAATAGTTTTAAGCACCAAAATGGTTCTTAACGACTTTTATTGTCGTTAATAATTATAATATGTGACAAAACACAACATAAATATTTAAACAAAGCTTATTAATAAAACATAACAATATATAACAAAAAATAATTTTTTAAACAAAGTTTACAAGCATTCATTGTGAAATCTTTTTTTTCCCTATTTCAAATTTTCCTTTTTCTTTCTTTTTAACTTCCAGTAGGGTAAGTTATTGTAATGGGCCGAAAATCGAAATTTTGAAGGTTTCGGAACATTTTGGCATACCTCAGAAAAATTGATGTGTGTGTGTGTATGTATGTATGGATACAATTTTTCGTCCACGTTTTCGTGCGCACGGATCAACCGATTTGAATGTTCAAAAAACATTCCTATCGATTCCTATTGATAGGGAGATGTGCTGATTAGTTTTTGGCAAAGGCAGGTCCAGCCGTGACGGAGATACGGAGCAAAGAGTGCAGAAAATATATAAATCGAGTTTTTGAGTGAACGGAGCATCCGATTTGAATGATCTAAAAAATATTCAATTAGTAATGATTGGGAGAAGTGATTATTAGTTTTTGGCAATGGCAGGACCAGCCATTTCAAAGATACAGAGCTAAATGTGCAAAAAATGGAAGTTTGTGAAAGAACTAAGCGTCCAATTAAAATGATTCAAAGAACTTTCAGCTTGTTTTAACAAAATAATTGATTTTCAAAAAAAAATTTTTTTTTTGTATCGAAAATAATTCAGATTTTGTTTTTAATTCTAACTAAAGTTCTAATATACTTTAAACAAATAATTTTAACTTTGCAATTGAGTTTATATAATTCTTATAAATACTATACAATGTTACAATATTTATAATAATCTATTTGAAAACATTCAGTATTCCTCGAACATTTCGTTACGGTACGGGAAGTTCCAGCAATTTGCCTTAAGGCACTATGCCATACACCCCACTAGTTTAGGATTTTATCTTAGTGAAGTTAGATTTTTTATATCTGTTTATCCTCACCCAAAAAGGACAAAAAATGCATGTCACAACGGCAGCCCAAAAACGCACTCTTTTGAAAACAAATCTCCATTTTGACTGAGCTAAATTATCTAAACACAAATTAATTGCTGGTAAATAACTGCTAATGTTCAACTTACAGCAAAATAACAAACAATGTCATCTATCTGTACACAATTAACAGTTGTGATTAAAAGAATTGGTACATGATTTTTTTTTTTGACTTTTTAAAAGCAATGCGGTCTACAGATTATGTTAATGTAAGCTTAAGGCGTTGACTAAAACCATGTAAATTTGCTCGAACAATCATACTTCGTAATAGTTTAGCTGTTATGACAACTGTCACTACCGTATCCTGGCACTACCGTCCCCAGTCTCCACTGCTCATACCGAATTTTTTTAAAGGTGAATTTTATTTTTCAATCTACTTTATACATCCAAATGATAATTTAGCTTAATCTTTAAATGTTGGAAATACGTCGAAAATTAAAATGTGTTTTTTTAATTTAATATTTTAAAGTATCTCAAAAATTTTAACAAATATTCGTATTATAAAATATAAAAATAACTACATCATTAATTTTTATAATTATGACCTCTTTCACTTTCAGACAATTGTACTTGATACTATGACCCGTGGAGGTGAAGCTGTAACAAAATCATTATCAAATATACTTTTTTTCATTAAGTATGTACAAAACAAATATGACTATCAAAATTTCAGTATAGTGTAAAATTCAACAACAACGAAATATGTGCCTAGCTAATTTTACTAACTGTAAGAAAATTGTTATAAATTAGGAATTTATTTTTAAATACATAGTCATAGTGAAAATGTTAAATAATCACATATATTAAAAACTAATAAATATTATGGAATTAAATGGTTTTTATATTAACTAATATAATAATACTTTTTAGTTATTTATTTTAATATATGTTTCTAATGTTAAGAATTGATCTTAACTTGTTTATTTGATTTTTTTATTATTCATTTATTATAGACAATCGGAAATACAATTTTCTATGAGTGTATGTGATCCATTAAGTATGTCATTTAGAGGTCTCCTTCACTAAGGACATTCCCTTGTAGATAATAATTTGTGTTAATGGAAGAATAAGTGTTTAAATTAAGTTAGTATGTCTTTTAGCCATATTTGAAGTAAAACTTCTTTAAGCGCGACATGGGTGTAAATCAGTACAAATGCAACGGAAATGAGTTACGGCAAGGTCGAGTGCCAATGATTCGTCATTCGCATTCGATTAAATCTCTATACGGGTTCGATTGTGATTGGTCGTATTTGTGCGAGGCTTATCGGTATGCGTGACTTTATACGTGCGCCGTATTTGTGCGAGGCTTTTTTGTATGCGTGACTTTATACGTGCGTACGTCACCGAAATCGTGAAGCATATTGTTCATTTATCTGTGTTTCATGTCACTACATTTTAAGGTTAAATATTAGTATAAATCTTGAGTTAATAAAAAATATCTGGGTCTGAAGAATATTTTATCCCGTCCCGGCAAATTGCTGGAAATTCCCGTACCAAAAATTAAAAACTTTGAAAAAAATGAGTTTTTAAATTTTTAAAAAGATTGTCATTTTTGAAAAATAAATTTCTTTTTTTAAGTTTAGAATTTTTTTATACTTTGAATTGTTCTGAAAATTTTGAACATTTTTATATAGCAATCGTGCTGCGTAGCTGCTTTACAGAAGAAATATCGAAGCGCGTAAGCGCCACATCGCAGTCAAACGGATAAACATTGGTATGGTAGGCATAGAAATGAAAACAAAATTCATACTTGGTATAAAAATCTCTATAAAATATCTGATAATATAATGTGCATTTGTCTAATGATCATTTTTGACCGCCAAATGGCATTTATTTTTAATTTTTTCATTCGATCTCTGAAACCGCCAAACCTGCCTTTGCAAAAATTTAAACGGTACTTCATTTTGTCTATCCTTATCAACAGAATCGAAAATGTGTATCCAAACACACACACATATCCATTTTTTCCAAGATATGTCAAAATATTCCGAAACCTTTGAAATGCAGAGATGTTCAAAAATTTTCTTTTTTGTGTTTTTGCGATTACAATAACTTACCATACGGGAAGTTAATAAAGGTATTTAAATTAAAAACTCATTTTTAGAGGCACAGATAGTTCTTACTTTTTTTATTGATTTTCGGAAACCGCTGACCCTGCGTATTTAAAAACTTGATTAGTTTTTCATTTCGTTAATACAAATAAAATACTTTTGAATCAGTCAAATTCGTCAAACGGTTCGTTCTCTCAAAAACTGAATTGCCATTTTTGGCACTTCTTGTCCCGTATATTTAAAACGGTTTGACCTGCCTTTGCCAAAAAATAATCAACACGTCTCCATCAATAGGTTTCCACGTTCCTAAAATTGTCAAAGAAAATTTGCATATCCGCACATACACATACATACAAAATTTGTATCAGCATACATACACACACATACATAATTTTTTTGTAAGGAGTGCCAAATGTTCACAAACCTTCGATTTTTTCGGATACTATAACTCACCCTACGAGAAATAATCAAAGGTGTGCATTAATTGCAGTCAATTTCTTGAACTTACTCTAAATGAGCCGAACAATCACATGTAGACATAAAATTCTTGTGACAATGAATGGTGTTGTTCTCAGATACCACATTGATATTCGATTATTATAAACACACGCTGCATTTTATATGTGAATATTTGAAATTAATTCGTCTTTATTATTAAAACAATGAACTCGTTTATATAACAAATAATGAAACAATCGAGCATTAGCAACATAATTAATAACATAATTTGCTGATACAAGCAAATATAAACAAGATGCGTCTGTTTAATGTCCAGAAACATTCACATGTAGCTACAGAATATGACTGATTGTGAGTGTATATAATATGCGCAAAATTATTTGCAAACATTTACGAATATGAATATATATATATATATATATATATATATATATATATATATATAAATTGAGAGGTTTTTTCAGATTGTGAAATATTATAATAAAGTTGCTCTTGGGCGTCCACCCATTAATTGAAACTATTTTATTGAAGTTAAATGTTTTATTGTCAAACGTTTCGGGTTCTGATTTGACCCATCTTCAGTGCATACAAATAATTTGAAGAAAAAACAAAAACACGGAAAATGTAATGCACCACTTACTATACTATTTTCAAGGCACGAATTTTAAAAACTATTGAATTATAATGAAAATTGTATAGTAATTGACTATAATATTTTCTCAAACTTTGATGAATTTTCAATATTAAACTATTTGTCGTAGGGCCGTAACATTTTAGTTTGTTTTATAAGACAATGATGTCTATTGCCAAAAAAGCATAAAAATCAGCAAAAAAATTTTTTTCTACAGTTAATATCTAGACAACCAAAATCATTCGAAAAGTTTTTGTTTTTTTTAAATCGATTCAGAATTGAGAGCTAAGGCGTGGTCGAAAATGTTTTCACTTTACTGCTATTTACAAAAAAATGGCTCAGCCGATCGTGGCACGAAACTGAGAAAAGATAACCCACAACGAAATACATCGATTGGTTTTTAAATTTTTGAAATCGGTTCAGGCGTTTTTGACGCCAAAAAAAAACGATACTAATATTTGCAAACTTTGACGGATTTTTTAAATTAAACGACTTAAAACGGTCGTAGAGCCGAAATATTTTAATATGATCTATAAAATAATTAGACTATGGTATCTACCGTCAAAAAAATCATAAAAATCGTCGAAAAAAAAATTACCACATTAATACAAGAAAACGGCCCGGCCGATCTTTACCAAAAATGAATCAGCACCATTCCCAAGCAATATCTTTCGAACGGTTTTTTGAATTTTTGAAATCGATTCAAAATTGCGGGCTAAAACGTGGACGTTTTTTTTTCACTTTTTTGCTAGTTACAAAGAAAGGTTTTGGCTGATCGTCGAGACAAATCGAATGGCTTTTAAATCTTTAAATTCGGTAGCCGTTTTGAGAAAACGTCGATTTACGGCAAAAAATCTGTTCACATACACACACACTCATTCGATTCAGAAGGGCTTGAAACGTCAAGAAAACATAAATTTTAGCGATTTGAATTTTTTGATAAAAACATAAACTTCTCCTTCGTTTTCGATTTTTGTGCGAATAATATAACTGACCCTACCGGAAGTTAAAAAAAGAGTGCGCGTAAGGTTCACACGCGATTGAAGTAAAACTTATTTGCAACTGTACAAGATGGCATTTAAGTAAAAATAAATACATCATGTAACAATTTTGAATAATGTTTATTAGTAATATGGTAACACTCGTGATGCACATATTTATTAGTGTCAACCATTATACACATTTATATTATGATAAATTATAAATTATGCATTTATAATAGCATTAAGATATGTACAATATTTAGAAACAATAATGTAATTAAAGCCATACATCAAATATGACATGATCGGTTTGTCATTGTAATTAGCATTTAGAAACGAACCTTCATTAGAGAAATGAAGTAATTGCTGATTTATAAATTCTATATTATTCGTTCCCACAGTGGATTATGTTAAAGAACGCCTAAACAAATATTATTTTCGCAACTTCACTCATCATGTAATTGTGTTTAAAGAACTTCGACTAATTAAAATTAACATACATTCATTGACTAGTTGTATTTTTTTTTTGCTTTTTCGCTGGCGATATAATCTCGTTCTTTGAACAGCTTTAATATCTGTCTTGCCTAAACAGTATTTTCCATTTTAAGAACTTTAAAGATTTATAGAAACTACGAATAATATAGAAACTAGTAGGGCGCATGGCATCGTGCCTTAAGGCAAATTGCAGGAACTTCCCGTACCATTTTTTTTTTTTAAATTAACATTTTTGAAAAAAAATTACTCTAAAAAAATTAGATTTTTGAGAAACTATAAATTTTTGACAAAAATTTACTTTTTTTGAAGAAACATTTATTTTGAAATATTTTGGAAATTCTGAACTTTTTTTCAAAGCCATCATACTGCTTTAACTGCATAGAGACTTCGAAATATCGAAGCGCATAAGCGGCGCGCCGCCGTCTAACGGATAAACATTGGTACGGAACCCATAAGAATGTAAACAAAATTTATACTTATTGTTCTAATCTCCATAAAATATCTGATAAGTTGATGTGCATATGTCTAACTATCATTTTTGACCGCCTAACGGCTTTTTTTTATTTTTTTTTGCTAGATCTCCGAAACCGTTAGTCCTGCCTTCATGAAAATTTAATCAGTTGTTGATCTTGTCCATGCAAGTAAAATGTTTTGTGAATTAATAAAATCTGACACTCCGTTCTCTTAAAAACTGAGTTACCGTTTGTGGCACTTTTTGCCCCGTATCTTCGAAACGGTTAGACCTACCTTTGCCAAAAACTAATCAACACGTCTCCTTATCAATACGAATCGAATGTTTTTTGAATTATTCAAATCGCTTCATCCGTGTTCCCGAAATTGTCGACACACATACATCCATTTTTTCTAAGGTATGCCAAAATATTCAGAAACCTCTGAAACGTAAAGACATATGAAAATTTTCATTTTCGATTTTTTTGCGATTACTATAACTTGCCCTACGGGAAGTTAATAATGTTTGATCAATAAACTTACGTTTATCATTTTATATTTTATTATTTTCAAGGAACAGGGTGAAATATTTTTCTGATTCATACATTTTTCATTAAATCAAGATTTGTACTGCGATGTAATTTTAAAATGTTTATTTATCTATGCCGATTTCCTTGTTGATATCGGAACGCATACAACGTTGACGCCGGTACGCATACAACGACACGTCTCTATTCACATATGCAGGGCCGGTCCTGATAGTACTCAGGGCCCGCATGCCAACTTTTTTCTAACGCCCCCCTCCCCTATTATTTCAACTTTTTGAACTGTTTATCATTAAAATTATATAAACATTTACGTTAATTTTTGTAAATAATTTTTAATAAAACTGGATTTAGCACACAAAAAGCTAGATATAATCTAAATGCGCATAAAATACATTGATTTTAAAATTATTTAGAAGATCAAGGCGATTTGCGGATGCTCATAATCAAATTGTAGTGCCTTCTACAGTTCTTGCACTAAAGAACTGTTTTGAAATTTTTATTTTCAATCCAAACTTTTTCGGGCATCCAAAAATTTCAGTATGTTCATTATTGCTTGCAAGAATATTTTTAAATGTTATTCTATTGAACAAATCATAGGGAGCAAAATATCTCATTATTTCACTGGTATTTCAAGTTAAATTATTTTAATCGAATTTTTCATTATTTAAAATATTTAAAATTGCATCTTAAACTTCTACTAATGGATATTGTAAGGGCCAAAGTGTATGTATTCATCTATACTTCTCCATCGTGTATCAGATTGTTGTTTTAAAGTTTAAAAAATATTGTGCAAGATTAGTAAAAGATGCAGAAAAATTATATATTTTTTGAATGATATTGAAAAAACTATATTATAAATTTTATATCCGAATCTCGTTTTGGCACCCCCTAAGGGGTGCACCCGCATTTTTTGCATGTATCGCATTCAAGGCAGGACCGGCCCTGCACATATGCGACGACTAATCACAATCGACCCGTATAGAAATGATATCATCGAGAGCGAATGACGAATCATTGGCACTCGACTCTTATCTTATCTTATCTGACGTAACGCACTTCCGTTGCATTTGTACGGATTTTCACCCTAGTCGCGCCTAAAGAAGTTTTACTTCAAAATTCGTAACTGTACTGGCTTTTGAGATATCGGACCTTTTTACCATCGGACCTCTAAATCTTGCTCTACACACCAAACCCAGAAAAAAACTAGCTGTAAGTGGAATTCTGTCTTAAGGCAATTAAGGCATCGTGCCTTAAGGCAAATTGTTGGAACTTCCCGTACCAAAATATATTATTTTTTTTAAAAACGATTAACATTTTTGAAAAAATTTTACTTCGAAAAAATAAGATTTTTGAGAAACTATAAGTTGGACAAAAATTACTTTTTTTGAAAAAAAAAATTAAAAAAAAAAAAAATGTTTTCTTTATTTTCACATATTTTGGAAGATCTAAACTTTTTTTCAAAGCAATCGTACTGCTTTAACTGCATAAAGACGAAATATCAAAGCGCGTAAGCGCCGCGTCGCCGTCTAACGCGTAAACATTGGTACGGAACCCATAGGAATGTAAACCAAATTTATACTTATTGTTAAAATCTCTATAAAATATCTGATAATTTGATGTGCATATGTCTAATGATCATTTTTGACCGCCAAATGGCATTTTATTTTACTTTTTTCACTAGATCTCCGAAACCGCTAGACCTGCCTTCATGAAAATTTTATCAATTCTTCATCTTGTCAATTCAAGTAAAATGAATTATTTATTATAAAATCGAAAGCTCCGTTCTTTAAAAACTGAGTTACCGTTTTCGGCACTTTTTGCCCCGTATCTTCGGAACGGCTAAACCTGCCTTCGCCAAAAACTAATCAGCACGTCTCCTTATCAATACGAATCGAATGTTCTTTGAATTATTAAAATCGGTTGATCGGTGTTCCCGAAATCGTCGATGAAAATTTGTATCCGCACATACATACACACACGCACATACATACACACACACACATACATCCATTTTTTCTAAGGTATGCCAAAATGTTCAGAAACCTTTGAAACGTAAAGATATATGAAAATTTTCATTTTCGATTTTTTTGCGATTACTATAACTTGCCCTACGGGAAGTTAAAAATTCATATATTTTTAAGCGAAATACGATAAGTGGTCATGAAAAAGTATCAACGAATCCATAAAGCATTTGGGATTTGGTCCAGAAACTGCAAGTGCGCGATGTTCAATCAAATATTCAGTAGAGCAATGGAATAGGTTCACGTTCATGCGTATTGCGAGCTGCGCGTTGCACTCGGCGAGACGCACAGCCGCACAGCCGCACAGACACCGTGGGCATTGTGGGCAATCGGAGAGGCGCGAGGCGCGCGCGAAAGCGAGAGCGCGAGAACGGTTCCGACGCGAGCGGCTGATGTTTCGATTTTATGACGCCGACCTCTTTCCTTCAGTTTCGTCTCGTTCCTATGATATGTAGCGTCTGCTCCGGCCTTCATAATAATGGATTGTTATTTTAGATAGAACTGTTTTGTTTACTGTTTTATTTTGATTGGATGTGATTGACTTGGTTTAGTGACAGTGCATAAAAGCTTTAAGTTTATAGTGAGAGTTTGTTTAGTTGTGAATATTACATTGTGTCATTGAATTCGAACGTGATCGACCAATTGTGCTGTGTTTTCTCGTCCAGGATAAACTAATAACGTAATCGGTAAGGTTATCAAAGACCGTATTATGTATTATAAATATTGGTGTTGTATCTAGTTTTGTTATAAAAACATAGAGAAGTCAACTCGAATGTTTGTTTACGTGTTAATATTAAATCTAAGATCTCAATGCATATAAACATTTCATAAGAGAAACTGGTCTTTAGAAACATGTTTCCCATAGTGTAGATATGGAAATTGCAGAAAAATCGAAAAAGATTTCATCAGCTGTTAAAGCGAATAAACTTATTAACTTCCTCAGGATTAGTTATAGTAATTGCAAAAAAATTGTAAACTAACTGTAAGTGGAATTCTGTCTTAAGGCAATTAAGGCATCCTGCCTTAAGGCAAATTGCTGGAACTTCCCGTACCAAAAATTATTATTTTTTTAAAAACAATTAACATTTTTGAAAAAAAATTACTTTGAAAAAATAAGATTTTTGAGAAACTATAAATTGGATAAAAAATTACTTTTTTTGAAAAATTGTGGAAGATCTGAACTTTCTTTTCAAAGCAATCGTACTGCTTTAACTGCATAGAGACGAAATGTCAAAGCGCGTAAGCGGCGCGTCGCCGTCTAACGGATAAACATTGGTACGGAACCCATAGGAAACTAAACAAAATTCATACTTCTTATAAAAATCTCTATAAAATATCTGATAATTTGATGTGCATATGTCTAATGATCATTTTTGACCGCCAAATGACTTTTGTTTCACTTTTTTCACGTCAATACAAGTAAAATGTTCTTTGAATTTTTAAAATCGGACGCTCCGTTCTCTTAAAAACCGTGTTACCGTTTTTGGCACTTTTTGCACCGTATCTTCGTAACGGCTAGACCTGCCTCCACCAAAAACTAATCAGCACGTCTTCTTATCAGTACGAGTCGAATGTTTTTTAAATTATTTAAATCGGTTGATCGGTGTTCTCGAAATCGTCTACGAAAATTTGTATCCGAACACACACACACGCACACACACACACATACATCCATTTTCTCTAAGGTATGCCAAAATATTTAGAAACCTTTGAAACGTCGAGAAATGCAAAAATTTTCATTTTCGATTTTTTTGCGATTACTATAACTTACCCTACGGGAAGTTAAAAATTTTTATATATCTTTACGTTTCAAAGGTTTCTGAACATTTTGGCATACCTTAGAAAAAATTGATACATGTGTGCGTGCGTGTGTGCGGATACCAATTTTCGTCGACGACTTTTGTAAATCGGATCAACCGATTTGAATAATTAAAAAAACATTCGATTCGTATTATAAGAAGACGTGTTGATTAGCTGTTGGCAAAGGCCGATATAGTCATTTAGTAGATACGGGACAAAAAAAGCCAAAAATGGTGATGCAGTTTTTTGGAGAAGAGATCGTCCGATTTGAATAATTATTGACCAAACGAAAAATTATTGAAATTTTTGAGAAAGCCAGCGGTTACGGAGATATTAAAAAAATTAAAACACATGCCATTTGGCGATCAAAAATGATCATTACGCACATCAAATTATCAGATATTTTATAAAGATTTTAATAAGAAGTACAAATTTTGCTTATATTTTTATGGGTTCCGTACCTATGTTCATCTGTTAGACTCGAGGCGACGCTTACGCGCTTCCATGTTTCTTCTCTAAAACAGCGATTGCTTTGAAAAAAAAGTTCAATAACTTACCCTACGGGAAGTTAAAAAAGTTTCAAAAAAATTCAAAATGTAAGAAAAAGCAAAATTTCAAAAAGTCACTTTTCTGAAAAATTACAAAATTCTCAAAATCTTTTTTTTTCAAAGTTTTCAAACAATTTTAAAGCTTTTTTTAAAATTTTAATTTTCGGTACGATAAGTTCCAGCAGTTTGGCTGAAGGCACGACTCGTAAGTAAATCAACATTAAACAATAGTTAGAATTAGCTATTTAGATAAAATGTTCAATTGTTTATATCGAAAATAAATATTTTGCTTTCAATAATAACGATTTTCAATTGAAATCTTTGAAACATACTTGCGATATCTGTACTTGTTAAATTAAACTAGTGGTGTATGTCATCGTGCCTTTAGGAAAATTGCCGGGACT
The DNA here is from genome assembly GCF_003426905.1 of Ctenocephalides felis. Taxonomy (NCBI): domain Eukaryota; kingdom Metazoa; phylum Arthropoda; class Insecta; order Siphonaptera; family Pulicidae; genus Ctenocephalides; species Ctenocephalides felis. The sequence continues at coordinate 37,653,550 of NW_020537324.1, read as the reverse complement.
TCCCGTGCCGTAAACTATTCGAGGAATATTAAATGTTTTCAAATAGATTACTATAAATGCTGTAACTTTCATTATTCTTACTTTATAGATAAAATATAAAAGCTTATATTTGCACGACGACGTTTAAATATGTTTACAGAAAAGTAAATAAACAAAACTTAATCCATCGGGTTTAAAATGAAGGACATTCTTTGAAATTCATAAGAATTATATAAATTGAATTATAAAGTTAAAATTATTTATTTGAAGTCTATAAGAGAGCTTTAAAACTTCAGCTACAATTAGAATTAAAATTCGAATTATTAACTTTCCATAGGGTATTTAAGATAGTAATCGCAAAAAAATCAAAAATGAAAATTTTTATATATCTTTACGTTTCAGAGGTTTCTGAACATATTAGCATACCTTAGAAAAAATGGATGTATTTGTTTGTGTGTATGTGTATGTGTGTGTGTGTGTGTGCGGAAACAAATTTTCGTCGACGTCGTTGTAAGATTGTAGATTTGTTCCCGTAGATTTCGGGAACACCGATCAACCGATTTGAATAGTTAAAAAAACATTCGATTTGTATTGATAATGAGACGTGCTGATTAGTTTTTGGCGAAGGCAGGTCTAGCCGTTCCGAAGATACGGGGCAAAAAGTGCCAAAAACGGTAACTCACTTTTAAGGAGGACGGAGCGTCCGATTTTAATAATTGAAAGAAATATATTACTTGCATTGACAAGATGAAGAACTGATTAAATTTTTGGGGAGGCAGGTCCAGCGGTTATGGACTCTCAATAAAAATGAGTTAAAAAAATGTCATTTGGCGGTCAAAAATGTTTATTGGACATATGTACATCAAATTATTAGATATTTTATAGAGATTTTATTAATATACGATGCCATGCACCCCACTAATTTTTGATATTAAAAAAGTTTTTTTTGGAAATTAACAAAAATTCTTTCCAGAAGAGCAATCGCTTCGTCAACACAAACAGAAAGTTTTTCTAATCATTCAAATCAGATGCTTCGTTCTTTTGAAAACTGTGATTTTTGGCTCATTCAGCTTCGTATCTCCAAAACGGCTGCACTTGCCGTTCTCCCCATCATTACGAATGGAATTTTTTTGATCATTCAAATCGGCTGCACCGTTCTCTCAAAAACTCGATTTCTATTTTCTGCACTGTTTGCTTCGCATCTATGAAAGTGGACCAACTTTTTCCAAAAACTAATCAGCAAGTATCAATAGGAATCGAATGGTTTTTGAATAATCCAATTCGTTGACCAATGCTCCTGAAAACGTTGACGAAAAATTGTATCCACAAACATATATACACACACAACCATTTTTTCTAAGGTATGCCAAAATGTCCTAAAAGCTCTGAAACGTGAAGATATGCAAAAATTTTCATTCTCAATTTTTGACCCATTACTATAACAACCCTAGGAAAAGTTAATTAATCAATTAATTAATTGATTAATTAACTTAATCAATAAGTTATTCTAGGCAGTTATCAACAATAATAAAGTATGCCGAATGTTTGTAATTAAATTGTGCTGTTTAATGATAACGTTTTGGAACTAAACCAACTAAAATTTATTGTGCCTTTGTTTGTCCGCCCTTCTATTTGTGATTGTTACTTATATTAAAATCATTGATAATGAAAAGCACTTGGGCTAGTGGTTATGGAATTTGAATCAGAGATCCCATTCAATACCTGCCCCGAAGCAGCCTGATGAAAATCAGTAGTGAAATCGGTTTTGTTTTCGAAATGTAGATTGTAATATCCGAATAAAAAAAGCTCAGGCTGTATTAATAAAATAATCATCACTGTTACAGAAATTGTAAAAAATAAAATTCATCACATAGAGATGGGACAACTGTTTAGGTTGCATCTATAAAATCCGTGCAGTGATTACAAAGTAATATGAATTGCACTGAAAATTCCAATAATAATGTTAATAAAATAGACTGTAACTTCTTAGCAAATTGTGCGTCCGCAAACATCTGAACCCACATTATTAAAAAAGATACATTTCGTGTCAAGTTGAATAACATGCCTAGAGTAGCATATTTCTCTACTCTTATTAATTAAAATGATAAACATCAGAGTCGACCTATTTTTGTAGGTAAGGGGAAATTATAAATACCTAGGCGGTTATGACTTTGAGGGTATAATATAACCGTATATATTGTTAATCTGACAACTTTTATCTCCAAGCATTTTGATGATTTTTCTTCTATTACGTATGCATTATCATTTTAATGTATTTTATAATCCTAAGCGAATTGAAATATTTTTTTAAGTGGCGATTACTTTGCTTCAAGCGTATGGGAGCTAGTGGCTTGTTGTAACATTTTTAAAATAAAACTTCTTTAGGCGCGACATGGGTGTAAATACGCACAAATGCAACGGAAGTGAGTTACGGCAAAGTCGAGGGCCAATGATTCGTCATTATATCATTTCTACACGGGTCGATTGTGATTGGCCGCATTTGTGCGAGGCTTCTTGGTATGCGTAACTTTATACGTGCGTACGTCACCGAAATCGTGAAGCATATTGTTCATTTATCGGTGTTTCATGTCATTACATTTTAAGGTTAAATATTAGTACAAATCTTGAGTTAATAAAAAATGTCTGGATCGAAGAATATTTTATCCCGTCCCCCAAAAATAATTATAGTGCTAATAATAAAAACAAATGAAAAATCTGTGCCGTGAAAGACACGTAAGTTTATTGAAGTACTTTGTTTATTCGTGGTTACTATATATTTTTGTGGTTATTAAAGTGAAAATTATTTTTATATGCAAGACAGATACTACAACTATTCAAAGAATGAAACTGTATCGCCAGCAAAAGACTAAAAAAATCAAGCAATCAATGATTGTATGTTAATTTTAATTACATGAACTTCTTCAATCACAATTACATGACAAGTGAAATTGTGAAAACAATATTTATTTAGGCGTTGTTTAACTTAATAATTCTCTGCATTTTTATAGATATTGAAAAATAATAAAGCAGTACAGATTTATTCTAACATGCCAAAGATATATCTTTTTCAGAATTATATCTCAGACATTTTTGGAATATTAGAGGAAGTCTACATGTTTTTAGTTTATGATGGCTATTAAGTATTACAAAGTTGCATATTTTATAAATAATGAAGAATAAATTGATATTCAGATTTATTACTCTAAACAAGAGATCAAGCACAACAATAGTTTGTGTAGCTGTGTATCATTTATATACAGATATACTTTATAATGGACATCTATGCAGTTTAATGAAATCATTCAAGATTTTCATATTACAGCTGTCCACTGTATGAACGAATATTATAGAATTTATTAATCAGAAATTACTTTATTTCTTTATTAGGTTCAAGTCCTAGATGCTAATTCCAATGATCATGTCGTATTTGAAGTATGACTTTAATTGCATTATTGATTTTAAATATTATAAATATGTTTAATGCTATTATAAATTTATAATTTATTATTATATAAATATGTATAATGATTAACATTAAAAAATGTGTGCATCACGAGTGTTGAACATTATTCCAAGTTGTTAAATGATGTAGCAAATGTAATAGCAAAAAAGTTTTACTTCAATCGCGTGTGATTCTTACGCGCACTCTTTTTTTTAAATGAATATATCTTGAGATACACTAATGATATTTCTATGAAATAAAACTAGATATATGCTTTAACTATTCCTCTACCAAATCAACTATAATTATTTCATAACTATTGTTTATTATTTCACAATTAATCATTTTTCAGAAATGTGCGGTGTTACAATTTTACTTCTTGTTTGGGGCAAGTAGTAATTCCAGAAAAACGACAATATTACATCTGATAATATATTTTTTATTTATTTTTAAGAAAACTGACTTGTGTCTGAATAATTCTTTCTATTTTTAACATCAAAGCAATTTATAATTGATACAAGTAAAATGTATAATGCCTGTTGTAATATATATTTTTATTTTAAATGAACAATTATTATCATAATATTATATTAATATTAAACTAGTGGTGTGTATAGCATCGTGCCTTAAGGCAAATTGCTGGAACTTTCCGTACCGTAACGAAATGTTCGAGGAATATTAAATATTTTCAAATAGATTATTATAAATATCGTAATATTGCCTAATATTTATAAGAATTATAGAAACTGAATTGCAAAGTTGAAAATATTTTTTTAAAGTATATTAGAACTTAAGTCAGAATAACATTTAAAGTCTGAATTATTTTCGATATACAAAAAAATATTTTTTGAAAAAAAAATTTAAACAAAAATTATTTTTTTCCAAAAGCAATTATTTTGTTAAAACAAGCAGACAGTTCTTTGAATCATTCAAATCGGACGCTTAGTTCTCTCAAAAACGACAATTTTTTGCACATTTAGCCTTGTATCTTTGAAATGGCTGGGCCTGCTTTTGCCAAACTTTTACTAATCACCTCTTCTCCCAATCATTACAAATTGAATATTTTTTAGATCATTCAAATCGGATATTCCGTTCTCTCAAAAACTCGATTTGTATTTTCTCCACTCGTTGCTCCGTATCACCGTAACAGCTGGACCTGTCCTTGTCAAAAACTAATCAGCACATCTTCTATCAGTAGAGGTCGAATGTTTTTTGAACCATTCAAATCGGTTGATCCATGCGCCCAAAAACGTGGACGAAAAAATGCGGACATACAAACACACACACACACACATTCATTTTTTCTGAGCTATGCCAAAATGTCCAGAAAGCTTCAAAACGTCGAGAAATGCAAAAATTTCATTTTTGATTTTTAGCCCATTACTATAACTACTCTACGGGAAGTTAATTATCATAATGCAAATATGAGATGTAATGTCTCCTGTAACACAATTTACATGTGCCCACTTCTTGCTAATTTTTCATGTTACAACTGGCCTCAAGATTTTGTTTAAACTAATCTCAAGTGTGATTTTCTTACATTAATCAAGATAACTATTTAAATAATTTAGCAATCACATAATATGTTACATACTATCAAAGATTGATAAATGAAAACATAAACTTCTCCTTCGCGAAGTCAAATATACAAATTCTGACACAAATGCAACGTATATAAATGTTATTATAAAATGCAATTTTGCCTTTTTAATTAAAGTTACTAGGCATCCTCCTAGCGTTTTAAACCTCCTTAGCAATTATTACTATGCCCCCAAAAACCCGGCATCACCACTTTTTTATTATTTTAATAACTTAAGGAATATCTCATATTGGTTCTGAACCCCTCAAAAATTGAAATAAGGATTATGCTTTCATAACTTCATATTATAAAACTCGCTGTTGATTATGCAACTGAGTTTTTGGCAGTTATTGTGAAGTTGGTAAAATAAGACTTTTATATTTTTGATTTCTTGTATCTCGAATTAAAACTGATGATACCACGCATAAATGAAATGACTGGTTTTCAAGTGAATGATTACAAGATGACGTCTGTTATTTGTAATACAGCCAGACCATTTCTGGATTCTCCTACAACAATTGCGCATTGGATTTCATAAGAGCGAAGAAATATAAATATAAGCAACGGTGAATGACATCGTCTCTCCTGATTTATGCTGGATCTCCCGATTTATGATGATGACGATGATTTATGCTGAAACATTGATGATGATGGTTTTTATCGCAGCTCATGCCACAATACTAAAAGGATTTTTAAAAATATTTGTTAATTTTCCATAGGGTAAGATATAATAATCGTCCAAAAATTGAAAATAAAAATGTTTGCATTTTCTTTACGTTTCAGAGGTTACTGAACATCTTGGCATCCCTTAGAAACAATGGACGCGTGTGTATTTGTGTGTGAGTGTATGTGTATGTATGTGTGAGTGTGTGTGTATGTGTGAATACAATATTTCGTCGACGATTTTGGTAGCACCGCTCAATTCGAGTCCTATTCATGGGGAGACGTGCTGATTAGTTTTTGGCAAGGCAGGTCCAGTCGTTTCGAAGTTACGGGGCAAACAGTGCCTAGAACAGTAACTGTTTTTAAGAGAACTGAGCATCCGATTTTAATAATTCAAAAAAACATTTACTTGTATTGACAAGATGAAACACTGCTCAAATTTTTGGATAGGCTAGACCTGCCTATGGGTGGTTTTGGAGATCGAGTAAAAAATGTAAAAAAATGCCATTTGGAGGGTGAAAATTATCATTAGACATATGCACATCAAATTATCAGATATTTTATAGAGATTTTTTTTCAAAAATCTAATTTATTCAGTTTTCAAATTTTTTACATTTTTCCAAATTATCAGATATTTTAAAGATTTTTTTCAAAAATCTAATTTATTCAGTATTCAAATTTTTAACTTTTTCTGAAAAGTTTAATTTTTGGTACGGTTAGTTCCTGCAATTGGCCTTTAAGCACGATTCCATGCACCACTGGTTTTTAAGTTTGGTTCGACATTTAGGGTAAAAATAACTAATTAAACCTTTATACTGGCAAAGATGTAGGCAATAAGAAAATAGTAAATAAAAAGTGAATTACACAAAGGCAAATTAAACATAATATATTGGATCTAAAGAATATAAAGATGTGCACGATATTAATATATTTTGTACTTTAAGTAACTTAGACTAATAATAAAATTAGTTCTCGACATAGTGTACCAATATATGGATATTTTATATTGTCATGTTGTCTAGGATCTAGACAATAAAAAGAATTAGACTCTAGGTGACACCTACCGATCCTTAAATTAACAGGTAATTATAAATAACAGGTCAAGATTGCCGTGAGTTAATTTTTATCATTTCCATATACATATCTTTACGTTTCAAAGGCTGCTGAACATTTTGTAATACCTCAAAAAAATTGATACATGTGTATGTGTTTGTATAATTGTGTGTATGTATGTATGTGTGTGCGGATACAACTTTTTGTCGATAATTTCGAGAGCACAGATTAACCGATTTGAATGATTCAAAAACTTTCGATCCCTATTGTTGGGATTCCTATCTGATTAGCTTTTGGCAAAGGCAGTTCCAGCCGCCAAAATGGCAAATCAGGTTTTGAAGGGAAGCAATTTACCTTATGGCACGATGCCGTGCACCACTAGTTATTATTGGTTTTCTACCCGAAATCAAGTTTATTGTGTGAAGATGCTACATTTATAGGCATTTTCTCTCCTTTTTATTGTTTACGCATAGTACTGTTTTCGTTTCAAAGACTTTCATGCTGACAAGCCATGTGCCTCGGTTTTCAAATCCCAATATTTTCTATGCTCGCGCAAGGCGTCAATTATGTGAGTTTTTCTTCGCATTTTATTCTCATTCAGAAAATTTGCCCAATGTGTGTTCAATCCAATATCCATTTTGTTTTATGTAGATCCAGTAGATCCGTACTGATCCATATAGTTTCTTCCACAATTGGAATTCTACGGTATGTTTGCCAGTGGAGTGCAGTTTTTAGTGAATTCGTTATAGAATCCTGCTAGATCCTTGCTTTGATCCTTTCGTTCATTACGAGGTTTCTTCATGTAACTAATAAAATAAAAGCAGTACCCTTGCCACTCATTTCTTCCGATTGCCACGCTTCACTCCATTTTGAAGTTATATGTGAATAGTTACCATTATATAATATTATATATTTTGTTCAATGTTAATTCGAAATCCAGATTTTCAAACTAACAATCAAAAATAGAGAAAAAGTTTGGATGATCAAAAAATTGTTGAAAAAACGAACAAATTAAAATGAAACGATGTAAATAATAATATTGTAAGGCGTAAGAGAACAATAATAAATTTGTATTGTAAAGCTAAATTAATGTAAAAGCGCGGTATATTGATTAAAAACTAAAAACGTATAAATACGAATAATGTGTGCGATAACAGTAAATCATATCATAACACCCTAAAAGCCTCCTTTTGATCCCCTCTAGACACGTGCCGTAGACTTCAACGACCTAGGGGCTTTTTAACATAAAAAATTCAATTGGTTATTAAAGAAAAAAATATAATATATTTACACTATAAATAAAAATGTGACATAAAATGAAAAAAAAAATTGTTTGAGAGTGTACAAATTTTGACAATATTTTTTAAGAAAAAAACAAATGTTCTAATTCTTCGTTTCATTTTTCATAAACATAATATATATATATATATATATATATATATATATATATATATATATGTATATATATTTTTGAATTGTCTTGAATTTGATGTTGATATATATGTTTAATTTGAGTTTAATATTCGGGCGTAACATCAATAAAAATAGTATGAGTTTTTTTAAAAGTTTATTTATATGAAACCATTATTAATCAATAAACTCATACCATAGATTAATAATGGTTTCATATGCTATATTAGGATACAAAATTGTAAGTGTTTTATTACTATTATTATTATTATTGTTTTTCCATGAAATTTCCTTTCATATAATTTATTTAGTTTTAATTTTTATAGTTAACTTGATTACCACTGAATTATGGCTAAGATGCTAGCCGAAACATGTGGATTTTAAATAAATAAACTTTTAAAAAAACTCATAATATTTTTATAGATGTTACGCCCGAATATTAAACTCAAATTAAACATATATATATATATATATAATATATATATATATATATGTATATATAAGTATATATATATATATATATATATATATAATTGTTTAATATGAACAAAAAATTCTGAACATAAAATTCTATATATATATATATATATATATATATATATATATATTAGGGCGGTCCTTAAAATGGTCATTTTCGAATTTCCTTGCTCTCCGAGGCTCAAATGGTTCCAAATAGATAAAAAACAATTCTCTGAAAGTTTTAGCTCTTAATATTAACGTTTAGATAGAGCGCAATTCAATCAAAGTTTGTATGGAAAGAGCATGGAAAACATTTTGAAAATTTTAAAAAAATGTTTTAGGTATAACTTAGCGACAAATGAATAAGTTTTATTTATTCATTGGTTCGTTAAATTACATCTAAAAAACATTTTTAAAATTTTTGAAAATTTTTGAAAATTTTTCCATGCTATTTCCATACAAAACTTTTATTGAATTGCGCTCTATCTAAACGTTAATATTAAGAGCTAAAACTTTCTGAGAATTGTTTTTTATCTATTTGGAACCATTTGAGCCTCAGGGAGCAAGGAAATTCGAAAATGACCATTTTAAGGACTACCCTAATATATATATATATATATATATATATTATATATATATATATATGTAATATTTCACTGAACTTCGTGTGGATTTTTACCCAAAGGTATATCATCCCTCATATCTATTCTAGTAAATCATTAATAAGTATTTTAATTCTCCGAGTAGATGTCATTTTTCTTATATATGTATTGAATAATGTAAAATACGCAAAATACTACAACTATTTGTTTTTTAACTCCGAAGGAGAAGTTTACGTTCTCATGAAAAAAAAACGATTCTCTATTTCATGTTTTCTCGACAGCTGTAATATCAATGAAAGCGTAATAATAAAGTATATTTGTGAAATTGATAATAATAAATATTTATGGGGAAAGCACTCTAATGGCGCTGAACCTTTTTACCCGCGGACCTTTAATCCCCGCTCTACTCTATATGCATAATCAAATGTCTAATATATCCAATTTTTGTGTATTAAATTTAAATTTATGAAATGGTAATTGAATAGTAAATGTAATTAACTTCTCGTAGGGTTATAGTAAGTTATATTATTTACCAAAAAGTCAAAATGATTTTTTTTATCTTTACGTTTCAATCTTCTGAACATTTTGACATACATAAGAAAAAATTAATGTATGTCTGTGTGTGTAGTATGTATGTATATACGGGGCAAAAAGTGTCAGAAGATTAAAGTGTAAAGTGATTAAAGTGTATTAAAATAAACAAATGGGAGATTTTTGGAAAGATAGTTTTCGGAAATCAATGAAAAAAGTAAAAATCTGTTCACACACACACACACACACATTTTTTTCCAAATTTGGTCTCATTCGATTCAGAATGGCTTGATACATTTGAATAAAATATGTGTGTGTGTGTGCGTGTATGGGAACAGATTTTTTGCCGTAAATCGACGTTTTATCAAAAACGGTTGTCCCGATTTCAAAAATTTAAAAGCCATTCGATGTATTTCGATGAGGACTAGCGTTTCTGAGTTTTGTGTGACGATCGGCCGAGCCGTTTCTTTGTAAATCGCAGAAAAGTGAAAAAATTTTCGTCCACGTTTTAGCCCGCAATTCTTAATCGATTTTGAAAATTCAAAAACCGTTCGAAAGATATTGGTTGGGAATCGTGCTGATCAGTTTTTGGTAAAGATCGGCCGGGCCGTTTTCTTGTAATAAAGTTTTTTAAAAAAACTTCGACGATTTTTATTATTATATTTTTGACGGTAGATACCATAGTCTTCTAGATCATACTAAAATATTACAGCCCTACGACAACTGGTTTAGCTTTAAAAATTCATCAAAGTTTGCAAAAATCAGTATCGTTCTTTTGGCATTTGTCAAAATTAGACCATTGATCGACGTTTTCTCAAAAATGCCTGAACCGATTTCAGAAATTTAAAAGTCATTTGATGTATCTCAATAAGGACTATCGTTTGTCAGTTATGTGAGACGATCTGCAGAACCGTTTCTTTGTAATTTGAAAAAAAGTGTTAAACTTTTAGTCCACATTTAAGCTCAAACTACCGAAACGATTTTGAAAAATCAAAAACTGTTCGAAAGATATTAGTTGGGAATGATACTGATTAGTTTCAGGTGGAAATCTACCGAGCCGTTTTCTTGTAATTAACTGTTGAAAAAAAAATTTAAGCCGATTTTTATGGAACTTTTTTTGGCGGTATATATCACGGTCTTATAAAACTTACTGAAATATTACGGTCTTGCGACAAGTACATAGTATAATTTTAAAAATCTATCAATGTTTTAGAAAATGACTCACATTCGAACCCCTCTATAGTAGAAATTACTAAACCTTATGGTACAAGAAGATTAAAACGACAATGGCCTTTAGACTTGGTCTTAGATTAGGTCTAATATAATATTATTATATTAATTGTTAAACTGAGATGATCTCATTGGAGCTCTTCTTAGGCCTCGCTCTTACATTGTCATTTTAGCTCATAGGAATCTTAATGTATTTCTGATTGCTAAATAAAACGAGTTATAAAAAAAAAAAAAAAAATTTGACATTTGTTAATATTACAATTAGAGGATTTACTTGGTATAACGATAGCAGTACTTGGTCTTAATGGACATACTAAACCATTAGAGTTCTGCTGAAACTGATTCAATTATATGAATTGTTGATTTTTGAAAATTTGCTTTTAGAAAATACTCAGAGTTAATCCACTCAGAATACTTTTAATTAATTTGTTTATTATTGATTAAGTCAATTATTTACACATATCGGGAAGTTCATATAACTTGCCTCAAGGCTAAATACCAACACCAACTAGTTTAATTTTGCATTTTGTTAAAATGAATTTGTTTAACAAAGAACGCAAAATTATTTTAGTGGCAAATGAATTTTCAACAATGATCTAAAATTAGCTCAGAAATTATTAAACTTATCTCTAACGTATGAACAAAAGAATGATTGTGTTGTGTTCATGGTATGAATTTTATACATATAAAGAAGAACTACTAATGTCTTTTTACAATTATGATAAGAAGATTCAATAAATTATTTTTTGTCATTTTAATGAATTATGCTAATATTTAAAGGATTTAATGTTGTTTATATTTTTCAAATTTAATGACACTCATAAATATTTCTTGTGGTATATGTACCTATTGTAAAAATATTTCATAGTAAATATTTAAATTGACTGATAATTGAAATAAATATATTCTATAAATAAACGCATTCAAAAGTGGTAAACCTTCACTCTTGTTTGTGAATGCAATTTTGAAAGCGAGAAATTTCAAAAAGTACAAAGTTCTTAAAATATTTGGACTTAAAAGTGAGGCAAGAGCGTTGCTTTATAATAGTATTTAGTAAATGAGTATTTCATACCAAGTTATATGCATAATAAAGTAACTTTAATTATTGTTAAGTATCTATATGAAAAATTAATATTAATCAGTAAAGTTATTAAAACTGAACAAAAAAATGAAAACTTCATAATATAGTGCCAAGGGAAAAGGTTGTGGAGTTTTTCTCAATAAACGGTGGTTAGTTACAAATAAATCAAGAAGCACATTGCTGCGACACCATTAATTGTTCGTGATATGGATAAGGTAACACTATGAGCATTATTATAAGATTATAACTATCAGAATTGGAAAAGTCGTTGGAAAGTTATTTGCGTTCGAAATTGGAGAAAAAATATGAAAAATTGTACTATATTTTGCTATATTATTATGCTAAATTAAAAGTGTTGCGCAGGCTCGTGAAAAGAATTATGCTGTATACGACGAAGGCACTTTATCAAAATCTGCTGCACGGAAATAGTTTGCTCCCTTTTATTCTGGTAATTTTAATGTGAAAGGTGACCCATATTCTTATCAATAAAAAAATTGATGAAATATTTGTAAAAATATATCATTATAGACATATCAGAACTACCGATAATGGTATTGTTGACGCCTAAAGCTCATACCCTGTTCTAAATCAAATAAATTTTAATACCTTTCTAACAGGATAAGTATCATAAAACCAAATCCTTCATTTTAATGTATTCTATCCCTTGCAGACCCTCAAATATTAATCCTTCCTTCTAAAAAATCTTTTTTTTTGAACTCGTTTCAATCAATTGATTGGACAAAATGTAATGAAATGTCTCTTAAATCCGCATAACGGACCAATCAGAAAAATATAAAATTCTCAAATCTTTTTAATAAGTATTAACATAAATTTTAACTATGCA
>NW_020537324.1:37474223-37639677 GCF_003426905.1 Ctenocephalides felis | reverse complement strand
TTTATTTATTTATTTACATATATACATTATTTTCATATCTCAGTCAGACAGAGGTGCCTGGTATGAGAGATTATGAAAAACAGTTTTCATATAATATTTACATTTCATTTGACTTAATATCTATTTCATTAATATAATATCTATATATAACTCTTCAGTCTTCTTTTTCTTCAATTTCCATATAGTACTTCTTTATTTTCTTTTAAAATTATCATTATCATTGGTCATCTTAATATAGTCTGGCAATTCGTTATATATTTTGGTAGCACTCCATATGACATTTTCTCTCAAATTCTTTTTTCTATTGCGTTCAATGTGAAAATTGTTTGTTGTCTCGTGTAGTGTTCATGTATATCGTGTAGTGTTCATGTATATCTTTTGTGTCTATTGTTGCACTTGTTTTAATTCGGTTAAATTTCATTTTGTGTATTAGTTTGCATTTCTCTATTTTAATTATGTTATTTAGTGAATGATTATTTGTTTCTCTCTGCAAGTATTTGGTGGGTGTTAGATGTGGTAAATTATATGCTATTTTTATGGCTTTATTCATTATTCTCTGTATGTCATTTAGGTTTGCTTTAGTTGTTTGGCTCCATGTTGTTATGCCATATAAAATTATAGGTATTATTTGCGTTTTAAGAATTAGTATTTTATTTTTTTTGCCGAAAGAGTGGATCCTTTTCAATGCCCCTGTTAATGTTCCTATCTTTCTTTTTATTTTGTTTATATGGTCTGTCCATGTCAGTTTTTCATTTATTATCAGTCCTAAGTATTTTATGCTTTCCACTTCCTCTATTGCTCTATTATTTACTTCAATTTTTAGTTTAGTGTTCTCAGTATTTTTTCTATGTTTGAAATATATGTATTTTGTTTTATCTATGTTAATTGTTAGTTTATTTTCAGTTAGCCACTCGGTGTATATTTTCATGTCCGTGTTTATAATATCTTCGAGTCTTTTTTTATCCTTATCCGCATATACTATCGCTGTATCGTCTGCATATAATATGTATCTTCCCTTTAATTTTGCGTCTTTAAGGTTATTGGTGTATAATAGATACAATAAAGGTCCTAATACAGAACCTTGTGGAACTCCACAGGTTATGTTACATCCTCCACTTGTGAAATTTCCCACCTTCGTCCTTACCACTCTTTTCATGAGGAAATCTTTGATAATGCTGTAAGACAAACCTCTACACCTAAATCTATTAGTTTATTAAGTAATATGCCATGATCTACTGTATCGAAAGCTTTTTGTAAATCAATAAAAATTGCAACTGTGTGCATATTTTCCTCAAGGTGCTGACTGATGGTATTAGTCAAATCTATTAGGGCACCTTGTGTATTTGATGAAGGGAGGAAACCATATTGATTTTTGTCAATTTTTTGAATGAGAAAATCAAGTAATCTTTTTTTTATTACTTTTTCATATATCTTGGAGAATGTGTTTGTTATTGTTATAGGTCTGTAGTTATTTGGATCTGTTTTGTTTCCTGTTTTGAAAATTGGTTTTATTGTAGCCATTTTAAGACACGATGGAAATACACCACATTCTATGTATCTATTCATTAAAACAGCAAGTAGTGGAGCTATTATATTTATTATTTTTTTAGTGATTCTTGCTGTTATCTTGTCTTCGCCAGGTGCAGCGTTATTTTTCAGATTTTCAACAATTTTTTTTATTTCTTTCTCATCTGTTAATTCAAAAATTTGGATTTTGTTTTTAGGTCTGTGTATTGATGGTTTATAGTTGCAATGATCCATTTTCTTTTGTAGTTTCATACCTATTTCAGCAAAATGTTTGTTGAGATACTCCGCAATGTCTTCCTTTTCTGTAAGAAATATATTTTTATCTTTATGCTGTATTTTTTCAATATTTTCTTTATATTCATTTTTATTTTTTCCTCCTCCTAATGTTTTATTTATTAGTTCCCATATTTTTCGAGAGTCACTTTCACATTTTTTGTTTCTTCTGAATAGTATTGTCTTTTTGCTTTGTAGATCATATTTTTTATATCTTTTTTTATATTATTATATTTCATTTTTATGGCATTATGTTTGCTTACTTCATTTATATTGCATTTCTTTAAATTATTGTAGAATTTGTTTCTGTATTTCATTAAGTTAATAATTTCTTCTGTTATCCAGGTATCTTCTCTGGCTCTTATTGTTTCTTTGATTTATTTTCTTTTGCTGCATCTTGTATAATTTTTATTAAATCCTCTAATTGGTCCACTATTTTAGAGTCTAACTTACAAGTTATTGTCTTTTCTAATCCTTCTAAATCTATGCTATATCTAATTATTTATGCATTTTTGGTTTGATTCTCGGCGTATTTTGTATAAATACTGTTATCATTTTGTGATCAGATATTTCTGTGTCTTCTATTTCTATATTAATCTTCTTTTTATAATTTGATATAACATGGTCAATTATTGATTTAGTGTTTTGAGTCTTCCTTGTGGCGTATTGGCTATCTATATTATTTATTATTTTGTATCCTGATGATTCTATAATATCTTTGTAACAATTTGATATATTATTGTTTGGAATTATATCTAAATTCATATCACCTATTATTATTGTATTTTTACCGTTTTCTTCCATTTTTTTTTCTATTAAATTTATCAGATCTTGTTTATTATTATTCGGAGGGTTGTAAATAACAATAAACTTTATAACAGGGTTCATATTTGTTACTTCTATTTCCAGGGGATTTATATTATTTTTATTATTATTTTCTATGACAGTACAGTTTAGTTCATTTCTTACAAATATCGCTATTCCTCCTCCTCTTTTCTTTCTCTGCAGTTGTAAAAACCTCTAAAATTTTTTAAATTAAAGTATCCTTCTTCTTCTTGGTATATCCAAGTTTCTGTTAATATTAAAATTTGGCAATTTTCATTTTATGCATAATTATTTCTAAGTCATCTATTTTATTTCTTAAGCTTCTTATATTGAAATACTTAATCTCTATTTTCTTGTTATTGCTATTATATTTATTCATTTTCTTGAATTTGTCCATTGTAATTCGTCGACATTCTTACCATTTTGGCTCTGTGTTGATAACATGAACATTCCGTTTCATTTGCATTATGCACCGTATTAAAATTTGATTTGTATTTTACATTGGCATTTGTGCAGTTTATGCATTTCTTAGATTTGCTCTTACAATCTCTTGTGTTATGCTCATCCGCACAGTTTGCACAGAACGTCTTGTTTTTGCATTCTACTGCCCTGTGTCCATATGCCTGACAGTTATAACATCTTTTTATGTTTAAATCTTCTATTATATGAGCTGTCCTCCATCCTAGATTTACATTATTTTCTAACAATTTTTCGTATGTTTTGCCCGATGTTTCGATATATGTAATCCAATTTTCTGTTTTTCGTGATTTCCTTTGGTATATTAGTTTAATTTGATCTGTGTTATTTATATTGTAATTATATTCTATCATTTCATTTATCAATTCTGTGCCGTCCATATATTGCCTTGGAGCATTTGTTATAACAAGTCGCGGATTCTTTGTTTCTTTATATATATTTCGTATTCGCTTCCAATTTTTTGTATCATATGTTCTGCTAATGTTTTTGTTTCCTCAATTGTTGAGGCCTTAATTATTAACCCCCCGCTACTAATGTTGTTAATTGATCTTACTTTTGCTTTTACGTTTTTTGGATTTATGTTTTTCTCAATATAGTTTCTAGTTTCATAGCTGTTCTGTTTATTCTTTGGTTTTACAATTATTGGCGGCATATTTGGGTTTATTATGTCTTTATTTTTATAATTTTATTATTATTATTTTCTGTGGCATTATTTTTACATATTGTAGCATAACTAGATCTTGCATCTTTAATTATTTTAATATCATTCTTTAAAGTTTTAAGCTCATTTACTATTTCTTTCAAATTACTTTCATGTGAATATCTTACCTCATTTTTTTTTGAGCATATGTCACAAAACCATTTTATATTGTTACTTGTGCTGATAACTTTATATTGTTCATTAGTAACTTTCGCACACTTTTTGTGGAACCAACCTTTGCATTCACCTTCACATCCAATAATGTTTTTTCCATTAACATCAATATTACATATACTGCAACATTTTGGATCTTCTACATCTTCCGCCATCTTATCGATCCGATATTTCGGTTTATATGTTATACAAATTAGCAATAAATTGCAAAAATCGTTTTAACGGTTTTTGACATGAAGTTTTTAATTCAAAAAAACAAAAGCATATAAGGTGGTAGAGTCTTGGATTTGTAAATATTTTATAGCGCTTCGAACAAAGAATCCAAAATGTCATAAAAAACAGAAAAGCTTTTTAAAAAGCCATTTCTTTATTTATTTACTGTCTACGTTTTGGAACTAGGTACACTCCATCCAGTTAAATATATAGTTTGTTTAAATCTTACCAAGACCATGTTTCTTGACAGATGTCCTGAGGATGGAACGTACCTAGTTCCGAAACGTCGACAGTAAACAAATGAAGAAATGGTTTTTTAAAAACATTTTTGTTTTTTATTACTTCTTGGATATATTTATATATATATATATATATATATATATATATATACATTTGTGTGTGTGTGTTATATAATTAAGAAGGGATATTCTTAAAATAGAAAATTTATGTCGAACCACGAGTGAGTATCCAACGACAGCTAGCGAACCGTAAAATTGTGTTGTAATTTAATTTTATATAACTAAATAATTAAAAGCAATACTGATCGAACCCATGTTTATTCTTTTTATTTGCAAAACACCGTTCTTAATATACAAAATATAATATTGGATTTTAAATTAGGCGTTTATCACAATTTATTATACTAAATAAATTTTTTAAGTATTTTCACCAAGATTATACACAAGTGTGGTACTAATTGCAAATCCTTTGTGCGACCTTTTTATTGTTTTCTGAGAAATTTGGAAATACTGTCTAAATAAAAGAGATTTGAGTCCAGCATGTTGAGTTTATTAACTTCCGTAGGGCAGTTATAGTAATGGACCGAAAATCGAAAATGAAAATTTTTGCACTTCTCGACGTTTTGAAGGTTTCTGAACATTTTAGCGTACCTAAAAAAACTGGATGTGTTTGTGTGTGTGTGTTTTGTGTGTCCGCATTTTTTACGTTTACGTTTTCCGGCGCACGGATCAACCGATTTGAATGGTTCAAAAAACATTTGATTCCTATCGATAGGGTGATGTGTTGATTAGTTTTTGGCAAAGACAGGTCCAGCCGTTTCAGAGATACGAAGCAAAGGGTGCAGAAAATAAAAATCAAGTTTTTGAGGTGACGGAGCATCCGATTTGAATGATCCAAACAACATTCAATACGCAATGATTGGGAGAAGTGGTGATTAGTTTTTTCAGCCAGTCGTTTCGGAGATACGGAGCTGAATGTGCAACAAAATGCAGTTTTTGAGAGAACTAATCATCCACTTTATAAAAACTTTTTGCTTCTATTGACGACACAATTGCTTTTGGGAAAAGAACTTTTTTTTATTTCATTTTTTTTTTTAATTTCAAAAAAATATATTTGTAATTCTTAATTCCAGCTAGTGTTAAAAATATTTCTTATAGACTTCAAATAAATAATTTTAACATAATTAGACAATGCTCTTTATTTTAAGTCCGATTAATTAAGCTAAATAAACGTCGTTGTCTAATTTAAAGCTATACACAAAGCTATATACAAAATAAAAATAAAAATGATGAAAGTTACAGTATTTATTACAATCTATTTGAAAACATTAAATATTCCTCAAATTTTCATCAAGGCTTAATGCACGAAACCATTCATCACTAGTTACTTATCATATATTATGTATTTTAAGTATGATCTGATAATTGAGTTTATTTTTAAAGATACGGTAAATCCGAACTAAAACAATTACATAATGCTATAATAAAAAATATACTTTCTGCACATCACATTCAAATGGGGGCAAACGGAAGGCACTAAATCACGCAATATTTGAATTAGCATTGCATTTTTTATATTGAAAATAGGATAAAAATGAAGCATTTAAGTTATTGTAATAAAGAATATAAAGACAGCTTAATAAATTTTTTAGCTAAATTTGCAACAAAATTAAAAACAAACGGCAAATAGAATATTTATAATATAAAATGATTTGTCTTCGATATGTCAACATAAGATAAAAATTTGTTGACATTGATTTCAGTCACATAGTCATGAAAATAAATCGTTCCGTCTCTTAAAATGTATCAGTAATATTGTCGAATGGCCTACAGTGCGTGGAGTGCTTAGATTAAATATTTCTTATGAAAATAAAGATAGCAGAATAAGTCTAAAAGAATTAATAAAATATGTAGTGCAAATATTTGTTTGTTTATTTAACTGTCTATAGTGATTTATAAAATAGATTTTTGAATACCCATAGGGTAAGTTATTGTAATCTACGTGCATTTTTTTGCATATTTGTACGTTTGAGGAATTTCTTACGATATTTAGAATATCTTAGAAAAAATCGATGTGTGTACGCATGTATGTGTACAATTTTTCGTCCACGATTTCGAGAGATCGGATCAACCGACTTGAATTACTTAAAAAACATCCGATTTCTAGTGACTGGGAGTGCCGATAGTCTAAATCATTCTTAACTTATTTATGGGATCTCAAAAACTGCTGAACCTGTTTCCACAAAAATGTTATCAATTTTTCGGACTAAATTCAATGCGGACGACCTGTTCTCCAAATTGAATTGCCATTTTTGCACTTTTTGACCCATAACTTTGAAACGGGTGGACCTTTACCAAAATCTAATCGACGAAGGTCCAGCCATTTCAAAGATATGGGTCAAAAAGTGCAAAAATGGCAATTCAATTTAGAGAACAGGTCGTCCGCTTTGAATGATTTAGAAATATTTTACTTGAATTGACGGAATAAAAAATTGATAATATTTTTGTGAAAACTGGTTCAGCAGTTTTTGAGATCCCATAAATAAGTTAAGAATGATTTAGACTTATGCACAATGAACTATCAGACATTTTATAAAGATTTTAATTATAAATTATGTTTACATGTTTATGTTTTTCGTACCAAAATTTATAATGTTTATATGTTAAAATTTACGACGCAGCTTTTACGCGCTTCGAAATTTTGTCTCGTAAACAGCCAAAAATTAGTTTGTTTTATACACAATAACCTGGCTTATGTATATTTTACATTTATTAAAAACAATAAATTCACCTTTTTTACATAATAGGATAGGGTGCAGCAATAACGTCAAATTTGACTTTGAGCAGTTATATTGTGAAGATCAAACCAATTATTTCACAGCAAATAACGCATATTATTCAACAACAATTTGATCAGTTCAGTAAAAATCCTAGCTATTCATCATTGTAGAAATGTGTGTTTTTGCTGTTTTTAACTTCCCGAAGAAGAAGTTTATGTTTTCATATAAAAATTCGATTCACCAATTTTATGCTTTTTCGACGTTTCAAGCAATTCTGAATCGAATGAGAACAAATTTGGTAAAAGTACGTGTGTGAGCGTGTGTGTGAACAGATTTTTTGCCGTAAATCAACGTTTTCTCAAAAACGGCTGGACCGATTTCAAAAATTTAAAAGCCATTCGATGTATTTCGATATGGACTAGCGTTTCTCAGCTTTGCGTTTCTCAGCGACGATCGGCCGAACCTTTTCTTCGTAAATCGCAGAATACTGAAAAAAAAATTCTCCGCGATTTAGCCCGCAATTCTGAATCGATTCTGAAAATTTAAAAACTGTTCGAAACATATTAGTTGGGTATCGATCTGATTAGTTTTTGGTAAAGATCGTCCGGGCCATTTTCTTGTAATAAAGTGTTAAAAAAAATTCTTCGACGATTTTCATGAATTTTTTTTGAACGTAGATACCATGCTCTTATAGATCATACTAAAATATTACGGTCCTATGACAAGTCATTTAATTTTAAACAAGTGGGGTGTATGGCATCGTGCCTTTAGGCAAATTGCTGGAACTTCCCGTACCGTAACGAAATGTTCGAGGAATACTGAATGTTTTCAAATAGATTATTATAAATATTGTAACATTGTCTAATATTTATAAGAATTATATAAACTGAATTGCAAAATTGAAATTATTCGTAAAGTATATTAGAACTATAGTCAGAATTAAAAATAAAATCTAAATTATTTTCTATATACAAAAACTTGAAAAAAAATAGAAAAAAAAAAAAAATCCAAAATTAGTTATTTTGTTAAGACAGATAGAAAGTTCTTTGAACCATTTAAATCGGTTGATCCGTGCGCCCGAAAACGTGACCGAAAATTGTATCCATACGTACATACACACACACACATACATCCATTTTTTCTGAGGTATGCCAAAATTTTCAGACCCCTTCAAAACGTCGTGAAATGCAAAAATTTTCAATTTCTATTTTTGGATGATTACAATAACTTACCCTACAGGAAGTTAAAAATCGTCAAAGTTTGCAAAAAATAGTGTCGTTTTTTTGGCGTTTGTCAAAATTATAACTTTCATCGACGTTTGCTCAAAAACGTCTGAACCGATTTTAAAAATTTAAGAGCCAATCAATGTATTTTGATGCTGATTATCTTTTCTCAGTTTTGTGCAGCGATTGGCCGAGCCATTTCTTTGTAATATGGAAAAAGTGTTGAACTTTTCGTCCACATTCAAGCTCATACTACCGAATCGATTTTAAAAAATCAAAAATTGTTCGAAAGATATTATTTGGGAATGATACTGATTAGTTTTAGGTGAAAATTTTCACCTAGATAGATTAATCTATCGAGCCGTTTTCTTGTAATTAACTGTTGAAAAAAAATTGAGCCGATTTTTATGGGACTTTTTTTTGGCGATACATATCATTGTCTTATAGAACTTATTGAAATATTACGGTCTTACGACAAGTAGTTTAATTTGTTAAAATTAAAATTAGACAATTTACTTGGTATAACGATAGAGTACTTAGTCTTAATGAACATATGCGTACTAAAATATTTGTTGATTTTTGAAAATTTGCTTTTAGAAAATACTCCGAGTACGTTAAGTGTTCGTTCGTTTTCAGTTATGTGCAATGAATACACTCGGAATACTTTTAATCAACATAAATTAATTTTTTTTATTGATTAAAACGTTTATTTACATAAATCGGGAAGCTCATGTAACTTGCCTCAAGGCAACGTACCGATACCAACTAGTTTAAAAATTTGTAACCTGGTCTTTTTTACACAATAGGTAAGGTAAATTGAGACGGCCAGTGACCAAATAGGTCTAATGTTTTATTTGAATTTTGAGATTTTTCAAAATCATAGCTGCATTATTCAACCAAAAAAAATTTAAATTTCAAGGGTTCATTTTTCATAGACATAACACAGTAAATAATTTTTATCTGGTATTTTGTCAGAATCTAGTAATTTGCTATTTTTTATTTTTTACACTTTTGCCAAGGTAAAAATTCAATTGGTTCTTTTTAACCCCCTCAAGTGTAAGCTTTAAGAGAGGTTATTTAAATAACTGTTGAATCTGACTTAAAATTAACAATACATCTTATAAAACAATTAAATAACGTGTACGTTAAAATTTATATAAAGGTCTCGTGAACTAAGCAACAGTGCTCACAACCACGAAAACTAACGATAGAAAATACTTATGTTAAGCATTTTCAAACGTTGGCGTTTTTCTCCTGTTAGCAACGTAGTAGGAATCAAGGTGATAGCAGGTTATGCATCTATTTTCCTGTACTTTCAAATATTGTTATGGAAAAACTTGTAACTTTACTAGATTTTGTTATATATAAACGGAACGGAGTATATTAGTTAAGTTTATGGCACGTTGTGTATGGCAGAAGAAGTAAAATGTCTATAGACTACTATAATTATGAAAGATACTAATTGTACTTGTTTATTTGTTTCCATCTCCTGACGTTTGGATGAATGATCTTTAGACTAACCACTAGCCAGTTGGTTGGCATATTTTACGAATTGCCAGTTGGGGAGTTTTGTTTCCAAATGCAGATCAGAATAATTTATTAGAACACTTTCATTCAAAGGCTATTCAAGATAATTGACTATGTCTGACTGAGGTACTTTTTTGCTAATTGCATAGAAATGCCTCGGCCGATCGTCGCGCAAAATATTTAACTGCTGTCATCATCGAGATACAACGAATAGCTTTTAAATTTTTGAAATAGGTTCAGGCGTTTTTGAACGCACATATACCCACACACATACTTTTTCCAAATTTGGTCTCATTCGATTCAGAATGGCTTGAAACGTCGATAAAACATAAAATTAGCAAAACAGATTTTGTCGCGAAAACAATAACTTTTTCTTCGGCAAATTAAATAGTGGAATGAATCCAATTTGGTGTTTCGATAGATAATTGTGAAAGGATTTTTAAAAGTCATGAAAGTATATTGGTCTCAGCTCTATCTAGGCCGATAAAAGAATCTAGTATTGTTCCTAAGATTATTTTAAACTGAAATGTTCATGAACCTGTCTTGAATTTATTTTTCATGAATTTATATTAAAATTAATTAATTACTAGGAAACATTTTTTTATAATTACAAAAGAAGGGTTTTCTAAACTAAAGGTCTACAGGTAGTAATTATTGTTTATTAAATTTCAGCATGGCAAATTCTGAGAGAGAAAATACATTGAAAGAGGTATTGCCCGATCTTCTGAAACATGCCGATCTGTGTGAAAATTATAAAATAGAAAAGTTGAAACTAATTATAATGAATGATGTTTCTAGTGACAATAATTTCATGATAAGCTCACTATTTACATGCACTGTTCTATTTGAAGATAACAAAGAACTAAAACTGGTTATTAAAATATTGGACCAGGATGAATTTGTTCAAAAGTAAGTATATTCATTCATATTGCATGTTCATTCGTATTCATATGGTAATATATGCATGTTATGCAAAGTTTATATAAATATATATATATATATATATATATATACACCTAAGTCTGTTTTTACACGGAGATTGGTTCCAGAAGAATCCGTGTAAAAAAAAAACGTGTAAAAAAAGACATTGATCTTGTACAAAAATGGGTGATTTGTTCCTAATCTCTAAAACCTATTAAAATTGGTGAAAAACAAGAATTTTTAAGAACAAGAATTAAATTAGTGCTATTCACATTTGCTTTGACCAGTAAAAATTGTTTGTACGCGCTAAAGGGGAATTCACTTAAATTTTTTAAGCCAGTGTTCGCAAACTATCGATACTATCGATGGTTTCAGACTTTTTTCTTTCATAAATACTTTTTTGTGACATGAACATACTTTGCAAAAATTTAATTTGACAAAAAAAATTTAGGTACATAAAATTTCAAATCGTGCTAAATGGAATAAATTCGTGTAAAAAAATTAAAAATATTCAATTTTCAAACCGTGTTATATCAAAACCGTGTACAAAAAGACCGTGTAAAAACAGACTTAGGTGTATATATATATATATATATAAAAAATTGTGAGTATCTTACAACCGATTCATATATTTTAGAATTAGTCAAAAAAAAGTTGAAACAAACTAAAATCATAAATCAAAGTTCTATGCAGAATCTAAATAAAACTAGTTGGCATTTTGCCTTGAGGCAAGTTACATGAACTTCAGTTCACAATAAGCCGAAGGCAATGTGGTCACTAATTAAATCAGAAATTTGTGTAAATAATCCACTTAACCAATAAAAAATAATTTATGAGAGATTAAAAGCATTCCGAGTAGATTTATTACACTTAATTGAACACGAATGAGTACGTTCTAACACGAATGAGGAGTATTTTCTAAAAGCAAAATTTCAAATATCAATGATTTTTATAATTGAACCAGTTTCCGTAGGGCTTTGGCGGTTTAGTATGTTCATTAAGACCAAGAACTCTATCGTTATATCAAGTGAACGTCAAAAAAAATCATTATATCAAACTTTGATGAATTTTTAAAATTAAACTACTTGTCGTAAGGCAGTAATATTTCAGTAAGTTCTATAAGACCATGATATATATCGCCAAAAATAGTACTGTAGAAATCGGCTTAAATTTTTTTTCAACAGTTAATTACAAGAAAACGGCTTGGTAGATTTTTACCTTAAACTAATCAGTACCATTCCATATCTTTCGAACAGTTTTTGATTTTTTAAAATCGATTCGGTAGTATGAGCTTAAATGTCGACGAAAAATTTAACACTTTTTTCCAAATTACAACGAAACGGCTCGGCAGATCGTCGCACAAAACTGACAAACGATAACTCTCACCAACATACATCAAATGGCTTTTAAATTTCTGAAATCGGTTGAGGAAACGTCGATGAAAGGTCTAATTATGACAAACGCCAAAATTAAGAATGATTATAATTTTTGCTAACTTTGACAAATTTTTAAAATTAAACAATTTGTCGTAGGGCCGTAATATTTTAGTATGATCTCTATAAGACTATAGTATTAACCGTTAAAAAAAAATCATGAAAATCGTCGAAATTTTTTTTAACACTTTATTACAAGAAAATGGCCGATCTTTACCAAAAACTAATCAGCACGATTCCCAACCAATATCTTTCGAACGGTTTTTGAATTTTCAAATTATTTTTCACTTTTCTGCTATTTACAAAGAAACGGCTTGGCTGATCGTCACGCTAAATTGATACACGCAAGTCCTCATCGAGATACATCGAATGGCTTTTAAATTTTTAAAATCGATCCAGCCGTTTTTGAGAAAACGTCGATTTACGGCGAAAAATCTGTTCACAAATTCATTCGATTCAGAATGGCTTGAATGTCGAGAAAATATAAAATTAGCGAATCTGATTTTTTTATGAAAACATAAACTCTTCCCTCGGGAAGTTAAAAAAATATTGTTCTCCATATGAATATAATGTAAATAGAAACTGTCAGTTTCTAATGTAATACAAACTAACTATTATTAATGAGCATTGAACAAAATATTTAATCTGGTAAAACTTTTGAAGAAGACATCTTACAATATTAACTTTCATAACAAATTTTAATAAAATTAACTTTTAAAATTAAATATTAAATATACAGTTAAGACTAAAGAATAATATGAAATTGTGGACAAACAAAAACAACAGAACATCAAATTAAAAAGACAACGCAATACTCTACGAATCAATAATTTAAAACTTATAATTACATTAAATATAAAAGTAAAATTTCTTTTAATTAAAGCGTTTTTCAATCAAGACCGTTGATAAAGCTACAAGTCAACCTGGTCTTTCAATTGACCAAATTATTCAACATACACAAAAACCATATATGATCTGTTCACGAAGTTTTCGTATTATTTCCGTGTTATTCTGTATTTTAGGTGTCGAATTCCCACAATTCAAAATATAAACTAGTTGGTATTGGTATTTTGCCTTGAGGCAAGTTACATGAACTTCTGGAAATGTATGAATAATCGACTTAATCAATAAAAAATAAATTAATTTATGAGTGATTATAAGTATACCGAGTGGATTTATTACACATCATTGCAAACGAACGAACGAACACGTTGTTAACTCGGAGTATTTTTTAAAAGCAAATTTTCAAAAATCAATAATTTTTATATTTGAAACAGTTTCCGTAGGACTTTAATGGTTTACTATGTTCAAGACCAACTCATTTTCTCAAACTTTGATGAATTTTTAAAATTAAACTACTTGTCGTAAGGCCGTAATATTTCAGTAAGTTCTATAAGACCATGATATATATCGTCAAAAAAGTTCCATGAAAATCGGCTTAAATTTTTTTTCAACAGTTAATTACAAGAAAACGGTTCTGTAGATTTTCACCTAAAACTGATCAGTAACATTCCCAACTAATATTTTTCGAACAGTTTTTGATTTTTTAAAATCGGTTCGGTAGTATGAGCTTAAATGTGGACGAATGGTTTAACACTTTTTTCCAAATCACAAAGAAACGGCTCGGCCGATCGTCGCACAAAACTGACAAACGATGATCATCATCGAGATACATCAAATGCTTTTTAAATATCTGAAATCGGTTTAGGCCGTTTTGAGCAAACGTCGATGAAAGTTCTAATTTTGACAAATGCCAAAAAGACTACTATACTAATTTTTGCAAACTTTGACGAATTTATAAAGCTAAACCAGTTGCCGTAGGGCCATAATATTTTAGTATGATCTAGAAGATTGTGGTATCTACCGTCAAAAAAATAATCATAAAAATCGTCGATTTTTTTTTTGTAAAACTTTATTACAAGAAAACGGCCCGGCCGATCTCTACCAAAAACTAATCAGCACGATTCCCAACCAATATCTTTCGAACGGTTTTTGAATTTTCAAAATCGATTCAGAATAGCGGGCTAAAACGTAGACGAAAATTTTTTCACTTTTCTGCGATTTATAAAGAAACGGCTTGGTCGATTGTCGCACAAAACTGACAAACAATAGTCCTCATCGAGATACATCGAATGGCTTTTAAATTTTTGAAATCGTTTCAGCCAATTTCGAGAAAACGTCGATTTACGGCAAAAAATCTGTTCACACACACACACACACACATACTTTTTCCAAATTTGGTCTCATTCGATTCAGAATGGCTTGAAACGTCGAAAAAACATAAAATTAGCGATTTGGATTTTTTTATGAAAACATAAACTTCTCCTTCGGGAAGTTAACAAGGACTTTTCGTATAGAAACTAAAATCGTAATTTAATTTTGATTAAGCATCATTCTTTTAAATCCCATTAAGCTATAATTTACTAAAAATTTAATGGCGTAATTATAAATTTGCTAATGAAATTTTGTCTATGCAGGTCATTTGGTATGGATAAGATGTTTGCTAACGAAATTGTTGCTCATAACACGGTGATCGACAGTTTGGATTTGAAAACTTTATTTCCTCGATGTTATTATTTTTCTGAACATGGAACACCAATCATCATAATGCAGGATATACGAGTCGACGGCTATCGTATGACAGATAGCATGACCTGGCTGTCTAAAGAGCACATTTCTATTGCTGGTATGCAATCAATTAACTAATTAAATATATACAACTAATTATATATATATATCATTGTATATATATATATATACAATGATACACACGTGTGCGTGTGATGGATCCATAGACCTTATACTACATTGTATATGTGAAAATACAATATTTATTGGCACAATTTTTATTATAATAAATTATGAATGTGAAGTGAGGTTATTGCGAATTGGTGTGAACAAAAATGTAAATAATCTAAAATATCTTTGAGCTTTATTTGTGCTGAATAGAAGACTTATTTGATTCATATATATTTCATATATGGGTCAATCTTTCACAAACCGCACACCGACCAGATCTTGACATTTGAACATTGTCTGATTTTTTTTACAGATATTAAACATAAAACCATCTGACACGTATTTCAGGATTTTTTTTATTGAAATATGGATGATGTGCTCAATTTCAATGTATAATTTTTATTATATTTTACTCATATTAAGGTCAACTTTATAATAATTAAATAAAAGTTTTTGCAATTTCCTTAATAATAACAACCTCTAGATATTCACTAAAGTTTTACCTAACCTTAAGTCACGCTTTCCACGCCAGGAACCTCAAAGACTTGTACGCATTTGTCACTTTGAAAATTGAAAAATATTTTATAAATTTGTTTATGGAGACAAATGAATATATATAAAAAAATATTAGAAGAGAACAGGGCTTAAAGGTCTGCGTGTAAAAGTTCCACTATGCATATCTCAAAAACAAATAAAGTTAGGAACTTTTTCATAACAATATTTTGAAGTAGGAGGACTTTTAAGTTAGATTCAACCATTTTTTCTAATTATGGAAATATATTTTTCAGCTATTTTTCCGAAATTTGTCATTTTTTCCTTTTAGCCCTTATCCCGGGTAAAAAGTATAGCCATCGTGCAAACAGATACAATATCTTATTCTTAATTTTTAAAGAATTTTACGAAATATTAGCTCATAGGCATATCTTTTACAAAGAATTCACCATATATAGCTTTGATCTGTTATTTTATCAGAAATATTCATAAGCAGAGTTGGTATTACTCTTAATTTATCTATTGTAAAAATGCTTTTTTCTAACTTAATTTATTTTTTTCCCATTTTTCTTACTGTTCACACCTTTGCCAGCTTGAAGGTTTAGTTGGTCTTTTTTACACCACTCACATGTAAGCTTTCATTGAGATAATTTAAAAATCTCTCTACTTTTAAATATTGCTGTTATGAAGTTCCTAACTTAACTTGTTTTTGGGATATTAGTAGTGAACCTTATAACCCGCGGACATTCAAGTTCCGCTCTCCCCTAATATATTGTTTTTCGACTATTTTCATGCTTCAGAAACAAAATTATAAAATATTTTTCAACCATAAAACAGTAAGTAAGAAGGGCATTCGAAAGTGACAAATGAGTACAAGTCTTTGTACCTGGCGTGGAAAACGCGACTCGCGCTCAAAAATATTTAATACCTTTCGATGTAACGAGTTTCCAACAAATTGTGAAAAAAATTTTGTAGCAGAAAAAAAAATGTTTTAATTGATTCAAGTTGGGGGAAGGACGAATAAAACCTTTGTGAATATTCAGGGGCTTTTATTGCTAAGAAAATTCCAAAAACATTTTGTTTAATTATTATAAAGTTGACGTCAATATGAGTAAAATAAAAAAAAATACTGTTGCGATCAGCACAACTAGAAATAATTAATTTGACGCAAAGGATGTTGAATAGAATTGTCATGTATTCTGATTGCTATTGAAAATAAAATTAAACAAAAAAAAATTGAGAAAATCATCAACATTTCAATTGTAAATATTAACAAAAACAAATTTTTCAGCAAACTCTGAAATTTATAACTGTAAAAATTTATTTACTTTCACGATTTGTGAAAGAATACCAATTGCATTTCTATGTCCTACAAATATATTGTATGTGTTGCAGTTAATAAACTAGGAATGTTTCATGGAAGAGCTTATACAATGAAAGAAAAGAATTTCAAAAAATTTCAACATATTTGTGGTTTGCTTCAAGAAATTAGATATCAGGATCCTCCAGAAGACTCCAACTTGAATTTGACCTATGATATTTGTGCACAACGTGGATTGAAGAATTTACGAAATGAATATCCTGATGACGATAATATGCAAAAATTTGTTACTGAAATTCAGGTGCCAATTACTAATATGATGCTTATTTTACAAATTATTTGCGCTTAATTTTTTCTATTTCTTTTTAGAGATTATTTGAAAAAGCTCTTGATTATGCCAGAGACCTTATTAAACCTTCAGGTCTATTATCTGTTATATGCCATGGTGATTACCTAAGAAATAATGTCATGTACAAATATGATGATACAAATCAACCTATAGATTTGATGATGCTTGATCTGCAGACATTTCGGTACGTCAACAAGAATAATATTTTGTTTTCATGCTTTAAAAATTACTTTTCGAACTGATTTGATGTTCATGTCATGAGAGAATGCATTTAGCTTTTTTTTTTTTTTTTTTTTTTTTTTAATTTTTATTTTCAATAGCAATCAGAATACATGACTATTCTATGAGCTATTTGGCTTATGTCATTCACTCACACACATACACACACACTTGCAAACACACATATAAATTTATCGGATCAATATTACAATCATATTTAGAGAATCACTTCAATAAGTGATTCAATTATTCTGTTCATATAAGGTTGTGGTAGTTCTAAAGTTCCTCCATATTATCTTCGGGCAGCTTCTTCTTCAGTCTTCTTGAAGTTGATGTCTCAAGAAGCTGAGTGACTATATGGTTTGAATGATGTTGTAGTTTTTGAAAATGTTTTATACTGTTGATTTGTATTATTCTGTTTATAAAATCAATATGAAGATCGTCGTGTAAAGTTTTATTACTAACAAACCACGGAGCATCAGTAATCTGCCTCAATATTTTCGATTGGACACGTTGCATTAACGCTATGTTGGATTTGCTTGCACAGCTCCACAATTCAATGCCATAAGTCTATATGGGTTTTATTACTGCCTTGTAAATTAGAAGTTTATTGTCAATCGACAAAATTGACTTGCGTCCCAGTAGCCAGTATAGTTCAGCGGTTCTAATTTTTATAGTATTTAATTTGGCGCGAATATGGTCCTTCCACGTGAGTCTGCGATCTAAATGCATACCTAAGTATTTGACGCATTCGGTGCTTGGAATTGCTTGGCCATAAAAATGTACTCCTGGGCATGTTGTCTTGTTCAGTGTAAATGTTATATGATTAGACTTGCTCTCATTTATTTTTATTCTTCATTTTTTTGTCTAATTCTCTATAACATTTAGATGCCTTTGTAAAATTAGCGAAGCCTTAGATGCATCAGCATGTGTCAAAAGAACTGCTATGTCGTCAGCCAATGTAGCTGTTGTGGTTGATTGTAATGTTGGAAAATCACTAGTGAATAGGATATATAAAAATGGCGCCAAAACACTGCCTTGTGGAACTCCTGCCTCAGTCTGATGAGATATTGAGGTTTCAGTGTTGACCCGTACTTTGAATTTCCTATTGGCGAGATAAGATTCTGGAATATTATAATAACCACATGGAGGTAGAGATCTAATCTTCGATAGAAGTCCCTTGTGCCACACCTTATCGAAAGCCTGGCTCACATCTAGAAACACTGCAGAACAGAATTGTTTGGCCTCGAAGGTATTGTTGATGACTCTTACGATTCTGTGGCACTGTTGAATTGTAGAGTGTTGACTCCGAAAGCCAAATTGATGTTCTGGAAATATATTCGCGCTAGTTAAGATATGTTGAAGTAGGAGTTTTTCGAGCACTTTTGAAACAATTGGTAGAAGGCTGATTGGTCTATATGAGGTAACCATATTAGGATCTTTTCCGCTTTTATGGATCATTTTTACTACAGATGTTTTGTAGAGAGTTGGCCAATAATTTAATCTAATTATTGAGTTGAATATATACGTTAGAAGGATGAATCCCTTCTTTGGCAATTCTTTCAACATTTTTGCCGTCACTAAATCGTAACCTGGAGATTTATTATTTTTCAGTTTACTTATCTCTTCAATTATAATCTTTAATGAAAAGAACTTTATGCTGTTCATTGAGTTGTGAGAAGGAATCATATTTGAGCTAAGGCCCGCTGCGTTAGAGTAATCTGGGTTCGGTTTGAAAACTGCACTTGAATAATGAGCAAATAAATTAGCTTTTTCTGCATCACTCCTAGCCCAAGATAGATGATTGCTGTCATCCCATCTAACAGGCGGATTTTGAATACGTGGTTTTAATTTGTTTTTAATTTAGAATTTTTTTCAATCTGGATTTTAATTTATTGCTTAAGTTATTGTATGTGTTCTTATCCGATGGAAAGTGAGTTGACTGCCATTTGCGTCTAGCTTTCCTTTTCTCTGAGATTAAATTTTTAATTTCAAAAGATAGAGGTTGATCCTGTTGAACTCTTGTTTCTGGAGTAGCAGTTAAAGTAGCATCATGAAGTGTTTTATTAAATTTGTCAATAGCAGAGTCAACTTCCGATGAGTTCTTAAGACTAATTTTGAGATCAGTATTGTTTTCTATTTTGCAGCGGTATAGTTCCCAGTTTGTTTTTCTCGAATGAAGTCTATAAGGTTTACAAACATTGATAATTGAAGAACAGATAGTAGCAGTTATAGGTGAGTGATCTGAAGAGAGATCGTAGCTTGAATGAACATCTGTGTACCTTGAGTTTAAGCCTTTGATTATGAAGAAATCCAATAAATCGGGCTTCTTCATTGGGTCAGTTGGCCAGTAAGTCGGAGTGCCCGTGGAAAGAGTACCATAGTTTTGTTGGACAATAACTTCATACAGTTTTCTTCCTTTTGGATTAATCAGTCTTAATGCATTTAGTAAAAGACTAAAAATGGTTAAATTGGATAACTGTGTTGGCTGGAGTCGAGCAGAAAGAGCATCAGTATAGAATGAGAGTTTAGATCAAACAGTTTGAAGCACAACTCAACGACGGACTCGTTTCTGATGCTATTAGGTAGAAAGGAAATGGAGAAAACTTGCATATTTATTTCTTTTCTCTAGAAAAAGAGTTTAATGATGTCCTTGTGATTTTATAAATGTTTTGGAGTTGAAAAGACATCCAGTTTAGATATGCGTGTGGAAAGAATTGGTAGAATAGCTATCAGATTGTTAATGTTTTAAAGATAGTTTCTACTAATCTATTGATAAGTCAAAAACTGGAAACTTCAAAAGAGAAATCATGACATCTATAAATTAGATGTCTTGTGACTGAAAAAGGTTAGAGGGCTGAGGACTCTTTTCGGATTGCTTCTCAATATACATATTGTATTTTACATGAGACAAGTTCAAAAGAAGAGACGCAATTTTAGTAATAAATATAACGATGAGTAGTGTGCTAATTGTGATTTGCATTTGTGCTTGTAAGTGAAATTCTGGTGATTCAGGTGCATAGGCACATAATAAGAAATTGTACAAACATGAAGGATATATGTTGGCTCTTGGCGGCACATCGATTTGCACTAAAGCCTAGGATAAGCCAGAAAATAATTCTAAAGTGCAAAAAATACTTTAATACGGATTCAAAGATGTATCTACACAAATCTTTCCGAACAAATAAACGACGAAAAACTGTAGATATGATTTGAAACTTCAGGAAACAAAAAGAAGAGGTTGGACGATTACACAGATCCACAAAAAGGTGGAAAATTGAAAATAGAAGAAGACGTTGGCAAATGTTATTGCCTTGTGGAAGAATTAGATTAAAACTAGTGGCGCGCATGGCATCGTGCCTTAAGGCAAATTGCTGTAACTTTCCGTACTAAAAATTATTATTTTTTTAAAAACGAATAACATTTTTGAAAAAAATTTACTTCGAAAAAATTAGTTTTTCAAGAAACTATAAATTTGAAAAAAGATTACTTTTTTTGAAAAAAAAAATATTGAAAAAAAAGGTTTCTTTATTTTGATATATTTTGGAAGTTCTGAACTTTTTTTCAAAGCAATCGTACTGCTTTAACTGCATAGAGACGAAATATCAAAGCGCGTAAGCGCCGCGATGCCGTCTAACGGATGAACATTGATACGGAACCCATAGGAATGTAAACAAAATTTATACTCATTGTTAAAATCTCTTTAAAATATCGGATATTTCGATGTGCATATGTCTAATGATCATTTTTGACCGCCAAATGGCATTTTTTTTTTACTTTTTTCATTAGACCTCCGAAACCGCTAAACCTGCCTTGATGAAAATTTGATCAATTTTTCATCTTGTCAATACAAGTAAAACGTTTTTTGAATTATTAAAATCGAACGCTCCGTTCTCTTAAAAACTGAGTTACCATTTTTTGCACTTTTTGCCCGGTATTTTCGGAACGGCTAGGCCTATCTTCGCCAAAAACTAATCAGCACATTTCCTTATCAATACGAATCGAATGTTTTTTTATTTATTCAAATCACTTGTATCCGCACACACACACGCACACACACATTACCACACACATACATCCATTTTTTCTAAGGTATGCCAAAATACTCAGAAACCTTTGAAACGTAAAGATATATAAAAATTTTCATTTTCGATTTTTTTGCGATTACTATAACTTGCCCTACGGGAAGTTAAAAATTTGCGATATATAAAAATTTTCCCGACAATATTGTGATAAAGAAATAGGAAAACATGATCGAAGACGGACATGAACCATGCACTAGAAGTAGTTATTACATATGAGAATGATCACTCTGTACAAGAAGGCCAAAACGGAACATCTAGATACTGACTGTTGTATCTTTAAATCAAATACATCAGCAACTATATTTTTGTGTTCGATTAGGGGTAAAAATTAGGTAAAGCAATATAAAGGCATCATATATTTTTATGCGATGGAATTCATTCTCTAAAATCGAAAAACTGTTGTGATATCGATATTTATTGGTCTATTTTATCACAACATCTCTAGATACTTTGACCTAATTGTGTGACAGTTGCATTTAGTTCTATTTCAGAGTAATTTAAATTACAGATTAAACCCAATTTTTCTCTGACTCTGGCGTAGAGAAAAGAATTGAAATGCTATATTAACAAGACATTATTGAATATTACCTTATCATAATATTATTACTATTACTATTATATTTGTATATATGCTTTATATTTTAGATATGCTTCCCCTGCAACGGATTTGTCTGTATTTTTATTTATGCACTATGATGGCAAACAACTGATTGAAGACTGGGATTATTTCTTTAGTGAATATCATAAAGCGCTAGTAAATGAACTCAGCATTGGTTTGAATAGGCCGATTAATGATCTTCCTAGCTGCTACAGGTTCGTAAAAATAATAATAAAAATCATTTGATTTATTTGCTTGTATTATATAAAATTTATTGGTCTTACTTTGCTGTATTTATATACTCTGACTACATACATATTTAATTTACATATGGGGTAGATCGGGGCACAAAGGTCCAATTTGCAATTATATCATAACAAATAACACATATCAAACAACTATCTGATTATGTTCAATACTTCCAGCTAATTCATCATTCTAGAAATGTGTTTTTTTTTGCTGTTTTTCAAAAATATGTAACCAGATTCTTTTACCCGGGGTTAATTGGGGCGGCCAGTGTCCCAATTGGACAACATGTCCAATGTTTTATTTTAATTTTGAAGAGGTTTTACAAAATATTAGCTGCATTATTCAGCCAATGCAAAATATAAATTTCATGGATGCATTTTCTACAGCGATAGCACTGTAAATAACTTTGATCTAGTATGTCATTAGAAATATTCACCAGCAGAGTAGAAATAACTATTTATTTAATTTTTTTCTTGTGAAATTGCTTATTTTAACTTGATTTACTTTTTTATTTGCTATTTTTTATTTTTCACAACTTTACCAGTGTGAAGGTTTTCAGTTGGTCCCTTCTACGCCACCCAGATGTAAGCTTTTTAACTTCTGGATTTAACTTAAAATTAACAATACCTCTTTATAAACTTTATAAACCAATTAAATAATGAATATTAACTTCCCGTAGGGTAGTTATAGTAATGGGCCGAAAATCGAAAATGAAAATTTTTGTATATCTTCAGGTTTTGAAGGTTTCTGAACATTTTGGCATACCTCAGAAAAAATGGATGTGTGTGCATGTTATTATTTTTTTTTTTTCAATTTTTTTTTGTATGCCGAAAATAATTTAGGTTTTAATTTTAATTCTTGCTAAACTTCACTTATATACTATAAGTAAATAATGATGACTTTGTAATTCAGTTTATATAATTCGTATAAATATTACACAATGTTACAGAATTTACATTAATCGTAACTGTCCAGCGATTTGCCTTAAGGCACGATGGCATTCACCACTAGTATAAAATTATATTAAGGTCTGGAAAAATAAGCAACAGAGCTCACAATAAAATATAACAACCCAAAAAAATAATTTTGTCATGTATTTTTAAATATTTCAGTTTTTCTCGAGATATCATCGTCACAAGATTCAAAGTGGTGTCTAGATATGCATCCAATGTTTTATTTTAACGTTGTTGTTAAAAAATTCTTAACTTTAATAGTTTTTGAGATTTTGGTGGTGCTCCTTTTTACCCGGGAACCTTCAAACCCAGCTTTACCCTAAATCTTTTATCTGAAAAGCTGCTTATTCATGGTTATAATTTTCTGAACTTAAAATCTTTTTTAAATATTTTTTTATTTAACAGAAATATTTTTTGTGTGTAATTAATTGTACGTTTTGGAGAAATGGCATGTCTCTTCTTCAAAAACTATAAGAGTTTGACTTTAAAAAGAAAAATTATACTAGGTGTAAGTTAACTTTTGTCTTAAGGCAATTTGTTTAAACCATGTTATGTTAGGCATGTTAGTTATTTTTGATAAACGGTTTAAATATTACACATTATTGAAAACCGAAACGTATTTTAGTATATCATTAAAACCAGAAACTCTACTGTAACACAATGTATCATTGAATTTATCATACAATTTTTTAGCAATCAATTATAAAGAAATCACTTGACCGATTTTTGCAAAAACAAGTCACCTAAATCCCTAAAAACCTTACCAATAAATGGTTTTCGAGTTTCATCGAATTCGCTTTTTTCAATTTGTTTCCAAACGATTCTGAATGACTTGAAACGTTGAGAAGACACAAAATTAGCAATTTGGATTTTTTTGAATTATACATTCACTAAAAGGTATAGTTGGTTGTACTATGAGAACTAGGTGTGTATTTTGACCGACTGACGGAATTAATTAAAATATTTATACAGTAGAGCGTGTAAAGTAAACCACCGCCATAATTTCAAAAACATAGTATAGAATTTTTTATGATACTTTATGATAATTTTTATAATCTTAGATAATGAAGAAAAAGATGTATCATCAGCTTTCGTCTTAATTTCGACGACGTCGCTATTATGAGATAAATGGCTATCTATCAATATCTATTACAAACGAATCTTTTTTGTTGGCATTTTTTTTGGTTTTGAGCTCTTTTAATTATTTTATGGTATCTGAATTTATTTTTTAGTATACGTTATTAATTGTTTTAT
Organism: Ctenocephalides felis; assembly: GCF_003426905.1. Classification (NCBI taxonomy): domain Eukaryota; kingdom Metazoa; phylum Arthropoda; class Insecta; order Siphonaptera; family Pulicidae; genus Ctenocephalides; species Ctenocephalides felis. Next base: position 37,615,106 of record NW_020537324.1, on the reverse strand, counting down.
AAGATGTATTGCTATTAACTTCCTTAAAGGAAAAGTTTGTTTTCAAGAAAAAATCCGTTTAGCTAAATTTATGTTTTCTTGACGTTTCAAGTCATTTTGAATCGAATGAGACCTAATTTGAAAAATGTATTGGTGTGTGTATTGCAATGTGTGTTTGTATGTGATCTAATTTTTGACAATTTGCCGATGTTTTCAAAAAATCGGCTGAACCGATTTCAAAAATTTAAAAGCCATTCGATGAAATTCGGTGAGCATCCGCGTTGGTTAGTTTTTTGACGAGATCGACTGAGTCGTTTCTTTAAAATTAGCCGAAAAGTGCAAAATTTTTCGGCTGCATTCTAGCCTAAAATTCTGATCTTATTTCAAAAATTTAAATAACTTTCATAAAAGCTTACATGTGGGTGGGGTAAGAAGGAACAACTAAATTAACCCTGGCAAAGGTGTAAACAATAAAAAAACTAGTGGGGTGGGTGGCATCGTGCCTTAAGGCAAATTGCTGGAACTTCCCGTATCGTAATGAAATGTTCGAGAAATACTGAATGTTTTTAAATAGATTATTATTAATATTGTAACACTGTCTAATATTTATAAGAATTATATAAACTGAATTGCAAAGTTGAAATCATTTGTTTAAAGTATATTAGAACTATAGTCAGAATTTAAAATAAAATCTGAATTATTTTCGATATACAAAAATTAAAAAAAAAAAAAAATTAAAAAAAATTTGAAACAAAAATTTTTTATTCCAAAATCAATTATTTTGTTAAGACAAGCAGAAAGTTTTTTGAATCAATCAAATCGGACGCTTAGTTCTCTCAAAAACTGCCATTTTTTGTACATTTAGCTCCGTATCTTCGGAATGGCTGGGCCTGCCTTTGCGAAAAACTAATAACCACTTCTCCCAATCATTACTAATTAAATGTTTTTAGATCATTCAATTCGGATGCTCCGTTCTCTCAAAAACTTGATTTCTATTTTCTGCACTCTTTGCTCTTTATCTCCGTAACTGCTGGACCTGCCTTTGCCAAAAACTAATCAGCACATCTCCTTATCAATAGGGATCGAATGTTTTTTGAACTAATCAATTCGTTTGATCCGTACGCCCGAAAACGTGGACGAAAAATTGTATCCATACATACATACACACACATACGCACACACACACACATCCATTTTTTCTGAAGTATGCCAAAATGTTCAGAAACCTTCAAAACGTCGAGAAATGTAAACATTTTCAATTCCGATTTTCGGCCCATTACAATAACTTACCCTACGGGAAGTTAATTATAAATAAAAAATTGAATTTTGTTAAAAATATCAATTTTACATGGAATAAATTAAATTAATATTTATTCCAATCGTGCTGATATATTATTCTGATAAAATAACTATAAATAAAATAAAATAGAAGATCAATGTTATATACAGTATAGATTTTTGTAAAAAATGTGCTCATTAAATTTGTATTTCGCATTAGTTGATTAAGGTAGCTATTGCTGCCTAAACTTTCTAAACAAGTGAATAGTAATAATGAAAATAAAACTGTATTTTTTGCTTATAATAAACACTTTTCTAAATGAATAGATTCAAATTTCATATGATAGAGCAACTTGATCCCAATTTGTTTGTTAATTAAAATAGATTTTTGTAGACCACTTTTATATATAGATATAAGTATTGCTGACATTATAGTTTAGTGTAGTATTACCTTATGTAACAACATCATTATTTATTACCAATTAATAAATACTTCATAGCCTATTGAGCGTAATTAAAACCTTTGAAAAATATTTGATATAAGTTCAGTGAATTATATAGAAGATGATCAGAATGACAGATTATTTTTCAACTTTTAGCAAAATTGTGATTAGTTTTTCATTCTGTCAATACAAGTAATATGTTTTTCGAATCAATCCAATGTAACGCTCCGTTTTCTCAAAAACTGAATAGCCATTTTTGGATATTTTGCCGAGTATCTTCGAATCGGCCGGACCTGCCTTTGCCAAAAGCTCATCAGTACTCCCATCAATAGGAATCGAATGTTTTTCATCCCATCAAATTTTTCTACTAATACTAATTAAACTTCTAAGTGAGACATACAGAAATGGAAATGTTCTTTGGTCTGCAAATTATTTCTTTTTAGAATAATCAAGTACAGTCAGTACACAAGTTTAAAAAAAAACTAGTGACAATCCGAAGTTGGTTATTAGAATTTAACCCTTAATGGTTGAAAGCTTTTCCTTGTGAAAGTCGCGCATACGTCGACTGAAAATTAGGCGCAATTCGTACGGACGTATCGGAGAATCAAATTTTAAATTGAACATTTAAACTGATTTATTAATTTTCCAAAAATATTTGTTTTTACCGGAAAAAACAATTTTCTAATTTTATATTCTTCGGCGCTTTAAGTTATTCTGAAACCAATCTGATGAGATTTTATTTCTCGATTTTCTATCGACGTTAAAAAATATTTAATAGTTAATTACGAAGAAACGGCTCGACCGATTATTGTTTTTGAAATCTATTCAGAATTTATGGCTAAAACGTCGACGAAAATTTTTCACTTTTTTCTTAATTACTAAGAAACGGCTCGGCCGATTTTTGCACAAAACTGAGAACGATGGTCCTTATTGAGATATATCGAATGGCTTTTAAATTTTTGAAATTGTTCAGGCGTTTTTGAGAAAAAGGCCATCAAAGGTCTAATTATGACAAATGCCAAAAAAACGATACTAATTTTTGCAAACTTTGAAGAATTTTTAAAATTAAACGAGTTAGTATAATCTACAAGACTATCGATTTTTTTTAAAACTTTATTACAAGAAAACGGCCTGGTCGATCTTTACCAAAAACTAGTCAGCACGATACCAAACCAATATCTATCGAACGGTTTTTGAATTTTCAAAATCGATTCAGAACTTCGGGCTAAAACGTGAACGTGAACTTCATTTTTCTGCTATTTACAAAGAAACGGCCTGGTCGATCATCGCACAAAACTCAGAAACGATAGTCCTCATCGAGATACATCGAAGAGTTTTCAAATTTTAGAAATCGGTCTAGCCGTTTTTGAGAAAACGTCGATTTAAGATAAAACAACTGTTCACATATTCACACAAACACATACACACTCAGACATACTTTTTCCAAATTTGGTTTCATTCGATTCAGAATGGTTGGAATCGTACAGAAAACATAAAATTAGCAAATCGAATTTTTTTATGAAAACATAAACTTCTCTAAAAAAGTTACGCAGCGCGATTGCCTTAAAAAAAAGTTCAAAATTTTCAAACATTTCTAATATATGAAAAAAATTCAATTTTTTCAAAAAAGATAATAAAAATCCTCAAAACTCTTATTAACTTCCCGTAGGGTAAGTTATAGTAATCGTCCAAAAATCGAAATCAAAAATTTTTACATTTCTCGACGTTTTGAAGGTTTTTGAACATTTTGGCATACTTCAGAAAAAATGGATGTGTGTGTGTGTGTGTGTGTGTGTGTGTGTTTTGTATGTCCGCTTTTTTTCGTCCACGTTTTCGGGCGCACGGATCAACCGATTTGAATGGTTTAAAAAACATTCGATTCCTATTGATAGGGAGATGTGCTGATTAGTTTTTGGCAAAGGCAGGTCCAGCCGTTACGGAGATATGGAGCAAAGAGTGCAAAAAATTGAAAGCGAGTTTTTGAGAGAACGGAACAACCGATTTGAATGGTTTAAAAAACATTCGATTCCTATTAATAGGGAGATGTGCTGATTAGTTTTTGGCAAAGGTAGGCCCAGAGGTTTCGGAGATACAGAGCTAAATTTAAAAAAAATGGCAGTTTTTGAGAGAACTAAGCGTCCGATTAAAATGATTCAAAGAACTTTCTGCTTGTTTCAACAAAATAATTGATTTTGGAAAAAAAAAATTTTTGTTTTAATTTTTTTTTCAAAAATTTTTTTTTGTAATTTTGGACTAAAAATTCAAAAAATCACCCAGGCTAAGCACAGTCTAAGCGCCACTCTGGTACAAATGCTTACGCAAGTGCGTTTAGACTGTTTGTGTACTGGAGCACTTTTCCAATTTTGTGAAAATTATTGAAAAATGTGAAAATGCCGCCAATCTGAGCACAGTATAAGTGAAAATGTCGCACAGAATTATTTGCAAATGCGTTTAGACTGTGACTATGCAGGAGCACTTTTTCAATTTTGTGTAAATTTGGAAACTTTTTTTTTTTTTGAATTTGATTCGAAATGAAATGACGATTGTTAATGTTCTGGAGATGATAAATTGATTTATTTATAATTAACTTTCCATAGGGTAAGTAAACGCAAAAAAATCGAAAATGAAAATTTTTATATATCTTCACGTTTCAGAGGTTTCTGAATATGTTGGCATACCTTGGAGAAAATTGATGTATGTGTGTGTGTGTGTGTGTGCGTGCATGTGTGTGTGTTCGGATACAAATTTTCGTCGACGATTTCGGGAACACGGATGAAGCAATTTGAATAATTCAAAAAACATTCGATTCGTATTGATAAGGAGACGTGCTGATTAGTTTTTGTCAAAGGCAGGTCTAGCCGTTCCGAAGATATGGGGCAAAAAGGGCCAAAAACGGTAACTCAGTTTTTAAGAGAACGGAGCGTCCGATTTGTATAGTTCAAAAAACATTTTACTTGTATTAACAAGATGAAGATTTGATCAAATTTTCATGAAGATAGGTCTAGCGGTTTCGGAGATCTAGTAAAAAAAACTAAAAAAAAATAACATATGGCGGTCAACAATAATCATTAGACATTAGACATATGCATATCAAATTATCAGATATTTTATTGAGATTTTAACAATAAGTATAAGTTTTGTTTACATTCCTATGGGTTCCGTACTAATGTTTTTCCGTTAGACAGCGACGCGGCGCTTACGCGCTTTATTTTTGTCTCTATGCAGTTAAAGAAGTACGATTGCTTTGAAAAAAAGTTCAGATCTTCCAAAATATGTCAAAATGAAGATAACATTTTTTCCAGAAAAAAATTTTATAAAAAAAATTGTTTAAAAATTTTTTTAAAAAAAAATTTTTTTTTCAAAAAAAAGTAATTTTTCGTCCAATTTAAAATTTCCAAAAAATCTTATTTTTTCGAAGTAAAATTTTTTCAAAAATGTTAATCGTTTTTAAAAAAATAATAATTTTTGGCACGGGAAGTTCCAGCAATTTGCCTTAAGGCACGATGCCTTAATTGCCTTAAGACAGAATTTCACTTACAGCTAGTTTTTTCTAAGTTTTCGAAAAAGTTTACAACTTCTTTAAAAAAAATAATTTTTAGTACAGGAAGTTTCAGCAATTCGCTAAGGCACGATGCAATATGCCACTCGTTTGTTGTTTTTTATATGCATATTATATTTTGTTTATAATAAATATTTTTATTCTCATACAGCTTTATTTTTATGTAACTAGTAAATCTAGCATGGGACGAGATTTCGCGCAGTTTTGTCTTCATGGGTACTATACTGCATCGTACTTTATGGGATGCCTACATGAACCAATTAATGAAGATCCTGCAACATACTTTGCAAATGCATCATCTGAGGTAAGACTACAAAGATCCATTTACGTTCGCTTAGTTCGCTTAGTTTGCTTTGTACATTTTGAACGATGGAAAATACCAAATTATGGTTACAATATGGTCTCAGACGAATTTAGGAATATTATATTATTTATTGATGAATGGTTATATAAAGCCCCAGGGATGGTTGTGACAGGCATAAAAATAGGTTAAACACAATAGATATGAAAACCAAAATGATTTATAACAAATTTTATTGTCGTTAATAACAATAATAAGTAACGAAACACAGCTTAAAGATTTCAACAAAGCTTATGAATAAAATATGACATTATATAACAAAACATTTTTATTAAACAAAGTTAACAAAAATTCTTTGTGAAATCTTTTTCTTTTTGTATTAAATTTTTCTTTTACTTTCTCTTTAGTATTTTATCTTAAATAAACTAGATTTTTTTATCTGTTTATCCTGGCACGAAAAGGAAAAAAAATGCATGTCACAACCGTCCCACAAAATTTATCACAACTATACATAACACACACTTTTGAACACAGATCATCATTATGACTAAGCTAAATTATCTAATATAAATGATTAATGTTCAACTTCTAGCAAAATCACGAACAATGTGATCTATCTGTAGGGTGAGATCCCGTAACGCCGGACGGCACCTAGTGCCGGACACTCTATTTAACACGTATTATTTAAGCGAGTATAATTCTTTATATTTCAAAATACAAGTGAAAGGGTCGCAGGGTCACACAGGTGCAGGATCACGCGCCAAGACTCACCTGTGACACACACGGCCCGCCGTGGCAACCCGGCTGTTTTAGGCGCAAAATCATGGCGTCACCTAAATATCAATTAAGTAATTCTAGTATATTTATGCATTTAAATTTGAGTGGTATGCAAAGATAAAAGTAGTACTTGATTGTTATTCGTAAAATGGTAGTACATTATTAGATCTCTTAAACAATTTTAGTTGATACCACCAAATGAACAAAAATGTCTGACCCTTAGCGCCGGACACTAAGACGTCCCTTAGCGCCGGACAGTAAACATATTGATATTTTTGCGAGAATTGACGTAATTTATTCTAATTATTTAATTTTGTTTTGCATGAGCGTTAATGGTCACTACATACCCCATTTTTCGTACTTCCTAATCAAAGAATGAAAATCTTATGAAGAATGCTCCAGCTGAGAGCATCGGCGTGGCCCACCCAAAAGGGTGGATAAATAGTGATTTTTTTTTGTAATATCAAAGAATATTCGTCAAACACATATGTGCAGACATTCTAGAGTGTGGAGATGGCTACATATGTGTTGAATGCAGGTTCTTTTGAAATGTCCGGTACTAGGTGCCATTTTCTAAAATTATATTTTATGTTACCAATGTTTGATTGATAGTATTAATTATTTTATAGCGAAGGTTGCGTTTTTGTTAATTTAGTTTGATTTCTATCTTTGTTATCTAACATAAGTTATAATTTAATAAACGTTTCGTAAAGTATTTTTTGATTTATTTATAAATAACCTTAGGTGTCCGGCACTCGGGGACTTTCCCCTATACAATTAACAGTTATGATTAAAAAATTTGAAATTTGAATTGAAAAAATTACTTAAATAAACAATGCGGTCTTCAGATCATTTTAATATAAGGCATTGATTAAAGGCATGGAAACTTGTTCGAACAATTATACTTCATATTTCTCCCTTTTGACCCCATCTCAAAATCAGTATAATTTAGCTGTTATGACGACAGTCACTACCATATGCAGTCTCTCCTACTCATACGAATTTTTTTTATCTGAAAATTAGTCTTCAATCTACTTTATCCAAGTCCAAGTGATAATTTTGCTTAATCTTAAAATTGTGGAAATCCGTCGAAACTTAAAATGTTTTTTTTAATTTCTAAGAATCTCCAAAATTTAAACAAATATTCGCATTATAAAATATAAAAATAATTAAATTATTAATTTTTATAATATGACCTCTTTCACTTTCAGAAAATTGTTCTTGATACTATGACCCGTGGAGGTGAAGCTGTAACAAAATCATTATCAAATATACTTTTTTTCATAAAGTATGTGCAAAACAAATATGACTATCAAAATTTCAGTATAGTGTAAAATTCAACAACAACGAAATATGTGCCTCCTTAATTTTACTAAGAAAATTGTTATAAATTAGGAATTTATTTTTAAATATATAGTCATAATTCTTGTATGATAAATTCCATGATAAATTAAATTAAGAGTATACTTTTTCACTTCAGAATAGTGAAAATGTTGAATAATCAAATATATTAAATGCTAATAAATATTATGAAATTAAATTGTTTTTATAATAACTAATATAATAATATGTTTCAGTTATTTATTTCAATAAATGTTTCTAATGTTAATAACTGTTCTTAACTTGTTTATTTGATTTTTTTATTATTAATTTATTATAGACAATCGGAAATACAATTTTCTATGAGTGTATGTGATCCATTAAGTATGTCATTTAGAGGTCTCCTTCACTAAGGACATTCCCTTGTAGATAATAATTTGTGTTAATGAAAGAATCAGTGTTTAAATTAAGTTAGTATGTATTTTAGCCATATTTGAAGTAAAACTTCTTTAAGCGCGACATGGGTGTAAATCAGTACAAATGCAACGGAAATCGAAACACACTCGATTTAATCTCTATACGGGTTCGATTGTGATTGGTCGTATTTGTGCGAGGCTTCTCGGTATGCGTGACTTTATACGTGCGTCGTATTTGTGCGAGGCTTTTTTGTATGCGTGACTTTATACGTGCGTACGTCACCGAAATCGTGAAGCATATTGTTCATTTATTGGTGTTTCATGTCATTAAATTTTAAGGTTAAATATTAGTATCAATCTTGAGTTAATAAAAAATATCTGGGTCTGAAGAATATTTTATCCCGTCCCGGCAATTTTCTGGGAATTTCCGTACCAAAAATTAAAAACTTTGAAAAAAATGAGAGTTTTGAAATTTTTGAAAAAATTGTCATTTTTGAAAAATATATTTCTTTTTTTATGTTTAGAATTTTTTTTATACTTTGAATTGTTCTAAAAATTTTAAACATTTTTATATAGCATATCGAAGCGCGTAAGCGCCACATCGCAGTCTAACGGATAAACATTGGTATGGTAGGCATAGAAATGAAAACAAAATTCATACAAGGTATAAAAATCTCTATAAAATATCTGATAACATAATGTGCATATGTCTAATGATCATTTTTGACCGCCAAATGGCATTTATTTTCAATTTTTTCACTCGATTTTTGAAACTACTAAACCTGCCTTTGCAAAAATTTAAAGGGTACTTCATTTTGTCTATACAAATAAAATGTTTTTCGAATTATCCAAATCGGACATTCCGTTCTCTCAAAAAATGAATCATCATCACGGGGCTCATTTGCCCCGTATTTTCGGAATTAATTTTCCCATGTCCAAAAACTAATCAGCACGTCTTCTTATCAATAGAAATCGAAAATGTGTATCCAAACACACACACACGCATACATCCAGTTTTTTTTCAAGATATGCTAAAATGTTCCAAAACCTTTGAAACGCAAAGATATTCAAAAACTTTCATATTTGTTTTTTTTTATTACTATAACTTACCCTACGGGATGTTAATAAGGGTAATTAAGTTAAAACGCATTTTTAGAGGAACAGATGACAAATTCTTCTATATTTTTGGCATTTTTTTACAATTTTTATTGAATCTCGGAAACCGCTGGATTTCCAAAAACTTGATCAGTTTTTCATTTCGTCAATACAAATAAAATATTTTTTGAATCAGTCAAATTAGACGCTTTGTACTCTCAAAAACTGAACTGCCATTTTTGGCACTTCTTGTCCCGTATCTTCAAAACGGTTTGACCTGCCTTTGCCAAAAACTAATCAACATGTCCCCATCAATAGGAATCGATTGTTTCTTAAAGTATTCAAATCGATTAATTTATGTTCCTAAAATCGTGAAGGAAAATTTGTATCCGCACATTCACAAAGAAACAAAATTTGTATCAGCACACACGCCAGGGCCCTAACTACCGCCGTATCAGCCGTATCAAAAATACGGGGCCCCCAACGAGTGCAAGCAAAAAGCAAAACATTTTTTTAAAAAATTGAATAATTTTAACGTAGTTTGCATTTCCTTTTGCTATCGAGAAGTATTGAACTTTAACTTGTAAGCTTGTAACGCTTCAAGAGAATTAATTTCTGCTGCAATATTTCAGCTCTAGCAATCAATTCAATTAGTAAACTTTTGCACATCCGATAAGTTAATATTCTTGTGTAGATATGAACAAATCTATAAAACTAATCCAGTTTATACATTCTTCATCGAAAATTGGAATTTGGATTTTTTATAATTATATTTATAACATTTTTATATTTGTTTTTGTTACAACATGAATTGTCTGCATGACGCATAAGTTTAATAGTTATATTTTTTTTGATAAACATCGTCATTTAAATCATTTTCAGATTTCTTTCTTCACTGTTTGAAATGATTAGTTTTATTTCTGAAACTTTACAACAAGCCAGTTATGACTTACAAAAAACTAGTATTTTATTAAGTAATCTTTTGAATAGACTATGAGATTAAGTCCAAATAATTTGCAAAAAAGATGGATTGCAATAACTATTTTAAAGAATAAAAGACAAAAAAAAATGAAGCGGTATTATGATGAGTTATCACAAGATGATAGAATTTTAGATCCGAAATTTTATTTAAATATATACTATTGCTGTTTGGATATATTCATTTCACAAACCAAACAAAGTCGCAAAGGATTTGTGCGACTTAAGTAGTATCATTTGTCTTTTTGAAATCGAGAATTAAAATACGTTTCTCATATGATGACCAATTGATCTAGAAATAGATTTGAATACAGAAATCTAAGAAATTTATTATATTAAGATACACTGATGGATGCAATAGGCTTGCATCCAGTTTCCCTAACGAGATAACAGTATGCATTTTATCCTTGCCCTATCTAGTTACAATCGCAACTACTTTAAAATGATTTTTTTAAATTAAAACTATTAAAAATTACGTTAAAACTTTAAGACAGAATAGTGTACCAGATCTGTTATGTTCCTAGAGTTAGAAACTTTATAAAATTTAAAGATCACTAAATAATTCAGTTTTTACAAAAAAGGCGAATAAACGTCTGGAATCATTTGTGAAAAATTCAAAAAATTAGTAAGAATTAGATAGATAATTAATTAAAATGATAAATAAATATTCTTTTAATTTTATGTATTTTTATATTTTATAAAAAAAATTACTTCATGGGGGGGCCCTCAAACAAATTTTGAAACGGGGCCCCGTCAAGGCACGTTACGCCCCTGACACACGCATACATATACATGCATACATATTTTTTTGTAAGGTGAGCCATATGTTCAGAAACCTTCGATTTTTTTTCGGATACTATAATTCACCCTACGAAATATAATCAAAGGTGTGTATTAGTTGTAGTCAATTTCATTAACTTACTCTAAATAAGCCGAACAATCACATTTAAACATAAAATTCTTCTGACAATAAATGGTGTTGTTCTCAGATACCTCATTGATATTCGATTATTATAAACACACGCTGCATTTTATATGTGAATGTTTCAAATTAATTTGTCTTTATTATTAAAACAACGAACTCGTTTATATAACAAATAAAGAAACAATTGAGCATTAGTATGTTGCTGATACAAGCAAATATAAACAAGATGCGGCTGTTTAATGTCCAGAAACATTCACATGTAGCTACAGAATATGACTTATTGTGAGTGTATATAATATGCGCAAAATTATTTGCAAATATTAACGAATATGAGTATATATATATATATATATATATATATATATATATATACTAGCAAACCGTGCCTCGCGTTGCGACAGCCCTTATTAAAATCCACCTGATTGAAATTAGAATCCGTTTGACAACCAACATTTCAAAACTTTTGTTATGAAAAATTCAATCCAAAAATATATAAAATCCGGATTGAAATTTGAATATGATGGATCAATATATTGATTAAAGTGTTTTTTGAACTTAAATAAATAAAATAAAATAATTAAAATTTTGAATAAATGAGTACATTACAAAATTTATAGTGAATAGTCAAGTGACTTTTATAAATTTGTTATATCCTATTTGGTATTACGTCCTATTTACCTTGCTAACATTTTAACATGTTCTATGATGCTGTATTTAAGAATGGTTTCATTGGTCACATACAATTGTGAACTTGCTATAAGCCTTTAATATTTTCTTTAAAAATTTTCCATAAATTTATGATTAGACACTCATCGATTTCAATGCATTTTTTTTTTAATTTGTGATTACCTACGAAACACTTATAATATAAATTTCCGACTATAAATTCATATTCATACTATCATCCCTGAAACTAACATGGATAAAGTTCTTAGGAAACCGAGTCCAAATCTATTATATGTATGATTTTTGGCTCTTCAAAATTTAATATAATATGATATAACATTTAATTTCATGATTTATAATAATTTTGTGAATGAACATCTCAAGCAAATTAAATCTTAATCGGAAATCAATTTATTCATAAACCCGAAACATTAACAAACATCATTTTCGGCATTTGTTTTAAATTCATAACTGCCCAAATTTATTTAAATTTGATAAATTTTATTATTCTGTAAATAAAATGTAATATTGCCTATAATATAAGTTGGGATAATTAATGTATTTGTTCCTATTTGAATTCGTTAAAAATATTAAATCTTTTGACCTATCAAAATTCTGTTTATGATTAATGTTAAATTTAATATGTCGCTTTTTCATTCTGATCTATTATGTTTTGAGGACATTTTAGTATCCGAACTAATATGTTAAGCAAACCAAATAAATATAAATTATAAATTTATTCATCCGATACTTTCCATAGATACTGACAAATGACATTTCATTTTTTTTTAGTTTACAACTGTCAAAATTCATTTAAATCTATAAACATTATATATTTCTGTTAATTTGAATATAGCAGTTTGCCTAATTTGGATATTGTTGGATATGTTATAATAGTACAATTGCACAAAATCCTTCATTTTGTCAATACAAGGAAAATGTTTTTTTGAATTATTGAAATCGGACGCTCAGTTTTCTCAAAAACTGAATTACCATTTTGGCACTTTTTGTCTTGTATCTTCAAAACGGCTCTATCTACCTCGGCAAAAATCAGCATGTCTTCTTATCAATCAAGCAATAGGAGTCAGCCTGTGTTCTCAAAATAATCAACGAAAAACTGTATCTACATACAAACACACGTACGAATACAAAAACATCCATTTTTTTTAATGCATGCCAAAATGTTCAGTAGATTTTGAAACCTAAAGATATATTTAACTAGTTGAAATTTGGCATTTAGTCTTAAGGCAAGTTGCATGAACTTCCCTAAATGTGTAAGAATTGACTTAATCAATCGAATTTGAAATTTAAATCTTTAGATAAAATTTTTAACTGTTTATTTGAAAAATAAAGTTATCGATTTCAATTAAATCTAAACATTGCGATTTCGAATAGAATTTTCTCAAATACATTTAAGTTAACGGTAATTTTATTAATTATATTGCACAGATACGTGCTTGTATGCCATAAAGTTGTAGCTTATTATTTTAAATGTTAATGAATTAATAATGTTTGACTCATCACACCATAAAAGTAACTGTTGACACAAATTTTGATTATAATATTTTCTCAAACTTTGATGAATTTTCAACATTAAACTATTTGTCGTAGGGCCGTGACATTTTAGTTTGTTTTATAAGACCATGATATATAATGCCATAAAAGCATAAAAATCGGCAAAAAAATGTTTCAACAGTTAATATTAGGTTGTCAAATATCTCCCTTCCGCTTTTTTGCTCTTGGTTTATAATACAAAAAGGCGGAAGGGAGATATTATATCAAGACAACCAATATCTTTCGAAAAGTTTTTGATTTTTTGAAATCGATTTAGAATTGAGAGCTAAGGCGTGAACGAAATTTTTTTACTTTTCTGCTATTTACAAAAAAAATGGCTCAGCCGATCGTTGCACGAAACTGAGAAAAGATAATCCACATCGAAATACATCGTTTGGCTATTAAATTTTTGAAATCGGTTCAGGCGTTTTTTTGACGCCAAAAAAACGATACTAATATTTGCAAACTTTGACGGATTTTTGAAATTAAACGACTTGTAGAGTCGGAATATTTTAGTATGATCTATAAAATAATAGACTATGGTATCTACCGTCAAAAAAAATCATAAAAATTGTCGAAAAAAATGTTAACACTTTGATACAAAAATACGGCCCAGCCGATCTTTACCAAAAACTATTCAGCATGATTCCCAAGCAATATCGAACGGTTTGTTGAATTTTTGAAATCGATTCAAAATTGCGGGCTAAAACGTGGACGAATTTTTTTTCACTTTTCTGCTATTTACAAAGAAACGGCTTGGCTGATCGTCGCGCAAAACTGATAAACGCTAGTTCTCATTGAGACACATCGAATGGCTTTTAAATCTTTTAATTCGGTAGCCGTTTTGAGAAAACGTCGATTTACGGCAAAAAATCTGTTCACATACACCCACATATACATACTTTTTTCAAATTTGGCCTCATTCGATTCAGAAGGGCTTGAAACGTCGAGAAAACATAAAATTAGCGAATTGAATTTTTTGATGAAAACAAACTTCTTCTTCGGGAAGTTAATAAATCTTCGTTTTCGATTTTTGTGCGATTAATATAACTAACCCTACCGGAAGTTAAAAAAAGAGTCCGAGTAAGGTTCACACGCGATTGAAGTAAAACTTATTTGCTTCTATACAAGATGGCATTTAAGTAAAAATTAATACATCATATATAACAATTTTGAATAATGTTTATTAGTAATATGGTAACACTCGTGATGCATATATTTTTCAGTGTCAACCATTATACACATTTATATACTAATAAATTATAAACTATCGGGGTGTATGGCATCGTGCCTTAAGGCAAATTGCTGAAACTTCCCGTACCCTAACGAAATGTTCAAGAAATACTGAATGTTTTCAAATAGATTATTATAAATATTGTAACATTGTCTAATATTTAGATTTATATAAACTGAAATGCAAAGTTAAAATTATTTGTTTAAAGTATATTAGAAATTTAGTCAGAATTGAAAATAAAATCTGAATTATTTTCGATATACAAAAAAAAAAATTATTTTGCCAAAACAAGCTGGAAGTTCTTTGAATCAATTAAATTGGCATTTTTTGCACATTTAGCTCTGTATCTTCGAAATGGCTGGGCCTGCCATTGCCAAAACTAATAATCACTTCTCCCAATCATTACTAACTGAATGTTTCTGATTTCTATTTTCTGCATTCTTTGCTCCGTATCTCCGTAACGGCTGGACCTGCCTTTGCCAAAACTAATCAGCACATCTACCTATCAATAGGAATCGAATGTTTTTTGCACCATTCAAATTGGTTGATCCGTGCGTCCGAAAACGTGGACAAAAAATTGTATCCATACATACATACACACACATACACATCCCTTTTTCTGAGGTAAATGTTCAGAAACCTTCAAAACGTCGAGAAATACAAAAATTTTCAATTTCGGTTTTCGACCCATTACTATAACTTACCCTAGGGGAAGTTAATTATATATTTATAATAGCATTAAAAATATGTACAAAATTTAAAAACAATAATGTAATTAAAGTCATACTTCAAATATGACATGATCGGTTTGTCATTGTAATTAGCATTTAGAAATGAACATTCATTAGAGAAATGAAGTAATTGAAGATTAATAAATTCTATATTATTTGTTCACAAAGTGGATTATTTTAAACAAAGCCTAAACAAATATTGTTTTTGCAACTTCACTCATCATGTGATTGTGTTTGAAGAACTTCATGTAATTAAAATTAACATACATTCATTGATTGGTTGTATTTTTTTTTCACTTTTTCGCTGGCGATATAATCTCATTCCTTGAACAGCTCTAATATCTGTTTTGCCTAAAAAACATTTTTCATTTTAATAACTTCAAAGATTTATAGAAATTACGAATAATATAGAAATAATTTTTAAACAATAAACTTAAGTTAATCATTTTACGTTTTATTATTTTCAAGGAACAGGGTAAAGTATTCTTCTGATTCAGGCATTTTTCATTAAATCAAGATTTGTACTACGATGTAAATTTAAAATGTTTCTTTATCTATGCCGATTAGCTTGTTGATATCGGCACGCATACAACGTTGACGCCGGTACGCATACAACGCTGATGCCGGTACGCATACAACGACAGATCTCTATTCACATACGCGACGACTAATCACAATCGACCCTTATAGAAATGATATCATCGAGAGCAAATGACAAACTATCTTATGTGCCGTAACGCACTTCCGTTGCATTTGTACGGATTTGCACCCTAGTCGCATTTAAAGTTTTACTTCAAAATTTGTAACTGTACTAGCTTTTGAGATAACGAACCCTTTTACCAGCGGACCTCCAAACCCCGCTCTACATTACGCACCAAACCCAGAAAAAAACATATTCATATATTTTTAAGCGAAATACGATAAGTGGTCATGAAAAAAGTATCAACGAATCCATAAAGCATTTGGGATTTGGTCCAGAAACTGCAAGTGCGCGATGTTCAATCAAATATTCAGTAGAGCAATGGAATAGGTTCACGTTCATGCGTATTGCGAGCTGCGCGTTGCACTCGGCGAGACGCACAGCCGCACAGACACCGTGGGTAGTGTTAGAACAAAATATCGAGTACTGAGTAAATATCGATACTTTGCGGTCGATAGTGAGTACTTTTGGTATCGATTTTCTAGCTCGATCTATTTGCCAATATCGATCTTTTTCGTCGATAGTACTCAAAAAGAATCGACAGCGTAATCTATGAACCCCACAAATCGACCAACTATGAAAGCACTCATTGCAAATGCAATACAATAGTCTCTCTAGGTGGTCGTAACTGTTCGAAGAATTGTCCAAAAACGATCCCTCATGGTCATCAGTCTCAAAAACCCAAAATGAATATGACCACACTAATAAAATAAAGATGTTTATTTATTACTCTTATGTAAAATGAAACGGATTTTAAAATACGTTAAATTTTTTATAAAAACATATTCAACAAATAAAGTATGATTATTTTGCGTTTACTATATTTTGATTGTTTTTTACGCAAAATACTAATACATAGAAATTGATGAATATTATTATTTGAATTAATTATATTTCGATTCTTTTTTACGCAAAATAATAATATATAGAAATTGATGAATATTATTATTTGAAATAATTATATTTCGATTCTTTTTTACGCAAAATACTAATACATAGAAATTGATGAATATTATTATTTGAAATAATTATATTTCGATTCTTTTTTACGCAAAATACTAATATATAAAAATTGATAAATATTATTATTTTAAATAATTATATTTCGAATCTTTTTTAACACAAAATACTCATGTTTTGAAATTTTTGAATTTCAACATGCAAACATATGGGTTTGAGTTTTTTCGGAACCATTTAAACTTTAAATACCATCGCTCCGAAGGGATGTTTCTCTACAAGTGTCGAAGATAATATATCTTGACCGTCATTAACAATAAACTGAATGTTTATTGCTTTCCGTTTATTTCTTCATATTGCAGTTTTATGCAAACATGTAACGATTTTTTAAAGTTGGTAAAATTATTCATATAAAATATTCAACAATTATGAAATATTATTTTACTTAAAAATATTAAAAATATTATTGTGCTTAAAATACTTAAAACGTATTGCTTTTTGAATATAGTATCAGACCATTATATTGTTTTAATCAAAAATACTCAACTATTATAACTAGTCTTTTTTTTTTGAAAAATTATAGAATTTGAAAGTAGTATTGAAAAATTACTGTTAAAATTTTACAATATTGAAAATGATTCTGATTTAACACATCAGATGCAAGCAATAGAATTCATTCTAATATTGTGATATGATAATGATTAATGAGTTTTAGATCTTTCTTGCACTTATGTTTCATTTTTATGAAAAGTACTCAAAATTCGATATTGAGTACTATCGATACTTTCGCCACGATATTTTTTTGGCATCGATATTTTGATTAGATACTTTTCAAAGTACTCAATATCGATCTTTTGGCTCGATACTTCTAACACTAACCGTGGGCATTGTGGACAATCGGAGAGGCGCGAGGCGCGCGCGAAAGCGAGAGCGCGAGAACGGTTCCGGCGCGAGCGGCTGATGTTTCGATTTTATGACGCCGACCTCTTTCCTTCAGTTTCGTCTCGTTCCTATGATATGTAGCGTCTGCTCCGGCCTTGATAATAATGGATTGTTATTTTAGATAGAACTGTTTTGTTTACTGTTTTATTTTGATTTGATGTGATTGACTTGGTTTAGTGACAGTGCATAAAAGCTTTGAGTTTATAGTGAGAGTTTGTTTAGTTGTGAATATTACATTGTGTCATTGAATTCGAACGTGATCGACCAATTGTGCTGTGTTTTCTCGTCCAGGATAAACTAATAACGTAATCGGTAAGGTTATCAAAGCCCTGATTATGTATTATAAATAAATATTGGTGTTGTATCTAGTTATAAAAACATAACGAAGTCAACTCAAATGTTTGTTTACGTGTTAATATTAAATCTAAGATCTCAATGCATATAAACATTTCATAAGAGAAACTGGTCTTTAGAAACATGTTTCCCATAGTGTAGATATGGAAATTGCAGAAAATTCGAAAAAGATATCTTTAGCTGTTATAGCGTATAAACTTAATAACTTTCTCAGGGTTAATTATAGTAATTGCAAAAAAATCGTAAACTAGCTGTAAGTGGAATTCTGTCTTAAGGCAATTAAGGCATCGTGCCTTAAGGCAAATTGCTGGAACTTCCCGTACCAAAAATTATTATTTTTTTAAAAGCGATTAACATTTTTGAAAAAAATTTACTTCGAAAAAATTAGATTTTTGAGAAACAAAAAAAAATTGTTTGAAAAAAAAAGTTTTCTTTATTTTGGCATAGTTTGAAAATTTTGAACTTTTTTTCAAAGCAATCGTACTGCTTTAACTGCATAGAGACGACATGTCAAAGCGCGTAAGCGCCGCGTCGTACGGGAATGTAAACAAAATTCATACTTATTGTAAAAATCTCTATAAAATATCTGATAATTTGATGTGCCTATGTCTAATGATCATTTTTGACCGCCAAATGGCTTTTTGTTTTACTTTTTTCATTAGATCTCCGAAACCGCTAGACCTGCCTTCATGAAATTCTTTATCTTGTAATACAAGTAAAATGTTCTTTGAATTTTTAAAATCGGACGCTCCGTTCTCTTAAAAACCGTGTTATCGTTTTTGGCACTTTTTGCCCCGTATCTTCGGAACGGCTAGACCTGCCTCCACCAAAAACTAATCAGCACGTCTTCTTATCAGTACGAATCGAATATTTTTTAAATTATTTAAATCGGTTGATCGGTGTTCTCGAAATCGTCGACAAAAATTTGTATCCGAACACACACACACATACATCCATTTTTTTCTAACCTTTGAAACTTTCTTTTGCGATTACTATAACTTACCCTACGGGAAGTTAAAATTTTTTATATATCTTTACGTTTCAAAGGTTTCTGAACATTTTGGCATACCTTAGAAAAATGGATATATGTGTGCGTGCGTGAGTACGGATACAAATTTTCATCGACGACTTTGGTAAATTGGATCAACCGATTTGAATAATTCAAAAAACATTCAATTCGTATTATAAGAAGACGTGTTCATCAGTTGTTGGCAAATGCCGATATAGTCATTTAGTAGATACGGGGCAAAAAGAGCAAAAAATGGTGATGCAGTTTTTTGGAGAAGAGATCGTCCGATTTGAATAATTCAAAAAACATTTTATTTGTATTGACCAAACGAAACATTATTGAAGGTTTTGAGAAAGCCAGCGGTTACGGAGACATTAAAAAAATTAAAAAAACATGCCACTTGGCGATCAAAAATGATCATTACGCACATCAAATTATCAGATATTTTATAGAGATTTTAATAATAAGTACAAATTTTGCTTATATTTCTATGGGTTCCGTACCAATGTTTATCTGTTAGTCTGCAACGCGATACTTACGCGCTTCCATTTTCAAAAAAATTCAAAATGTAAAAAATCAAATTTTTCAGAAAAATCACTTTTTTGAAAAATTACAAAATTCTCAAAAATCTATTTTTTTAAAAGTTTTCAAAAAATTTTAACGTTTTTCTAAAAATTTTAATTTTCGGTACGGTAAGTTCATGCAGTTTGGCAGAAGGCACGATGCCATGCACCACTAGTTGCAGGCAACTTGCAGGAACTTACCGTACCGTAGCAAAATGTTTGAGGAAAATTAAATGTTTTCAAATAGATAGTGCAGTAAACGGAGAGGAAAAAAGGGTATAACCTCTGAATTTTTTTACTGTGCTCCGAATTGAATGAAATTTTGGAATTAGGTTTATCTTACCCTCAAGTTCAAAAGTGAAAACAATTCGGGTTGCGCCATCACCCCCCGGGGGGATGACACCCCCTTCTGAATTGTGTAATTACTTTTTTTCAAAATAACATTGGAAATCGATAGACGCACTAATTATAAGAAAAAAATGTCTCTTATAGTTTTTTAAAAAAACTAATACTTTTCAAGTTACAGGCCACTAAAGATTCATATATTTTTGGCGTTTTTCTTCGTTTTTATGCAAATATTTCCTAAAATATACATTTTAACGAAAATCGTGTAATGAACAAAATAATGCCAATAAAAATCTTAATAAATCGGTATTACATAAAGTGTTCTAGGAAAAATATTAAGAAAGATTTGAAAGAGCAAAGTCGTTTTTCATTTCGTTCAAGATTTAATTCTTGTATTTAAAGCCATCTAGTGTCGAGGTTTTACATTTTATGCATTTCCGTGAAATTGGGTTTCATAGTGCTCAACATAAGCTTTAAAATGAGTGCTGTTACAAGTTTTTTGCGTGTAAAATGAGTGAGCTATCATGCAAATAAGAAGCATATACGAAGTTTTTTCCTTTTAAATCATATGGTTTAATGAGCGCCACTTCCACCAGAATTAAAGTTATTCACATTCCATCTAGAATTCACTTTTATTATAGACATCTTGATGGATTCTAGCAGATTCACTACTTTAGTACAAACCACTTTCAGAAAACTCACGATTTTATAAAAACTTTATTTTTCAATTTTTTTAAAAATTGAAATTATTTTCATTATATCTCGAAAAGAATAAAAGATACGTATAAAAGCATATAAATAAAAATCAAAGGGATCTTTTTGTCTTATTATTGTTTTTTATTATTTTTCTTTCACACAAAAATTGACAGAGTTATGAATGTTTAAAGACTGCGCGGCCGCGCAAATTGGAAAAAAAAGTTTTTATAAAATCGTGAGTTTTCTGAAAATAGTTCGTACTAAAGTAGTAAATCTGCTAGAATCCATCAAGATATCTATGATGAAGTGAATTCTAGATGGAATGTATATTACTTTAATTCTGGTGGAAATGGCGCTCATTAAACCATATGATTTAAGAGAAAAAAATATCGTATATGCTTTTTATTTGCATGATAGCTCACTCATTTTACACGCAAAAAACTTGTAACAGCACTCATTTTAAAGCTTATGTTGAGCACTATGAAACCCAATTTCACGGAAATGCATAAAATGTAAAACCTCGACACTAGATGGCTTTAAATACAAGAATTAAATCTTGAACGAAATGAAAAACGACTTTGCTCTTTCAAATCTTTCTTAATATTTTTCCTAGAACACTTTATGTAATACCGATTTATTAAGATTTTTATTGGCATTATTTTGTTCATTACACGATTTTCGTTAAAATGTATATTTTAGGAAATATTTGCATAAAAACGAAGAAAAACGCCAAAAATATATGAATCTTTAGTGGCCTGTAACTTGAAAAGTATTAGTTTTTTTAAAAAACTATAAAAGACATTTTTTTCTTATAATTAGTGCGTCTATCGATTTCCGATGTTATTTTGAAAAAATATAATTACACAATTGAGAAGGGGGTGTCATCCCCCCGGGGGGTGGTGGCGCAATCCGAATTGTTTTCACTTTTAAACTTGAGGGTAAGATGAACCTGATTCCAAAATTTCATTCAATTCGGAGCACAGTAAAAAAATTCAGACCTAAAACGCTCCGTTTACTGCACAGATTATTATAAATGAATACTGGAACATTTTATAATATTTATAAGAATTATATAAACTAAATTACAAAACTAAAATCATTAAATTATTTTTTTCCCCAAAAGTTATTGTTTTGTCAACACAAGCAGAAAGCTTTTTGAATCATTCAAATCGGACGCCCACGTTTAGGCGCACGGATCAACCGATTTGAATGGTTAAAAAAACATTCAATTCCTATTGATAGGGAGATGAGCTGATTAGCTTTTGGCAGAGGCAGGTCCAGCAGTTACGGAGATAAAGAGCAAAGAGTGCAGAAAATAGAAATCGAGTTTTTCAGAGAACGGAGCATCCGATTTGAATGTTCTAAATAACATTCAATTAGTAATGATTGGGAGAAGTGTTTATCAGATTTTGGCAAAGGCAGGCCCAGCCATTTCGAAGATACGGAGCTAAATGTGCAAAAAATGGCAGTTTTTGAGAGAACTAAGCGTCCGATTTCAATGATTCAAAGAACTTTCTGCTTGTCTTAACAAAATAATTGATTTTGTAAAAAAAATTTTTTTGTTTCAATTTTATTTTTCAATTTTTTTTTCAAGAAAAAAAAATTTTGTATATCGAAAATAATTCAGATTTTATTTTTAATTCTGACTAAAGTTCTAATATACTTTGAACAAATAATTTCAACTTTGCAAATCAGTTTATACGAGTATAGTTCTTATAAATATTAGACAATGGTAGAATATTAATAATAATCTATTTGAAAACATTCAGTATTCCTCGAATATTTCGTTACGGTACGGGGAGTTCCAGCGATTTGCCTTAAGGTACGATGCCCAACTAGTTTCAATTTTATTTTAACTAGGTACTAAATTGGCAAAGAGTATTGAAGTTCCTAATTAATAATAAAAAATAATTAACAAGTTATTCTGGGCAGTTATCAACAATAATAGAGTAAGTTAAATATTTGTAATTACATTGTGTTGTGGTTAGAGTTATGGGATTTGAATCAGATATAGCTTTTCAATAAAGAAAGCTCAGGCCCATCATTGCTGTATTAATAAAAAAATCATTACTATTACAGAAATTGTAAATAATAAAATTCATCACATAGAGATGGAACTGTCTAGGTTGCCATCTATAAAAATCGTGCAGTTAGTTATTACAGAGTACTATGAATATACTAAATGTTAATAAAATAGACTGTAATATGTTAGCAAATTGTGCGTCAGCAAACATCTGCACCTACATTATTAAAAAAGATACATTTCATGTCAAGTTAAATAACATGCCTAGAATAGCATATTTCTCTACTCTTATTAATTAAAATGATAAAAATCAGAGTCGACCTATTTTTGTAGGTAAGGGAAATTATAAATACCCAGGCGGTTATGACTTTGTGGGTATAATATAACCGTATATATTATTAATCCGACAATTTTTCTCTCCAAGCATTTTCATGATTTTTCTTTTATTACGTATGCATTATCATTTTAATGTATTTTATAATCCTAAGCGAATGGAAATATTTTTTTTAAGTGGAGATTACTTTGCTTCTAGCGTATGGGACCTAGTGGCTTGTTGTAACATTTTTTTTTAAATGAATATATCTTGTTATCCACTAATTATATTTCTACAATTTAAAGCTAGATATATGCTTTAATATTTCTCTATCAAATCAAGTAAAACTAGTAGGGCGCATGGCATCGTGCCTTAAGGCAAATTGATGGAACTACATGGATTTTTTTTTTTAAAATTAACATTTTTGAGAAACTATACATTTTTAACAAAAATTTACTGTTTTTGAAAAAAAAATGATTTCTTTATTTTGAAATATTTTGGAATTTCTGAACTTTTTTTCAAAGCAATCGTGCTGCTTTAACTCCATAGACAGAAAATATTGAAGCGCGTAAGCGCCGCGTCGCCGTCGAACGGAAAAACATTGATACGGAACCCATAGGAATGTAAGTAAAATTTATATTTATTATTAACATTTCTATAAAATATCTGATAATTTGATGTGCATATGTCTAATCATTTTTGACCTCCAAATGGCTTTTTTTACTTTTTCTACTAGGTCTCCGAAACCGCTCGACCTGCCTTCATGAAAATTTTACCAATTTTTCACCTTGTCAATACAAGTAAATCGTTTTCTTAAAAACTGAGTTACTGTTTTTGGCACTTTTTGCCCCATACCTTCGGAACGGTAAGACCTGCCTTCGCCAAAAACTAATCAGAACGTTTCCTTATCAACAGCAATCGATTGTTTTTTGAATAATTGAAATCGGTTGATCCGTGTTCCCGAAATCGTCGACGAAAATTTGTATCCGCACACACACACATACATCCATTTTCTTAAGGTATCCCAAAATGTTCAGAAACCTCTGAAACGTAAAGATATTTAAACATTTTCACTTTCGATTTTTTTGCGATTACTGTAACTTACCCTACGGTAAGTTAATTATGCCATAGCTATTGTTTATTATTTCACAATTAATCATTTTCCAGAAATGTGCGGCGTTACAACTTCACTGGGGCAAGTAGTAACGCCAGAAAAACGACAATATTACATCTGATAGTATATTTTTTATTTATTTTTAAGAAAATTGACTTGTGTCTGAGTAATTCTTTCTATTTTTAACATCAAAGCAAATTATAATTGATACAAGTAAAATGTATAATGCCTGTTGTAATATATATTTTTATTTTAAATGAACAATTATTATCATAATATTATATTAATATTAAACTAGTGGTGTGTATAGCATCGTGCCTTAAGGCAAATTGCTGGAACTTCGCGTACCGTAACGAAATGTTCGAGAAATATTTAATATTTTCAAATAGATTATTATAAATATCGTAATATTGTCTAATATTTATAAGAATTATATAAACTGAATTGCAAAGTTGAAAATATTTGTTTAAAGCATATTAGAACTTAAGTGAGAATTACAATTAAAATCTGAATTAGGTATTTTCGATATACAAAAAAAATATTTTTTGAAAAAAAAAATTGAAACAAAAATTATTTTTTTCCAAAAGCAATTATTTTGTTAAAACTAGCAGAAAGTTCTTTGAATCATTCAAATCGGACGCTTAGTTCTCTCAAAAACGGCAACTTTTTGCACATTAAGCCTTGTATCTTTGAAATGGCTGGGCCTGCCTTTGCCAAACTTTTACTAATCACCTCTTCTCCCTCTAAAATCCTCTATTAGCATCTCAACTGACTCAAAATTATATCTGCATATTAGAGAAATGGCTAAACAAATGGCACATACGGATTAACGAATCAAAATCTGCGCACATTCACGTTGTGTCAAAAAACTTGTCCTCCTGTATACTTAAACAACATCATGATCCCACAAGTACAAGTAGTAAAATATCTGGGACTCCATCTAGATACAAGACTCACGTGGAAAGAACATATAAAAAAGAAAAAGGAACAAATTCTACTAAAAATGAAGGAGATGAACTGGTTACTTAGCAGACAGTCCAAACTATCCGTCGAAAACAAACTACTGCTATACAAGGCTATCATTAAGCCAATATGGACCTATGGTCTAGAGCTATGGGGATGCGCCTCCAAATCTAATCTGGAAATTATGCAGAGAACACAAACTAAAATCTTAAGAGCCATCCTCAACTCACCCTGGTATGTCACTAACAAAACTGTCTATGGCGACCTAAAAATGCTGACTGTGCACGAGACATATAAAGAACTATCATCTAAATACCGTAACAGATTGGAGATGCACCCAAATGAATCGATAAAGGATTTACTGCGCCCTCACAAAACCCAAGATTGAAGAGAAAGTGGCCTCTACATAGTATTTAAGTACAATCATTAGTTATATATATAAATATATTAAGTAACATTATGTAAGATAGATCAGTGGATCCTATCTTATCTTAACATTCACATAATTTGCAATTTAGCATATAGAAAAATGTAATTTTTCTGATTGCTAAATAAAACTATTACAAAAAAAAAACCTCTTCTCCCAATCATTACAAACTGAATGCTTTTTAAATCATTCAAATCGGATACTCCGTTTTCTCAAAAACTCGATTTGTATATTCAGCACTTTTGCTCCGTATCTCCGTTACGGCTGGACCTATCTTTGTCAAAAACTAATCAGCACATCTCCTTATCAATAGAGGTCGAATGTTTTTGGAACCATTCAAATCGGTTGATCCGTGCGCCCGAAAACTTGGACGAAAAAATGCGGACATACAAAACAAACACATTCATTTTTTCTGAAATATATGCCAAAATGTTCAGAAAGCTTCAAAACGTCGAAAAATGTAAAAATTTTCAATTCCGATTTTCGGCCAATTACAATAAATTACCCTACGGGAAGTTAATTAGATGATTTAGTTGGTATAAGGATAGAGTTTTTGGTCTTGAACATAGTAAACAATTAGAAGTCCTACGGAAACTGGTTCAATTATAAAAATTATTGATTTTTGAAAATTTGCTATTAGAAAATACTCCGAGTTAACGTGTTCGTTCGTTCGTTTTCAATGGTGTATAATAAATCCACTCGGATACTTATAATCACTCATAAATTAATTTATTTTTTATTGATTAAGTCGATTATTTATATACATATTGGGAAGTTCATGTAACTTGTCTCAAGGCAAAATACCAATACCGACTAGTTATTGATACAATTAAAATGTATAATTCTTGTTGTAATATAAATTTTTATTTTAAATCAACAATTATTATCATAATATTACATTAATGTCTCCTGTAACACAATTTACATGTGCCCACTTCTTGCAAATTATTTATTCCTCCCAATTTTCTTCACTTGAGTCTCTATACAATTATTTCATGTTACAACTAGCCCCAAGATTT
This sequence comes from Ctenocephalides felis, assembly GCF_003426905.1. Taxonomy (NCBI): domain Eukaryota; kingdom Metazoa; phylum Arthropoda; class Insecta; order Siphonaptera; family Pulicidae; genus Ctenocephalides; species Ctenocephalides felis. Next base: position 37,588,425 of record NW_020537324.1, on the reverse strand, counting down.
TGTTTAAACTAATCTCAAGTGTGATTTTCTTACATTATTTAAGATAACTATTTAAATAATTTAGATAATATGTAACATAATATGTTACAGTAAATGAAAACATCAACTTCTCCTTCGCGAAGTCAAATATACAAATTCTGACACAAATGCAACGTATATAAATGTTTTTATAAAATGCAATTTTGCCTTTTTAATTAAAGTTACTACGCATCCTCCTAGCGTTTTAAACCTCCTTAGCAATTATTACTATGCCCCCAAAAACCCGGCATCACCACTTTTTTATTATTTTAATAACTTAAGGAATATCTCATATTGGTTCTGAACCCCTCAAAAATTGAAATAAGGATTATGCTTTCATAACTTCATATTATAAAACTCGCTGCTGATTATGCAACTGAGTTTTTGGCAGTTATTGTGCAAGTTGGTAATAATAGCTCTTTTATATTTTTGATTTCTTGTATCTCGAATTAAAACTGATGATACCACGCATAAATAAAATGACTGGTTTTCAAGTGAATGATTACAAGATGACGTCTGTTATTTGTAATACAGCCAGACCATTTGAGGATTCTCCTACAACAATTGCGCATTGGATTTCATAAGAGCGAAGAAATATAAATATAAGCAACGATGAATGGCATCGTCTCTCCTGATTTATGCTGGATCTCCCGATTTATGATGATGACGATGATTTATGCTGAAACATTGATGATGATGGTTTTTATCGCAGCTCATGCCACAATACTAAAAAGATTTTTAAAAATATTTGTTAATTTTCCATAGGGTAAAATATAATAATCGTCCAAAAATTGAAAATGAAAATGTTTGCATTTTCTTTACGTTTCAGAGGTTACTGAACATCTTGGCATCCCTTAGAAAAAATGGACGTGTGTGTATTTGTGTGTGAGTGTATGTGTATGTATGTGTGAGTGTGTGTGTATGTCAGTATGTGTGAATACAATATTTTGTCGACGATTTTGGTAGCACCGCTCGATTCGAGTCCTATTCATGGGGAGACGTGCTGATTAGTTTTTGGCAAGGCAGGTCCAGTCGTTTCAAAGTTACGGGGCAAACAGTACCCAAAACAGTAACTGTTTTTAAGAGAACGGAGCGTCCGATTTTAATGATTCAAAAAAACATTTACTTGTATTGACAAGATGAAACACTGCTTAAATTTTTGGATAGGCTAGACCTGCCTATGGGTGGTTTTGGAGATCGAGTAAAAAATGTACAAAAATGCCATTTGGAGGTCGAAAATTATCATTAGACATATGCACATCAAATTATCAGATATTTTATAGAGTTTTTTTTCAAAAATCTAATTTATTCAGTTTTCAAATTTTTTACATTTTTCCAAATTATCAGATATTTTATAGATTTTTTTCAAAAATCTAATTTATTCAGTATTCAAATTTTTAACTTTTTTTGAAAAGTTTAATTTTTGGTACGGGAGGTTCCTGCAATTGGCCTTCAAGCACGATGCCATGCACCACTGGTTTTTAAGTTTGGTTCGACATTTAGGGTAAAAATAACTAATTGAACCTTTATACTGGCAAAGATGTGGGCAATAAGAAAATAGTAAATAAAAAGTGAATTGCACAAAGGCAAATTAAAAATAATACATATATTGGATCTAAAGAATATAAAGATGTGCACGATATTAATTTATTTTGTACTTTAAGTAACTTAGACAAATAATAAAATTAGTCCTCGACATAGTGTACCAATATATGGATATTTTATATTGTCATGTTGTCTAGGATCTAGACAATAAAAAGAATTAGGCTCTAGGTGACACCTACCGATCCTTAAATTAACAGTTAATTATAAATAACAGGTCAAGATTGCCGTGAGTTAATTTTTATCATTTCCATATACATATCTTTACGTTTCAAAGGCTTCTGAACATTTTCGAATATCTCTGAAAAAATGGATATATGTGTATGTGTTTTTATAAATGTGTGTATGTATATAGTATGTATGTGCGGATACAACTTTTTGTCGATAATTTCAAGAGCACAGATTAACCGATTTGAATGATTCAAAAAACTTTTGATCCTCATTGGCGAGATTCCTATCTCATTAGCTTTTGGCAAAGGCAGTTCCAGCCGCAAAAATGGCAAATCTGGTTTTGACGGGAAGCAATTTTCCTTATGGCACGATGCCGTGCACCACTAGTTATTATTGGTTTTCTATCCAAAATGTGAGAGGATGCTACATTTTTAGGCATTTTCTCTCCCCTTTTTATTGTTTACGCATAGTACTGCTTTCGTTTCAGAGACTTTTATGCTGACAAGCCATGTGCCTCGGTTTTCAAATCCCAATATTTTCTATGCTCGCGCAAGGCGTCAATTATGTGAGTTTTTCTTCGCATTTTATTCTGAAGAAAATTTGCCCAATGTGTTCCCAATCCAATATCCATTTTGTTTCATGTAGATCCAGTAGATCCGTACTGATCCATATAGTTTCTTCTACGGTATGTTTGCCAGTGGAGTGCAGTTTTTAGTGAATTCGTTATAGAATCCTGCTAGATCCTTGCTTTGATCCTTTCGTTCATTACGAGGTTTCTTCATGTAACTAATAAAATAAAAGCAGTACCCTTGCCACACATTTCTTCAGATTGCCAGGCTTCACTCCATTTTGAAGTTATACATATGTGAATAGTTACCATTATATAATATTATATATTCCGTTCAATGTTAATTCGAAATCCAGATTTTCAAACTAACAATCAAAAATAGAGAAAAAGTTTGGATGATCAAAAAATTATTGAAAAAACGAACAAATTAAAATGAAACGATATAAATAATAATATTGTAAGGCGCAAGAGAACAATAATAAATTTGTATTGTAAAGCTAAATTAATGTAAAAGCGCGGTATATTGATTGAAAAACTAAAAACGTATAAATACGAATAATGTGTGCGATAACAGTAAATCATATCATAACACCCTAAAAGCCTTCTTTTGATCCCCTCTAGACACGTGCCGTAGACTTCAACGACCTAGGGGCTTTTTAACATAAAAAATTCAATTGGTTATCAAAGAAAAAAATATAATTTATTTACACTATGAATAAAAATGTGACATAAAATGAAAAAAAAAATTTTGACAATAATATTTTTTAAGAAAAAAACAAATGTTCTAATTCTCCGTTTCATTTTTCAAAAACATATATATATATATATATATATGCATATATATAAATATATGTATATATATATTTATATATGTATATATATATATATATATATATATATATATATATATATATATATGTAATATTTCACTGAGCTTTGTTTGGATTTTTACCCAAAGGTATATCATCCCTCATATCTATTCTAGTAAATCATTAATAAGTATTTTAATTCTCCGAGTAGATGTCATTTTTCTTAATATATGTATTGAATAATGTAAAATACGCAAAATACTACAACTATTTGTTTTTTAACTTACCTAAGGAGAAGTTTACGTTCTCATGAAAAAAAACGATTCTCTAATTTCATGTTTTCTCGACAGCTGTAAATATCAATGAAAGCGTATAATAAAGTATATTTGTGAAATTGATAATAATAAATATTTATGGGGAAAGCTCTCTAATGGCGCTGAACCTTTTTACCCGCGGACCTTTAAACCCCGCTCTACTCTATATGCATAATCAAATGTCTAATATATACACGACGTTAAAACATGCTAATTTTGACGTTTGGCGGTCATACAAAGGTCATTGACCTTTGATCGTACTTTTAACGGACGCTATGAAGTTGGCGTCGGAACGAGTGTTTAGCTGTCATAAATTGATCGTACATTTCACGGACGACATGAAGTTGTCGCCGACAAGAATAGTTCGGCGAAAAGAGTAGTTTAAACCTGAGAACCGAATATGAAGATCGTATACGATATAATAATATATGATGGAGATATCATATTCAAATATTGTCTAGGATCGAATCTTGCAAAGATGTTGGCCTTTAACGTCGAGATTTAGGAATTTGCAATAACAAATTATTTATATTTAATCTCTATGACAAATATTTGAGAAAGAACGAAATATAGTTATTCCAGAACATATTAAAACCAACATTACGGAGTGCTTTGATTTGGTATTCAAGTATTATAAGATCAAGTTTCAAATTTGTCATGAGTAGGGTCTCATTTGACTGCAGTTAGTTTTTACTAAATAAAGGGTAGGACGTTAATAATAATAAGAAAATAAATTCATACTAGGATTGAATGTGATAATATAGCCTACTGGCGTTAGGACAAATAAAACAATCAAATTTGCACCCACCTTTTGCAAATTATATACATTTTTAGTAATTGCACTACTCAATGGAATAAAGCAACATGTTTCAAATTTGTGTAAATAATAAACATGAGATTATTTTTGCTAACAATATAGCTAGTGTAAATGATAGCAAATTCAATAATATCATTTAGCCCAATGAATAATTTTACTAAAAATTATATTTAAACAATTTTATTTTAGATCAAATACTAATAATTTCAAAGAATTAAAAAAGAATAGTACTTATTTTATTTAACATTTTTATTAAAAATCAATAATATATAAACATTTTATATTATTTGCAATATGAACCATGCAATAATAACATCCAAACGATATGAAGCATGAGAAAATTATTGCAAGCCAAAGCCAAACAGAAAGTAGTAGAGACTGATTGCTTAATATTTAGACGGAAACTTAAAAACTATACTACTTTCACAATCCAAAAACCATATTGTTAAATTAATAAGATTTCTATATCTTTCGCTGTTTGAAAAACCATGACAACTCATAAAATGTATTCATGTGCATATAGCTAAATTATATTTGCAAAAGCTGCAGGTCATTCTACCTTAGAAAGTCATATGTATTAATTTGTCAAATTGATATAAATCAAATATAATGATGCCAATACAATTGGGTTTATTCTCTATTTAAATCCATTTGTATGAGTAGTCGATGCAACATATTATAATATCCTATCAAATATCATATCAAGCAAAGATCGTAATATACTGGTTCTTGATTGTGTACCTAAAAGAACAATTTACAAGTTATACAATACAGAATACAAATAATCAGTAAATATAAAGCACTACATATCTATAAAATGTTTTCTCGAGCTGAGTGGAGAATTGGGAATGGAAGATGGATTAATGTTAAAATGACGGTGTAGCAGTTTGTGAAGATAAATACATGTTGAGAGCTGAGGTTGATGATGAAGCAGGTTGTAGAAATAAAGACTTGTAGGGAGCTAAAATTGATGATAGAAGGTTGTGGAGATAAAGACGTGAAGCCCAAGAATTGAAATTGGAAAGTGATGGTTAAGATGTAGAGACATGTGAAATGGAAGAAGGTAAATTGAAGTGTGTAAAAGATGTTGAAATAAAATGTGCATGTGAAGGAAAGGATTTGCGAGGAACTATGTGGATCTGAAGAAAAGCCTAAGTGAGCAATGAAATTGATATTGGAGGGTAATGTCGAAGATGTGGACATATGTGAATTGAAAAAAGTTAAATTGAAGTGTGTAAAAGATCTCGCTGATGAATGGGTTGCTGAAGAACAAGATTTGGCAGAAACAAAGGGTAATGAAGATACATTATTGGTAGCAGCACGGATACAGTTGTGAATATATTTGACATGCCTTATTAACGACGATTTCTATTTAAATTTTTTTAAACCATGTTTCTGTCTCATGTGCCAAAAGAAAGACCCGCGAGTGGCGCAAGGTATCTGGCACTCTCGACAAAAAGAATCTCATTCAATATTCATGGCGCAAACTTGATAATAATTGAAGGAATATGATAGAATATACGTAATAACAAAAAATGCTAAACTATAAATTATAATAAAAAGCCTAGCTTAACCTAACCTAAAATCGAAGCCTAACCTAACCTAAACTTTATGAATAAGGAAGAAAATAGGCGTTAAAAAAACGTGAAGAAGTACGAATAATAATAAAAAGTAATTAAATATTCTTAAAAAGATCCAAAAAATAATTAAACCTAATTGAAACTATACTAAAATGTATCCTAGTCTAAATATACCGAATTGAAACTACACTAAAATGTATACTAATCTTAATATATGGAATATACGGAGTGATATAATAAACGAGAAAGCCTAAAAGAGTAAACATGAATGTAAATAGAAAAAATAATTAATTAAAAACAACGTAATAATATTAATAAACAAGAAAAAGTTCACTTGACAACAAACGACACGGACGCGTCGCAAAACGGAAAAGAACCGCCATATTATTTGACACGCTGACAGTTGATGATACTTGTTGACAGTTGGTGTACAATTCTACTGTTGACAGTTGAAGTACGGTCAAAATTAAATGGCCGATTAGCAGAAATTAATGGCTCCTCTAATATATCCAATTTTTGTGTACTAAATTTAAATTTATGAAATGGTAATTGAATAGTGAATGTAATTAACTTCTCGTAGGGTTATAGTAAGTTATATTATTTACCAAAAAATGATTTTTTTATCTTTACGTTTCAATCTTCTGAACATTTTGACATACATTAGAAAAGATTAATGTATGTCTGTGTGTGTAGTATGTATGTATATACGGGGAAAAAAGTGTAAAGTGATTAAAGTGTATTAAAATAAACAAATGGGAGATTTTTGGAAAGATAGTTTTCGGAAATCAATGAAAAAAGTAAAAATCTGTTCACACACACACACACATTTTTTTTCAAATTTGGTCTCATTCGATTCAGAATGGCTTGAAACGTCGAGAAAACATAAAATTAGCATCCTCATGAAAATTGTGAGGAGTAGCGTTTCAGAGTTTTGTGTGACGATCGGCCGAGCCGTTTCTTTGTAAATCGCAGAAAAGTGAAAAATTTTTCGTCCACGTTTTAGCCCGCAATTCTTAATCGATTTTGAAAATTCAAAAACCGTTCGAAAGATATTGGTTGGGAATCGTGCTGATCAGTTTTTGGTAAAGATCGGCCGGGCCGTTTTCTTGTAATAAAGTTTTAAAAAAAACTTCGCCGATTTTTATTATTATTTTTTTGACGGTAGATACCATAGTCTTCTAGATCATACTAAAATATTATAGCCCTACGACAACTGGTTTAGTTTTAAAAATTCATCAAAGTTTGCAAAAATTAGTATCGTTCTTTTGGCATTTGTCAAAATTAGACCATTGATCGACGTTTTCTCAAAAATGCCTGAACCGATTTCAGAAATTTAAAAGCCATTTGATGTATCTCAATAAGGACTATCGTTTGTTAGTTATTTGAGACGATCTGCAGGACCGTTTCTTTGTAATTTAAAAAAAAGTGTTAAACTTTTAGTCCACATTTAAGCTCAAACTACCGAACTGAAATATTTCGGTCTTGCGACAAGTACATAGTATAATTTTAAAAATCTATCAATGTTTTAGAAAATGAGTAGTTTTTTGACATTTGTTAATGTTACAATTAGAGGATTTACTTGGTATAACGATAGCAGTACTTGGTCTTAATGGACATACTAAACCATTAGAGTCCTGCTGAAACTGATTCAATTATATGAATTGTTGATTTTTGAAAATTTGCTTTTAGAAAATACTCAGAGTTAACGTGTTCATTCGCTTTTAATTATGTGTACTAGATCCACTCAGAATACTTTTAATCGTTCATAAATTAATTTGTTTATTATTGATTAAGTCAATTATTTACACATATCGGGAAGTTCATGTAACTTGCCTCAAGGCTAAATACCAACACCAACTAGTTTTATTTTGCATTTTGTTAAAATGAATTTGTTTAACAAAAAGAACGCAAAATTATTTTAGTGGCAAATGAATTTTCAACAATGATCTAAAATTAGCTCAGAAATTATTAAACTTATCTCTAACGTATGAACAAAAGAATGATTGTGTTGTGTTCATGGTATGAATTTTATACATATAAAGAACAACTACTAATGTCTTTTTACAATTATGATAAGAAGATTCAATAAATTATTTTTTGTCATTTTAATGAATTATGCTAATATTTAAAGGATTTAATGTTGTTTATATTTTTCAAATTTAATGACACTCATAAATATTTCTTATGGTATATGTACCTATTGTAAAAATATTTCATAGTAAATATTTAAATTGACTGATAATTGAAATAAATATATTCTATAAATAAACGCATTCAAAAGTGGTAAACCTTCACTCTTGTTTGTGAATGCAATTTTGAAAGCGAGAAATTTCAAAAAGTACAAAGTTCTTAAAATATTTGGACTTAAAAGTGAGGCAAGAGCGTTGCTTTATAATAGTATTTAGTAAATGAGTATTTCATACCAAGTTATATGGGTAATAAAGTAACTTTAATTATTGTTAAGTATCTATAGGAAGAATTAATATTAATCAGTAAAGTTGTTAAAACTGAACAAAAAAATGAAAACTTCATAATATAGTGCCAAGGGAAAAGGTTGTGGAGTTTTTCTCAATAAACGGCGTTAGTTACAAATAAATCAAGAAGCACAAATTGCTGCGACACCAGTAATTGTTCGTGATATGGATAAGGTAACACTATGAGCATTATTATAAGATTACAGCTATCAGAATTGGAAAAGTCGTTGGAAAGTTATTTGCGTTCGAAATTGGAGAAAAAATATGAAAAATTGTACTATATTTTGCCATATTATTATGCTAAAGTAAAAGTGTTGCGCAGACTCGTGAAAAGAATTATGCTGTATACGACGAAGGCACTTTATCAAAATCTGCTGCGCGGAAATAGTTTGCTCCCTTTTATTCTGGTAATTTTAATGTGAAAGATGACCCATATTCTTATCAATAAATTGATAAAATATTTGTAAAAATATATCATTATAGACATATAAGAACTACCAATAATGGTATTGTTGACGCCTAAAGCTCAACCCTGTTCTAAATGATTCAAATAAATTTTAATACCTTTCTAACAGGATAAGTATCATAAAACCAAATCCTTCATTTTAATGTATTCTGTCCCTTGCAGACCCTCAAATATTAATCCTTCCTTCTAAAAAATCTTTTTTCCTTGAACTCGTTTCAATCAAATTGATTGGACAAAAATGTAATGAAATGTCTCTTAAATCCGCATAACGGACCAATCAGAAAAATATAAAATTATCAAATCTTTTTAATAAGTATTAACATAAATTTTAACTATGCATCTTAAGTAATATGTAAAACTTCATCTAAGTAATAAGTCTATATCAACATTCAAACTAGTAACAAGTAATTCTAACTCAACTTTATATGAATGTCTTTCTAAATTGGTCTTTTGACAACAGCATCTCGGTGAATCACGAGCTTCTATCTATCTAACATCTTTAATCTATCTATCATTTTTATATTATCTGGTTAGAGTTTATGCAAAAAACGATTTCAGAAAACCGGTTTTCGAATTTTAATTTTACTAAAAAATCGGTTTTAGCCGGTTTTCGAATTTTATATAGAAAGTAAATTTTTTATTTATATATTATTTATTGTTCAATTTTATGGATAGTAAACAAAATTATTTTAATTTTAATTAGTAGAACTGAAGATTAATAGTTTATCTTGATTAAATAACTTTGAAAATAATTATTTGTTATTCATGCATCATTTTCACATATAAAAATGAAATTATTTTTATGATAGTGAAAGGAAAGTTTTCGAATAAATAAAAATAATAAAATTATAAATAAAAAACATTCATTAAATTAAATACAATATTAGATACACGTTGATACATAATTGTCAATATAAATCTTAGTTTTAAAAACAGTTAAGCTGAACTCGGATATTGCCTGTTCCAAGCAATTTTAATTAATTAATTTTAAACATTCTAATTGTTTTTTTGTTTGATAAAATGTGATTTCAAAAATCGAATTGCTACTTAGATGTGTCCTTTGTTTACGCACAAATTTTCTTAAAAAAGAAAATACTCTCATATTTGCGACCGAATTATGCTTAATTGTTTTAAAATCCTGATATAATAATTCTAAGTTTTTTGTTCTTTTATTTATGGCTTCTAGGGCTTAAAACTCTTTTTTTAAGTTTGAGTAGAGAAAGCCACTTCAAGAAGAAGCCACACTGATTTAAATTAATATATACACTGGTATAAAAATCTAAATTAATATATACAAAACCTTTTTGGAAATCATTGCAGAATGATAATATATCAAAACGCTTTCATCTATCTTTTATATTTGGCTATATTTGTCATTTTCCATTTATACAGTGAAAACCGACTTTTTTCACTAAAAAAACGGTTTTCGAATTCCATAATTTTCGCCAAAAACGGGTTTTTAAAACCGGTTTTTGAAAACCGACAAACCCTATATCTGGTGTCATAATATGCTATATATTGACCAGAAAACTGTTTTGAACTATATACATAAATCTGGCAACAAAAACATATGCTCAACGTATGCGTCTCTCAAAAGTTGAGCGAAAAATTAGATCTAATTATCACCTGCGATACTCAGTGAAATCAAGCCATTTCTGAAATGTATAAAATTTGGCGATAAAGAATAAATCACATCCAAAAATAGGAGAAGAAAAAAATTATGGTTAAGTAATGATGAATAATCACAAGCGTTCAAAAAGCCAGGATTGACACCGTAAAGGGTGATGCTGTGTGTTTGGTAGCACTGAAAGAAAATCGGCCACTATGAGATACTTCAGGTAGGCCAGACGATTGATTTCCAACACTGCTGTGAACAAATAGAGGGACTATGCCAGGCAATTGATAGAAAACGGCCGGAATTGATGGCATTGTTTTTCATTACAATGCGAGGTCATGGTTGAGAAATTTTGTTGCATCCATCGTATAATCCAGAGTATGTCTGGAATCCAAACATAGCTCCCCACTGACTAACACTTGTACCGATCTCTGCAGGATTCTATCGATGGGATTAAATTGATTTCAAAAGTATAAAATTGAAAAAAACTCCATGAACTTTTTTCTTGGCTCTTGACATAATATATTATGCCCATTAAATTAAATTGAATTTGTAATAAGTACCATTTTACTTTACAGATTGCCATGACTTGACAGATTCTTATGGTTAAAATTTTGTCACAATATATGAAGGATGTAGCCGGTCAGAGAAGCCGCCTCTGCGAGAATTATGTGAGGCGGATGGATTTAACTTTATCTTCAGGTAATGATTCTTTTAATATAGAAGAATGTCTTTCAATCAGGGATTTATTACTCGCTAACTTTTACCACGCCGATAATAGTTCTTGTAAATCTTCAATAGTAGAGCTTACGGATGATCAACTTTCTGCCTTTTTATACAGGGTGTCTACGACCTTGACGTCAAGTCGAAACGGGGTGATAGTATTGATTTTTAATGTCCTGAAAAAAATTAGAAAAAAAAACTCACGTTGTTTGGAAATTATGAACTTTTAAGTGCAACCTAGATCTTTGATGGAATTATGACTACTTTTCGGTCATTGTAGTTAATTTTGACTAAATTTGTTCATTTAAACTTTGGAACTCACAACCGTGAATAAAATTTCTAGAACCAAAATAAAAAACAATAACACAATTCTCCAAGTTTTCAAGAAATAAAACTTTTTGTTGAACTATAAATTAAAATTTAAAAAATCGGTCCATTCTGAGAGGTTTTCTAATGTTACACAAAGGGTTAATATTTTTATTAATTATTATAAGTATCTTAAAAGGGAAATATACAAATTTGATTTGATTGCAATAGTTGCAAAATCTACACCATAAAAAAGTGGTGTGTTCACAATATTATACAACGATTTACTAAATGTTCTTACTAAATATTTATTCAGGGATTTATTCAAATAATACTTCATACTCATTAAATATTATTCTAATCCAATTTGGCATTCCGCAATCTGGCTAATTAAAATCTTTATATCAATCAGTTATTATACATTTGTTCAGATTAATTTTCTGATAGTTTTCAAATATGTCTTGCATGAACAATGATATCGTATGCAACATTTTTATTAGGTACCTATAGACATCGAAAAAAAATCGAAAATGAAATTTTTTTGAAATATTAGAAAAAATGGATGTATGTGAGTGTGTATGTATGTGTATATCGTATGTATGTGTGTATGTTTGGATATAATTTTTCATCCACGATTTTGAGAGGTTTAGATAGAGTTTAAAAAACATTCGATTCCTATTGACGATTGATTAAAGCAGGTCCAATCTTTGCAAAAATATTGAGCAAAAAGTGCAAAAAATGGCAATTCAGTTTTTGAGAGAACGGAGCGTCAGATTAGAATAATTCAAAAAACATTTTACTTTGGCTGACGGAATGAAGAATCAATTAAATAATTAGAAAGGCAAGTCCAGCGGTTTCGAAAATTGAGAAAATAATGTTAAAAAAAATTAAAAGTACAGATGTTGTTTGCATTTTGATACTTACGCACCCTGACATTTCTTCTCAGTTACGCGGCGCAGTAGGTGTTTGCAAAAAGTTTAAGATATTGTAAATTGATTTTTTTTTTTCAAAAGTTTTAAAAATGTTTAGCTTTTGCTGTAAAATGTCTTGCAAATTGGTGTAAAGCATAATGGTTTAATTAGCAAATTATAGTGTGAAATAGGATATTTTAATTATAACTTATAAAGTCAGTTTACAAGTCCTTTTCTATTTAATTTTAAGTATAGTTTATAATTGTTTTTAAATGTTGGTATTCTTCGACAGTGAGTTGGTGTTTGGAGCAAGTGGGAGCGGCGTGATAGATGTTCGGAACAAAGTTGCGCTCGTGGATGGAGGCGCACATCGTGCGACCCCGCCGCAAACAGTCGAGAGCAGCCAAAGATGCAGCGGCCACTGCCATTAATCGGCAACAAAAAAAGCAGAATGACGAAACGATAGTAATAATATATTTTTTTAAAACTCATAAGTATAGTAGACCAAAGAAAGAAACAAAACGGAATGATAATTACAATGCAAGTCTTTCTGAGGCTAAGTAAGCACACGCACACACACATACACACGCGCATAAATATACATATATATATATATATATATATATATATATATATATTTATATTAGGTTGGGAAAATTGAAATACATTATTTTTATATGAACTTCAGGACTTTATTTAACATTTGATTACATTTGGGTCAAATATGCACCATTTTGTTCGTAAATTTGTTGCCATTTTGAAGGTAATGTAACTATGCCTCTCTCATAGAAACCCTTACCCCTGGCAAAAAATTGAAAAGTCGATTTCTATAAGCCTATCTCAAACTGAACTTTTCTCCAGCAAAACTGTTCACCATGGACAGAAACAGATGGTAATCGTTTGGTGCCAAGTTTGAACTATGAGATAAATGCATGTAAACCTCTGGCCTTGTCCTGATGTGACACCATTTTTTTTATTGGCCAAAGCTGGGCGATTGATCCTTTCAGACATTTCACTGATTGACCCTACAATTCTGAGTTAAGAGTTTTGCCATGAGAGAGTTCACATTCAAACCCAATTCTGGTTTTGCCACCATTTCGTCAAACTCACCGCGATTCGATCAGGACAGTTTTTGCTTCACGTCGTTTTAAGTGATCCAGTCATCTTTTATTGATTTTCTTTTAGTATCCAGCCTTATTGAAATGGCGCCAAATAATTTTTTGTAAAATTTTTAGCTTTTGGGCAATCGAAATCGACTTACATGATGGTTGGACTTCATGATTTTTTTGAAATTTTCGACAATTGGCCATCCAGTACGCATGCGTTTTTGAAAAAGAAATTAGCCGACGGAATCGGCGAAACCAAAAATTTAGCTTTTACAGAATCAGGACCATAAACAATATTCACATTTTCAGTCGTCTATCTTGCATTTTTGCCGTTATCGAACAAAAAGTGTAAAATACTTCGTATTTTCTCTTTGCTAGGGTCAATTTTTGATGCGCGCTCAAACAAACTGAGCCAATCAATTACACAACTGTCTAATTATTTTTTTAGGACGTAATCTCATCTTTCTAGCGCCGCCTATTAGGATCTGACTTATACAAGCTGAGAGATACATAGTTGAAATAACTAACTATTGCAAACATAATAGATTTCTTTTTCCCTAATCTAATATAATTTGATAGATAAGTCCTGAATTGTATCAATAAATTGATATATGTTTCTTTTCTGAACAACTAATTTAATAGGTAAAGAACAATTCGGTTTTTGTATATGTTGATTACGACGTTTTTGAACTAAATACGTTCCATCATCAGGTTTTTCTGTCAAAAACAATTTTTATATAGACTAACAATATTAATGATGATGATTAGAAAGTATGAAAAAATTATAAAGGAATGGTTTATGTACCTCCAAAACGAACAAATAAGCTTTTATTGTACTTCAGAAAGAATCAAATCATAAATGAAATCTATTGTAATTTCAGCAAACGCAATGTGCTGATCAGACTGGATACTCAACGCTCAGTGCCTCAAACACTGGCGAATCATTGCATCGCGATGCATCGGGCAGTACGATTGCTCGTGTTGGCTCCCAGGGGGGTGCATTGGGTGCCAGTCTCTCTTCACCGGAAAGTGCGTACTCGACAGGTTACTCGACTGACGGTACTTCGCCAGGCGCAGCAGCTCCGCCGGAGTACTATATCAACATCCGTACTGGCACTCACTACTTTCAACGCGCACGAGATTCAGATGTGCAGAGTGCGGTCCAACGAACGGACCAGCTGAAAAATACTACTCTCAAGGTAGGTTAATCAGACAATAAAGATGTAATATTATATAGCTTCACAAACGTAAATATTTGCAAACAATAAATTATAGCACCTTACTTTTTAATAAAATGATTTCAATGATTACAAATAGTATTGTGCTGAAAAAAGAATAATCATTTGGAAAGATAAAAAACATTCAAACAAAGTAATTTGCTAATTGATTCTGCTGGCTGCACTAATAGTAGAAGAGCCAGTAAACTATTTGACTAACCTGTTTTCACAAAGCTAGAAATTTTTTAAATGATATTTCATTGTCGGTCCATTAAGGGGTTAGGGGTACTTGGAGGCACGAAAAAATGAGAATTTTCAGTATTTTTTTTGTTATTAAACGATGTTTTTACAAAAATATTAATACAGCATTATTGTACAATGTTTTGACTTGAAGTAACAAAAATTTTAGAAAAAAATATTAAATATTCCCAAAGTTATAGCTGTTTTTGTTGACCCTGTTTCAAAAAACGGTCCTGGCGGTGACCATCATAACTCCTTAGAGATTCATCTAAAATCAATCAAATAAAAAAAATAGTTTTATAAATAGATAATCCGGGGCCTGATCGAAGGTTTTCTTTTTTTTGCAAAAAATCAGAAAAAAGAATTTTTGCAAGAAATAAAAAAAAAATTAGATTTTGAGGTAAAAAATCAACAGTTAATTGGTCTTAAAAAATTAAAATTTTTGAAAAAATAAAAATCCTTCGATCAGGCCCGAGATTATTATATTTCATTAGAATTTACTAAGCGGTTTTTGAGTTACAGTGGTCACCGGTTCAAAAAACATAGTTTTGAGAAAAACGCGTTTAAAGTTTCACATTGGATTTACGTTCAGAAATTCGAATTATTGAATTACCTAAACCGAGTCATCTATTTTTAGGCCATATAATAATTCATCAGTCATTGTGCAAGTTTCCAAAATTTCCATTTTCTGTTTTAATAGTCACGACGCACAAGGGTATGGGCATTGCCATACATAATCGGCTCTACCCTCGTATTTAAATAATTTATAAGCAATTTTGAAGGTCTTCTTGAAAACATCCGATATACCCATCTTCAACTTTACGGCCGAGATATAATTGAAAATATGCCTAAGTGACCTCTTTTTCAAACTAAAATTTTGGCGTAACCATAAAAGATATCGAAAAAGAAATTACGTGATTCTACTCACATTGGCTTAGACATGTGGTCTAATCAATGTAGATTACTGATGCTAAATAATCATTTATCATTAGCTAAAAGGATTAAATAAATTAATGTTTTCGGGTAGTGCGTTTCGTTTGATTACTTTCTTATTAGCGTTATTCGAAGACCTATTGTTTTTCTTTTAGTACTGCAAATATTGTTCAAATCAAATTTGTGCAGCTAGTACACCCGCGCGTAACGCTAATAGTACCCTGCATCACGCACTGCTTCCCGACAGAACGAATTATCTGACATCTTTACAACTATCTGACCAGGTTCAGTAAAACTCCCACTTAATTCAACATCAGAAATGTGTTTTTGCTGCTTTTCAAAAATTTGTCATATGGTCCTTTTCATCCAACAGGTGGGATAAAAAGAGAGGTCTTGGAGGCAAACAGGTCCAATGTCTTATGCAAAATATTTCATGGGTATATGGGTATAGTTTTTACAGAGATAACATTATATATAACCTTAATCTGGTATTTCGTCAGAAATAGATTAGCAGTGTGCGCATAACTATTAATTTATTTAATTTATCTCTTGAAAAATTGATTTTTTAACTTAATTTACTTTTTTATTTTAGCTTTTACTTTAGCAAGCTTTTACAGAGGTTGTATAAAAAACTGTTGAATATATCTTAAAACTAACAATACATCTTAAAAAACGATTAAATAACGTTTGCTTAAAATTAAGGTCTCGTAAACTAAACAACAGTGCTCACAACCATAAAAACTAACAACGAAAGAAATTACTTTTGTTATGGATTTTCAAAAATTGCCATTTATCTTCCAGTCGCAACGACTTAAGAATCAAGTTGATTGCTTGATTGGTTATTTTCAAATATCGTTGTTAAAAAATCTTAACTTTACTTGTTTTTGTGATATCGGCGGAGGACCTTTCTATCCGGGGACCTTTAAGCCCCTCTCTACCTATATATACTTTAGTGTATTCAATATTTATGATGATACATAACTTTTAAAAATATAATTCTAGACGCCCGATGCGGTAGTTCAGAGTAGACATCGACGAGCTGAATCATGCTGCCCGCCATCTTTCGACAATGTACAAGGATCTAAACTTCTAGTATACCGCTCACCATTGCCTTCTGTTAAAAATTTAGATGGCAACACACCAGCTGTTGTTATTCAAGCACCTCCTTCGGTTCTCGGGGCTGCCACTTCTCCGTCTCCAAGGCAGCGCAGCAGAATCCGAACAAACCCTTGGATGACTGGATCAACATCGAGGTAAATAAAGAATTTTTGTATTAATACCGATATATGAATCTTGTCAAATGGGTTGGAGGATCTTTTCATGAAATCAACAAGTCATGGTTAGTAGGGTATAAAAATATAGTTGTTATTGATAATAATGTTTGAGTAGTTCGAGTTGCCCAATTAGATTAATAGATAGCAAAAGATAGATTCGCGTCTATTTAGTAGGCGAGATCGTGATCTCTTAATCTTTTTTTACTGATATTTCAATTTTTAGCTGACTGGGCAAATAAATAGCGAATAAAAATAAATGAAAACAAATCGATGCACATAACGTTTTTTCTTTGAGAAAGGGCAATTGCCCCCCAAAAAATTACCGTCAAATATCTCGGATTGTATCTGGACAGAAAATTAAGTTGGATACCGCACATAGATAAAAAAGCCAAGCAAATTGAAAACAAAAGCAAGTCCTTATACTGGCTCATAGGTCGCAAATCTAAGTTGTCACTAGAAAATAAGGTCCTTATCTATAAAGCTATCATAAAACCTATTTGGACATATGGGGTTGAGCTATGGGGCTGTGCAAGCAAAACACGGATTTTCATCATTCAGAAGGAAGATCAGAAGAAGGAAATATACTGTGCAGGAAGTAGTCCAAAGAAGAAGTGATTTAAATCATGCCAGACTACGGACTCACATGAACCCAACCGTTTCTCGGCTTCTAGCAAACCCCGGTATAAGGAGGCTCAAAGAAAAGCAATCTAGAGATATCATATAAGAAAGTAGAAATATCTCTCTGGAGATCCATCCAATGAAGATTAAAAATTATAGCCCAATAGCTTATAGAATGAATAGAAACTGTTCTGATTGCCATTAAATGTAAATAAAAAAATAAATAATAATATAGAAATAGCAGTATTGGTAAGAGGTGATGAAACACCAGTTTTTATTTGTAGTCAGTATCGGAAATTCGTTTTTGTGGAAGCACACATAAAGCAATTTTTTTTCATCTTTAATAGTAGAGTTTAACCGAAAAGACAAATTTTAGTTAATACGCAAAAAAATAAAACGGGTAGTTTTGGACTATATAAGGCAATCCTAATTAAAATCACTGTCTTATAAGTCTATGCATCTCATATTTACCTCCATATCAGAACCTTCGTCTTTTCGTGGAGCGTTACTGCCCACGTACTTCTAATTTTTTTTAGCGTAACATAAATATTATTGAAATTGCATTCTTTAAATAAATGTATAATATTTCGGTTTTATTGTTTTAGATTGAGTTCTGGAATCAGCAGTTCTGGAACTGCTTTGCCAGCGACTACTTTGTCCACTTGCAACTCATCGAAAACAAGTTTCAATGGTAGTGAAACTACCTCTTGTCTGAGTGCTAGTAGTTCATCGTGTTTAGCTCTTTCCAACAGTGCCGGGGAAAGTGCAAAAGAAACGAATGGGCCTATTTCTTCTGCAAATATTAACCCATCGGGGAAAGTTTTTACACCGATCTCAAGTAGACGCCAATCGCCTCGAGTGTCAAGACAACATATTATAAGTCCGAAGAGATATACGCGTGTATCAGGTAGAGAGAATATATTTTTTTGAAAATACCTTTTATTATTATTATAAAAAATCAAATATGTTTAACGCGATTTTGATTAATATGCACGTAAAATCGATAAATTGATGTATTTACATAGCCTAACATAATATCACCAGCATTTTACGATAAAAAATTTATATAACTAGTTATAAGTGGAAATTTGCCATTAAATCAAGTTGCAGGAACTTCCCGATATATTTAAATAATGGACTTAATCAATAAGAAATCAATATATTAATTTATGAATGATTTATAAGTATACCTAGATGCTGTAGACCGTCATTATGTGAGAAACTATTGAGGATTATTCAATTTTGTAAAATATTTTTTATTAAACATTATTGAAAATCGAACATATGCATAATACATACATGGTGTACTTTCTGAAAGTGCGGCTGATGAACCCAAATTCTTTTTATCGTCATAATAAACAGTTCCATAGAAATCATCGAAGAAAAATTTCAGAAAGCCCGGTCGATCGTTACCAAAAACTCATCAGCACGATTTTCAATCAATATTTTTCGAACAGTTCGTGAATTATAAAAATCGATTCAAGATTGTGGCTAAAAAACGTCGAAGAAATTTTTTACACCGGTTGTCGCGTAAAACTAATTTAACGCAAGTTATTATCGAATTGCATCGAATTGCTTTCAAAATTTTAAATCGGTTCAGTCGTTTTTGAGAAAACTTCGACGAATGGCAACTTTTCTTTCCGAAAAAAAGAAAAAGATAAAAAAAATCTACTTTAATAAGGTAAGGTTTTTTGTGACACTACATTGATTTACAATTTTTAACTTTCTTCTTAACGAGGGTAAGTTATAGAGATCGCAAAAAAATTAAAATGTAATCATTCGATTCTTGTTGATGGGGATACGAGCTGATTAGTTGATTAGTCTGGCCGTTTCGAAGATACGGGGAAAAAAGTGTAAAAATTGTAATTTATTTTCATATTGCGGAAATATAAATTTCACGTTGTTAATATAAGTCTGTGGATTTTTACTTTATTAATTATTCTGTTTTACTATTAAATGCAGAAAGTATTATATTTTATTTGTAAAACGACATCAACGACTATAAACGACTATTATAGTAAAAAGATAACGATTTCCTTTCAAGTTTATTGTACCTAGGAGTTAGAGGATCTAGAAATCTGATTATTGGATTGTAAATTTATATAACTAGTTCACTATATTGAACCGGTTGTTCACGCCAAATTAGACGTGACAACGTTGAACTCATATTTCTCAGAAAATATTGCATTTTGCAACGACGCATAAAGCTTCGCATCTCAAGATTCAACTACGAAGGGTCCTGCTAGGTACCTGAAGGCGGCACATAGGCATAGTCTAGACCCGGTCGCCAAACTATCAGCATTCAAATACTCCAATATTATTTCAATACTCAAACTATATCATACAAACAATGTGAAGTTATATATTACAATAAATTAGTGCAATCTTCTTGTTATTAATTAATCTTTACAATCAAACGGTCGATAGAGCCACTAATTCTATCTGGTCCTTGAGCTTACAACTTCAACAAAAAACACCGGTAATACCGGTATTTATATTATTCTAAAAAATGTAAACAAAATTGAAATATTGAGTAAATTTGATAAATAAACCTAATATAAATAAAAAATAAAAACATAGAAATAAAAGATGAAGTTTGTAAAAATGTCTTGACAAAAGTATAGATAGTTTCCTGTATCGCCAAAAACAGTTTCATAAAGAATGTTATTAAGTATATTTTATGAAAATCAGATTTTTTTCGCTATTAATTTCAAATCCGATACTGTGTTTTAATAAACAAAACATGAACTAGTTCTTATGATTAATAATAATAATTAATTTATTATGTACAAAGTTAGAACAAAAATGAAGATTACCCAGTGGTAAGCTTTATTTTATAGATTTTGCTATTTATGGTATAAAATATTTTGGCGCCGATGTCAAAAAAAAAACGTTACATTTTCAAATGAGAGTATATCTTATCTTATCAAATGAGAAAATATATATCTTATTACTCCGTATTAGTGGGTACCCACTTAGTAAATTATCAGAATATTTGCTGAATGTCTTTGTGATAGTTTGTAATTTAAATAGAAAATAATAAAAATATCAGTACGATTCTATTTATTGTGACACGGTATGAAGCTCTTTGGAAAGCAATAAATATTCAGTTTAATAAAAAGTTGAGATAATATTTTGCTACTTGTTTATACAATAGAACGACCTAAAAAATCATGTACTTCAAGCGATTATGAAATTTAAAGTTTGAAGGTTCCGAAAAACATAAATTCAAGTGTAACATATATCAACTAGCTAGTAGCGCCTATGTTTCCGTACTGAAAATACCGGTATTTTTAATGCAAAAGTAAGCACATACCGCCGAAAATTTATACGGTACACCGGCTTTTTAGTACACCGGTATCATATTTCCTTAACTATTAGATATTTTATTAGGTTACTATCAAAAATTTTATTTGTATGTCTAAATAATGTTTTATAATCGATTAGGTAAATATGACGAGAGTTACGTATACGAAAAAGAAACGGATATTCTCAGTGATAGCGACCCTACTGATTGCGAACAGGATTTAATGGGTTGCGGAGTGGGTTACAATTCAGATACTGGGGGCGAAGAAGCTGGGGATGAAGATACGGCTTTCGACGAAATGGATTACATCGATGCAGAGTGCGGATACACGACTCTGGATGATGCTAACGACTTTAAATTCAAGAATACTGGAAGATGTACTTACCACGGATATCATGAGGTAATGGATAAATTTTGGTTATCTTTTGTTTTAGATCTTCGATAGTTTTAAAGCATGGGTTTTCCGTGGCTCGGTATAAGCTTCAAATTAGTAATTATAAGTTTAATATCCGCTTCGGACAGTCTGATGTAAAGCAGTATGACATCGATTTTTACTTGAAAATATATATATATATATATATATGTATCCAAGTGAAAAAAGCTTTTCAGCATTGCTCTGTCAAAAAGTGAATCATATGTCAGTACTATTAGAGACATCCTTATGTAATAAAATATATCAAACTTAGATAAGGTCTATAAATAAAATCTAATTTATAAGAAAATCATCACAACAAGCGTTAACATTTTGTCAAAAATGGTGAAACGTTTTTAAAATTTTAAAAGCCATTCGATGAAACAAGGTATATTAGTTTTTTGCAACGATCGGTAGATTAGTGCAAAACTTTTAGACCACGTTTTTGCCAATTATCTCTTATTTGATCTTGAAAATTTTAAAAATGTTCGAAATATATGATTAGGAGACCGTGCTGATTTGTTTTTGATTGAAGAAATTTAGTTTGACGATTTTAATAAAATTTTGCAATTATTGTCTAAACAAAAATCCTAAAACATCATAGACCTACGAAATGTGATTTAATTATAATTACTCATTAAAGTTTGTGATAATTAACTTTATTCTCAAAATGAAGAGTGAAGATTTTATTATTTCAGTTTTAAAAGATAGCATCTCACAAATCATTGAGTTGGATCAGAAAGTTCAAGCAATTTGTCTGAAGCTAAAATATCACTTACAATTAGTTTAACATTGATTTCAGGTGATACCACCTATTTTGGCGACGGATGCTGCAGCACGACGAAGAGAATGCTATTTGCGACGAAGCGCTAGGAGGTATATATTATATGCAACGATTTTTAGGTTTTCATAATAAGTAATTTATTTATATCAAGTCCAAGTTTCCAATTTTTTTAAATTTAACTTTTTTTGCCTTAAGCGAAATATATATTTGATATAGAGGATAGATAATCTGTAAGATTTTATAATTAACTTCCCGCAGGGCAAAACCTTCTGAACATTTTGACATACCTTAGAAAAAGTGAATGTATGAGTGTGTGCGTGTATGTATACATATTTTCGACGACGATTTCGGGAACACGGATGAAGCGATTTAAATAATTCAAAAAACATTCGATTTGTATTGATAAGGAGACGTGCTGATTAGTTTTTGGCGAAGGCAGGTCCAGCCGTTCCGAAGATATGGGGCAAAAAGTGCCAAGACGGTAACTCAGTTTTTAAGAGAACCGAGCGTCCGATTTGAATAATTCAAAAAACATTTTACTTGTATTAAGTACTGCTCAAATTTTCATGAAGGCAGGTCTGGAGGTTTTGGAGATAAAAAAAAGTGCCATTACATCACAACAAGCGTTAACATTTTGTCAAAAATGGTGAAACGTTTTTAAAATTTTAAAAGCCATTCGATGAAACAAGGTATATTAGTTTTTTGCAACGATCGGTAGATTAGTGCAAAACTTTTAGACCACGTTTTTGCCAATTATCTCTTATTTGATCTTGAAAATTTTAAAAATGTTCGAAATATATGATTAGGAGACCGTGCTGATTTGTTTTTGATTGAAGAAATTTAGTTTGACGATTTTAATAAAATTTTGCAAAGTGATCATTTATTGTCTAAACAAAAATCCTAAAACATCATAGACCTACGAAATGTGATTTAATTATAATTACTCATTAAAGTTTGTGATAATTAACTTTATTCTCAAAATGAAGAGTGAAGATTTTATTATTTCAGTTTTAAAAGATAGCATCTCACAAATCATTGAGTTGGATCAGAAAGTTCAAGCAATTTGTCTGAAGCTAAAATATCACTTACAATTAGTTTAACATTGATTTCAGGTGATACCACCTATTTTGGCGACGGATGCTGCAGCACGACGAAGAGAATGCTATTTGCGACGAAGCGCTAGGAGGTATATATTATATGCAACGATTTTTAGGTTTTCATAATAAGTAATTTATTTATATCAAGTCCAAGTTTCCAATTTTTTTAAATTTAACTTTTTTTGCCTTAAGCGAAAATATATTTGATATAGAGGATAGATAATCTGTAAGATTTTATAATTAACTTCCCGCAGGGCAAAACCTTCTGAACATTTTGACATACCTTAGAAAAAGTGAATGTATGAGTGTGTGCGTGTATGTATACATATTTTCGACGACGATTTCGGGAACACGGATGAAGCGATTTAAATAATTCAAAAAACATTCGATTTGTATTGATAAGGAGACGTGCTGATTAGTTTTTGGCGAAGGCAGGTCCAGCCGTTCCGAAGATATGGGGCAAAAAGTGCCAAGACGGTAACTCAGTTTTTAAGAGAACCGAGCGTCCGATTTGAATAATTCAAAAAACATTTTACTTGTATTAAGTACTGCTCAAATTTTCATGAAGGCAGGTCTGGAGGTTTTGGAGATAAAAAAAAGTGCCATTAGACATATGCACATCAAATTATCAGATATTTTATAGAGATTTTAACAATAAGTATAAATTTTGTTTACATTCCTATGGATTCCGTACGAATGTTTATCCGTTAGACGGCGACGCGGCGCTTACGCGCTTCGGTATTTCATCTCTATGCAGTTAAAGCAATACGATTGCTTTGAAAAAAAGTTCAGGATTTTCAAAATATTTCAAAATAAACTTTTCTTCAAAGTTTTTTTTTTTTAAAAAAAAGTAAATTTTTGTCAAAAATTTATAGTTTCTCTAAAATCTAATTTTTTCAGAGTATTTTTTTTCAAAATTGTTAATCTTTTCAAAAAAAAAATTTTTGGTACGGGAAGTTCCAGCAATTTGCCTTAAGGCACGATGCCATGCGCCCTAGTTTTTTTACTACTTGGGCTAATAAAAATAGTGCTAAATAAAACGTATTATTTTGCAGCGATTTTCACCCATGCGCTCTGTTCAACATTCAATACCTTATAATTAAAAAAGTAAATTGAGTTAAAAAAGCAATTCTGCAAGAGATAAATAAAATAAATAATTATTTCAAGTCATGGTTATATAAAGCGTTATCTCTGTAAAAATGTATCCAGGAAATTTATATTTTGCATTCGTTGAATAATATACCTATTGTTGCGTAAAATCTCTTTAAAATCAAAAATTTGACATTGGACCTGCCACCTGGCGGTCCCATTTTACGCGAAAAAATAACACAAGCCCACGGTGATTACATGAGGCAGTTTTGCTTAACATAGTCAGATATTTGTTCTTTGATATGTGTTATTTGTTGTGACATAATTAGTTTGCATTTCACAATATAATTGCTCAAAGTCAAATTGATCCTTTGTGCCCCTCCTCACAAATCACTAAATTTTTTTTACAGGAGGAGTGCAAAACAAATTGAGCAGAGAGCACGGCGCAGTGAACGATGCAAACGACGAGAAGAATTTAAAAACAAGTATGTATTAAAATTGATTTAATATTATATATATTATAATATATATATATATTATATATATATACATATTATATATATATATATATATATATATATATATATATAGTATATTGTAAACCATCACTAATGATTTTTAATTCTAAAAGAATTACTTTTGATGACGTTAGATTTTGCTTCTATTGGGTTTTGCCAATCAAATCTTAAAAGACATAATAGCTGAATTGAAACATAACAGAAATTAAACATAATTTAAAATAAAATTAGTGACCGAAAAATTAATAAAAAAAAAGAGTGCGCGTAAGGATCACACGCCATTGAAGTAAAACTTATTTGCAATTATATTATAGCAAATTTAAGTTGAGTAAAAATAAATACATCATATGAACCTTTTGAATAATGTTTATTAGTAATATGGTAACACTCGTGATGCACACATTTATTAGTGTCGTCAATCATTATACATATTTATATAATGATAAATTATAAATTATATATTTATGATTACATTAAAAATATGTATAATATTTACAAACAATAATGTAATGAAAGTCGTACTTGAAATATGACATGATCGTTTTAAAGTAATTGCTGATTAATAAATTCTATAATATTCATTCACACAGTGGATTATGTTAAACAACGCCTAAACAACTATTGTTTTTGCAAATTAACTCATCCTGTCACAATTGTGTTTGAAGAACTTCATGTAATTAAAATTAACATACATTCATTTACTGTTTGTATTTTTTTACTTTTTCGCTGACGATATAATCTCATTCCTTGAACAGCTGTAATATCCGTCTTGTCTAACAAATTGAAGCCATACTTTTATATTTGTTTTATTTATCAAGCCCTGCACATAGCTTGATCTATGAATCATTTGCTTTTTTATGTGAACGTTAATGCAATGATCATCATCAATATTTCGAGGTAATAAATTAACCATATTATTAATGTCAACAGGCACATTTATAATTTGGCCAAACATTCCAAATTGTCCATTTGCATGTCGCAATCGTCTAATTTGCATGAAACACAACCTAGGTGAAATTAACCTTTCAGATACATTATTTAGTTTATATAGATAATTTAGTATAGGTGGAAATACAAACCCGTTAAACTTGCACAAAGTGGGAATTTTACCCGAATTTAATATCTTTCGACAAGTTTGACATCCAACCTGATTATTTAAATCAATATTCAAAAAACATTATTAAGAATTTGTTTTTGAGCATCATTTGATATTTCTAAGTCACTTTGAAGCCAAAGTCGATCACATACAAAACATACATAGCAATTAACCTTTCAGATACATTATTTAGTTTATATAGATAATTTAGTATAGGTGGAAATACAAACCCGTTAAACTTGCACAAAGTGGGAATTTACCCGAATTTAATATCTTTCGACAGTTTGACATCCAACCGGATTATTTAAATCAATATTCAAAAAACATTATTAAGAATTTGTTTTTGAGCATCATTGTGATATTTCTAAGTCACTTTGAAGCCAAAGTCGATCACATACAACATACATAGCCAAAGATCATTTCTTACGCAGCGCAGATTTTCCTTAGTTTCATTATTTATTTGCGATCATTTGCCTACAATTATTATGGGGGACGGGATAAAATATTCTTCCGATCCTGACATTTTTATTACTCACGAATTATACTGCTAACCCATGTCGCGCCTAAAGAAGTTTTACTTCAAAATGTTAGAGACCACGAGCTAAATACAAAACTCAAGTGAAGAGTCGACACATTTTGTTTTGTTTTTGACATATGATTTGACATTTGATGTATTTTTTTGTTTTGCTCGCAGACTAGATCGAATAATTGCGATAGCTGCGCTTACTAGCGTCGTAGTCTTCAACTTCACGTTGGCGTTTTCGTTGCATTTGTACGGATTTACACCCGTGTCGCGCCTAAAGAAGTTTTTACACCCATGTCGCGCCTAAAGAAGTTTTACTTCAAAAATTCCAAAGTTTAGATAGAATGTTTCAGATCGGTCTTGTTTGATCGGTAGTTTGTTGTTTTGTGGCGTACTCTTGCTCTTATTATGCAACTTTACTATCAAGACTCAAAAAATGTATATTTTAGCATCAATAGCATCATAGCAACAACCGTATCCCCAAAGCTCTATACCATATGTTCAAATAGAAAGTCTTGTGTTGTTTATTATCACCTTCTAAATGTTGCATTTAAATATTTATTATAAAAATATGCAGTCAATTGAAGTACGAAGAAAATTGTATGTTATTTAATATATAGCAAAAATAATAGTTTTTGTTTCCAAAAAATATAAGAGATATGTTTGTACCAATTTCATTTCTAATATTCCTCTGCAATATCTTAATTTTGTTATTAGATCTTGCCACCGATCTGAGTTAATATATATGGTTTTCTTCCTTTCAGGCAACAATTATCAATTCAATCAACCGCAGATTACAGCGATGGTGGCAGAAAAAGCAAGTCCATTCGAAGGATAGAACAGGGCACCAGAAGTCTTGGAGGCACACCGTTATCGTTAAGACGTCATGCACATTCTGCAGCGGCTGCCGATAAAAAGCAATATCATTCAACAAAGTCTCCAAAATTAGAGGTTCGATTAAATTTATTTGGTTTACGACACATATTTTAGTTTAAATGGTATTCATAGTACTCATTAGGGTTTGTCGGTTTTCAAAAACCGGTTTTAAAAAACGTTTTTTTGCGAAAATTATGGAATTCGAAAACCGGTTTTTTAGTGTTAAACTTAACAAAAAGAGTTTTAAACCCGTTTTTTAAAAAGAGTTTTTAAAAGAACAAAAAGCTCAGAATTATTATATCAGGCTTTAAAAACAATTAAGCATAATTTGGTCGCAAGTATGAGAGTATTTTTTATTTCAGTAGCAGTTCGATAGACTTTCTCAGTTTTTTTGAAATCATATTTTATTAAACAAAAAAAAAACAATTGGAATGTTTAAAATTAATTAATTAAAATTGCTCGGATCAGGCAATACTTGAGTTTAGCCTAATTATTTTTGAAACTAAAATTGATATTAACAAGTATGTATCAACATGTATATATATATATATATATTATATATATATATATATATATTTAAAAATGTATTGTTTTTATTTATTCGAAAACTTTCCTTTCACTATCATAAAAATATTTTCATTCTTATATGTGAAAATAATGCATGGATAACGAATGATTATTTTCAAAGTTATTTAATCAAATTAAACTATTATTTTTTAGCTCTACTAATTAAAATTAAAATAACTTTGTTTACTATCCATAAAATTGAGCAATAAATAAATTCAGTCAAATACTGCTCTAAATAACACAGCGGATGAATTACAGAATATTCGAGCAAAAATTTATTTATTTCTATTATATATAAAATTCGAAAACCGGCTAAAACCGGTTTTTTAGCAAAAATAAAATTCGAAAACCGGTTTTCAGAAATGTCGGTTTTTGTATAAACCCTAGTACTCATGCATATTTCATATAATCCCTAGAAGGAAGCTCAACTCTTTTTTACTGTACACCAGTATTATATAACTAAACTTACCAGAAAATATATTTGCACATAAATATTTCATATTCTATATTTGTATTAACAATATGAATTTATAATTATTAATATGGTATATTTGTTTGTTACTTAGGTCCGAACTAAGAAACGATCAAATTCTGTCAGTTTTGCTGAAGGAATGAGAAGGGATTTCGTTCGCAATAACCTTACAAATTGCGATTCCGAAATCGCTATAATGGAGGCCGATAAGGAAGCAGACCAGAAGTATAAAGAATTGATTTTAGAAGCCGAAAATATCCTTGTCAGTATGAAAAGTGCAACGCCATCACCACGACATAGGCCGATGCCCAATATACCAGCAAACAAACGTGTAGAACATTTACGGTCAACGGAGATAGATTTGGTATTTCTTAAAAATCGCGTTGAGGATGCATCGGTAACGAATAGTCCAAAAGCAAAGGCCTCACCAAGATTCAGTCCAAAGAAAAATCATATATCTAACTTTATAATAAGCAATTCCCCAGAATTAAGCAGAAAGGACTCAAGTGATTTCACTGTTAAACAAATTACAAATCAACATGCTTTGAAAAGTATGCCTTCTAATTTTGCTCCGGTATGCCCTAAATCTCCGGCAGTTATGAGAAAAATATATACTAATCGTTTGGGATTCAGTGACAGAAACTCCCAAGTTAAAGTGAATGGAAGAATTATGAACGAAGATAGTGAGACAGCTAAAAATGAAAATGCTCACAAAGAGAGGTTTAATATTCAATCACAGATGAAAAATTTACGCGTTGAAGACGATAGTGACTCGTGCGAAAACGATAAGAGCAATTATGTAAAATCTGATGCTGCAAGGCTGATGGGTGCAAATAATCAGATCATTGTGAAACCTGGTCTCGGACGTGCGAATGGAGTCCGACTGAATCTAGAATCGTCTAGCTCAGAATCTGACGGCAGACATCAAAAGGATGAATTCAAAAAGCATAAAAAACCGCCGTTAATATCTTTTAGCTCTGTTGATATGGGGCATAAAATTCAAGATACAGCGTAT
This sequence comes from Ctenocephalides felis, assembly GCF_003426905.1. Lineage (NCBI taxonomy): Eukaryota > Metazoa > Arthropoda > Insecta > Siphonaptera > Pulicidae > Ctenocephalides > Ctenocephalides felis. The sequence goes on along the minus strand of NW_020537324.1, from coordinate 37,558,907 downwards.
TGTCCTCAAAGCGAACCTGTTAAAAGAAAGGTTTATAATTGTAGCATGACATATGATCGAATTCAAAAAACCTTGAAAGAGCCTGAAGGAATAAATGCGCGATTACTGGGTGACGAAAATATTTTGAATGATGATACGGGTGAGATATGTAAATTATGCATATATTTGTATATATATATATATATATATATATATATATTATTTATTTATTTATACTAGATGACCCGACAGACGTTGTCCTGTACCCATGTCTACAACTTATATTTAATATTTACCGTTTACCTAAAAATAATAATTATTGTTTTTTGAATTACTCTTTACGCCAAAATGCGTATACGCTTATAATATGAGCGATGTTAAATGTAGAACTGCTTTAAATAAAATGCTGAGTCTCAATTCCCACACTATATTGGAAATTGAAGTCTTTTAAACGGTATACTCGTAAGATAACCATTACCATAGTATTACACCGGTACTTTAAGTTGGGTTAAATTAATTTAATTTTTTATTATTTATGATATCCAAAATTGTATCTTAAATTTCTCCTAATTGATATTGTGAGGGCCGAATTGTATGTCTTCAGCTTTACGTTCCCTTTGTTGTTATAAAGTGAAGTTTTTACGAATTTTAAAAATATTGTGGAAAGATTAGTAAATGATGCAAAGAAATTATATATTAAAAAAAAATATATTGAAAATTTAATATCCGAATCTTGTGCCCCCTAAAGCGTGCGCTCGAATTTTTTGCATGCATCGCATTTAAGGTAGGACCGGCCCTGATTAATACTAAATTTCATATTTTAAGTGAATTAATTTCGTCATATCATGTTCATATGTGTATCATTAAATCTGCCATACATATACTGTATCTTATATTATTTTAATTTCTGGCACATCTCAGTTGCTTTTTGGCAATAATAATATAGACATTTCTATTTCTAATTTATAATCATTTTTAATGCAATCAATAACATGTAGTTTTTTGCATTTTTTTCCAATTATTTGTACAATATTGCACATATATCCCAGTACTTTATAATCACATACATCCCTGAAAATTTTCTTAACAAACTTCAGAAAGATTTATCAAAATCCGAATAATAGTTTAGGAGGAGTATACAGTGAGTGCTTGTAATTTAATATAAACTTTATATAATAGCAATAAAACTCAAATTGATTCTACGTTTTAGTTAGAAACCGTTTGCATGTGAAAAAGAAAAGGCCTGTTTTCAGGGTTTTCCCGGCAATTATTCGATTTTTTCTCGCCGTAAGAACCATCTTTGGACTTTAACTAACATTTTAAAAAAAGAATTGGCCAAATTGGTCTAGACGTTTTTGAGTTATGCGCTTACAAACACATTTTACGATCCATTTTTATATATAAGATAAGCCCGGCTCCGGCAACCTGATATCGTGCAGCAGCGATGTCCATTCTCACTTGAAAATATATGATTTAAGCTGTCGACTAACAAATATTAAAACTATTTTCAAAAAACGTAAGATTTATCGCAAAAAACATGATTTTAACAAAAATATAATATGGTGAATTTGTAATAAGGTAAATAAGAATACTACACGGCGAAGTGACTCTACTGTTGGGGGCTTTAACAAGGCCATGACTACCATAGACCATATTTTAGCATCACTTTTTCAAATTTGAGATGTCATCTAGGCATTATTTTTGATTATAATGAAACATGGTCAGGCAGTGATCTATTCGTGATCAGATTTTTCGTTGGGCTTTTTATACGGCACGGTGTCCATACTGAAGTACACACCAAGGAGACCGTAGACACTTGTTCTTCAGACTCGTTTAACCGGTTCAGAGAATTAACTGAGGCTAATAGATCGTGTTACTATCAATTGCAGACTCTAGGGATGAAAACATGTTATCTCGTATAATCTATGATCTATATATGCGTATATTAGAGCTGAATAACTCCGGAGTTAATTATCCCCGGAAATATAACACTCATCTTGAAATTATAGCCAGAAATAAATCATATCCTCATATGTCTGACTTCTCTAACAGTTTTCTGGATCATTTAGCACGTACAGATGTTTGCTTGTGTCATTTTGCCACTACACGAAATAAGTGGTCGCATTATGACTTCACTACAGGCGACCCTTTCCTCTGTCTGTGTTTGTTCATTCCGTTTGCATACAAGATTCAATGTTTTCACAAATATAATTTTTACATTTTTTATTTTTCAAAATTATTACTCCGCGTCAATTGTTATCGGCGCGAAATAGGTATCCATCGTCGATGTCTTCAAAATTCATAAGTTTGTAATGTTATTTAAATGCCTTATATATAGAAGATTTAATGATTTTTAATTATTCTCATAACTTTGTGATTAAAAAGTTTGTATGTTCGTACGCTCTTTCATTCAGATGAAGTTCCATTTCAGAATATGTGTCAAATAATTTCATATGTTCAAATATCAATAAAATCAAAAGAAACACAATAAAGAAATAAGTTTGACCCTTTTTGCTTAATTTTATATTGAAATTATTTAATTATTGAGAATGTGCTCAAGGAATTTTTTATGACAGAATGTGCTCAAGTACAAAGTGCTGCACGGGAACAGGAAAGTCCAATATGACGGCCCGAGAAGCAAAGACTTTGCTAAAACTAGTGATTATAGAAAAATATTCAATAAGTTAAAGGAAGATTTCTCTAGTTTAATTATATACTCGTACTCGTATAGCTAATTTTGTCGTAAATGTTTTGGAAAGGAGATATTGTGAAAAACTGTTGACGCCATTTTTTCAATATGCCGGATCTTGTGACAAAAATTAGAGGTGGCAAAGTTGAATATCGTGAAGAGCACACCGAAAACTATAATATTACCCATTTTCAAAGCTCCCCGAAAATTTTTCATGCTAAACTAGAATGGACTATGTTAATATAAACCGAGTATAGTGTAGTTTTAAGAAAAATCACTTTATGGGAAGTGAACAAAAACGAAAGGTGAAACCATGGTGAACAGATGGCAACGCGTTCTACAGTAGATAAATATATTGATATTGGCATAGAAATTATATGCGTTAATAAGACCCGAGAAAAGACCGATCAGCATAATTCTTAGATTTTAAATTTGCGAGTAAATTTTTATTCAGAAGTTTAAAGCTATTCATTTTCCATTAGGGGGGAGTCTGCTTTAGAGGCTACAAAAAATCGATTTTTTGAGGAATTTTTAGAGAAGGAAATAAATATTTAATTGAAACGAAACTTTCAGGTTTCATTGTAATAGATTTCAATATTCTTCTCAAATATTTTCATTAAAATAAATGTCATAATATGCCAGTGTCGTGTGGAGGGAAAGATGCAGGTCACAATTTCCATCAGAAACGAAAAAAAAAAACAAATTAATAGTTTCAATAGTATAGATTCTAGTTAAATCTAAAAAACGGAAGAAAGTGAGAAATTCAACCATTTTTCGCTTTTGTGAAAAAAAAATCACTTTAGATTGTTCAAAAAGTGGGTTAATTATAACTTTTTTTAAGGTTTTTTAGGTTCAACTAGTAGAGAATTTAATTCTGAATACAATCAATTTTGTCTCATTTCGATAGGTCGTTAAGTTTTTTCCTATCTCTCCTGACAAGAAAATTGAAAAAATGAAAAACCGAGAAACCGCGCGTAGAAGTTTTCGTTCCGCTCATATACCTGCTCGACGCTTGCTCACTATTTCTTCTGTAACTCCGAAAATAATTTGAATTTGTTTCTCAAATTTTGGGGATATATTCTTGCATAGTTTGGGAAAACATTTTTGTTTAAAAAAAAAACGATTTTGTGAAGCCCCTAAAGTAGGCTAAACTTAAGCTCAATAGAATATATGAACTTATTTTCTAGGTAAATGCCACAATAACCTTCGAGTGAAAGTGGCGCAATTGCGCCGCGAACGACTCACAGCCGAGGCGAACGCGATGGGCTCCGCCGAGCCGAGCAGTTGCCTGCAGCAGCAGATCTCACAAATGCGACGGCAAATTCTGCTGCACACTCTGGAAGGCCTCAAACGAAGTTTGCAAGACCAGTCTGCGTCATTGCACACCAATTACTGCAAAGCAAGTAATTCAAAAGCTAAAGAAATTAACAATGAGTGAATGGTAGCATCGAAAGTGTTTTTTATAAAAATTTGCATGGGTTTAGATCGATTATATGATCTTTTAAACGTAAGTAAAATATGATGCGGCCTTGTATATAATGTGGGTGTATAAAGTAGTATTTTTATTATGAGAACATTCATGACAATACTTATGAAAATGATAATGATAAATATTTTGAGCCTGGAAGTGGTGAGTCTGATTAAGTATCTAAATGAATTTTAGTTGATAACTATTGAAATAACGATATATGTTAAATTTGTGGTATTCCAAACTAGTCAAATAAAATAGAAATAAAGTTTTTATATGAATCTGTGCGAAAAGTTATAGTTCTAGGTAATAATGTGATTATTATTGATTCGTTAATGAAGTTTGATGCGTATGAATTTTGTTATGTTTATTACAATTGCTTTCGTTATTTTTTGTGTAATAGTTTTAATCTATTACTATTTATTAGGCTGCGCATTCAAAATGTTAAAGGCACTATTTATTAAGCTGCGCAATTAAAACTGTTTAATTGTATCGACAGCACAATTTATTTATAGAAATGATTTCATATTTAATTTATTATTAAATGTAATTAAAACCCTCGTCCAAAAATACTAGCAAAAATAGGTTAATATTTAAATTAAAAATAGCTAAAAAATAATTGACTCAAACGTTTTTCTTTTCACAATAAAATTAATAGCCGGGTTGCGAAAAATATTTAATAAATGAATCAAAGTTGCAATATTAATAACTACTTTATGATGTATTTTAATGGCATAAATTTAATAGAACATATATAGAAAAATAATATATTTCTATGAAGAAATTATATCTAAGAACTATATATTAAATTATATTTTATTCATGGGTTTGTCTAATGATTTATGAGTAACATACGCATAAGCATGTGTTCATTTTTCTCGTTTATATTTCACAGGGATCAAATAATTTATGACCGTAAAATCAAATATAATTTCATTCATTCCGAAAGTGCACACTGTTTGTTTGACCTATATATTATAAAAATATATTAGAGGTCTCGGAAGCGGGTTCAGTACCAAGTTGGGGAGACTGGGTACGGTTATGCCATTGTTTCTTTGATCAGCATACGTTTTCGATAAATTGTCTACGAAAAAATCAATTGCTGGAAATTAAATACTAATGTTCAACTCACAGCAAAATAACAAAGTGATCTATTTATATACAAGTTCATTAACAAGAAACTTACATTTGGCTTTATAAAAGCATTGCGGTATATAGGTCATGTTAGTGTATGGTACTGAATCAATACAATAATGTAAACTTGTTCCAACAAACATACTTCATCTTTCTCCTTTTGGATTATATCTCAAAATCAGTATAGTTTTGCTTTTATGATGACTGTATTACTATCATACCCCGGCACAACCGTACCCAGTCCCCCTAGTGAGCTGTTTCAATTTCACACCTAATATAAAAATTATTCGGAAATTGTTTGGGTTCTCCATAATTAAACAAACAATGTGTATTGAAGAAGAAAGAGCTTCAGTTCTTTGAATAATTGCTGTAGCAGCACAAAATTTTAGCAGAATTTCTATACCATCGTTTAGATAAGAATTACTTCAACAAACGTCTTATATGGTAACAGATTAACTTCAGTTGCTACACAATTGAATAATATATAATGAATAAATATATTCCCGAACAAAGATCTAAATTCGCCTAATTCGATAAGTTCATTTATCACATTATTTGAAAATTAATAATGCTCCAATATTTTTTAAAATTAATTATATTACTTCAATATCAAAATGAAGCCTCATGCTATGTGTCTCTGTTATCATATTTCTTTATTTTTGACCATGTTTTAAAGTACAATTATTTTCAAATTGAATTAAAAAAAGTAATAAAAAGCGATCCAGAATATTATAAATATTTTAATTTTATTTTTTTACAACTGTATTGCATAATATAATGTTGATTTTCATTTGAAGCGGGTTTATGTATTTTAAATATGAAACGCCACTTAATAACAAAATTAATTATGTTTTAAATCAATAATAATTTAGTTCAATAATTAAATTTGAACTAAACTCGACTTAATTCGAACTGAACCCGAGTCCTGAAATCGACGGTTCTTAAATAGCGTAAATATATATATTTTTTAATATATATATAAATATATTTTCTATACATACATATATATGGTTTTTTTTATATTTACTTATTTAAATTATTTAAATTCGTTAAGATAATTGGACAATTACGACTTGAGCATATCAAAATGGAAGAATAATTTAAATATTGTCATTCAGAAATTCACGAATTTTTAGTTCATTTCATTATGATAAATACGACGTGTTATGAAATACTGATTTTGCAATAAAATATTCAACGATTTGCAAGGAATAATTAATTTCAATCATAAAACCAGAATGTTATTTTAAATACTAAATTTACAAGTCATCATTTTTATCATTTGTTTCGAATCTTTTAGAAGAAAAAAATAATAAAGCAAAAAATTCAACAACGAATTTAATATTATATACCACTTCCATTCTAGGGCTAAGTCATATATTCATATGAAATAGTTCCTTAATTATAATATATGTAGTCAAAAATAGTTTGTTAGTATTGAATGTGATAGCAAAGTATAATACACATTCCATAGAAACATTATTCATAGAATATTATTTGTAATAACTGTAGTACATAAATAGCTATAATAACCATAACAATATTATTAATAATATCTTTGAGGCTTGAATGCACATGTACTCCTGGTAAACAATCAGTCATTGAATAAAAATTATTTATGTTTCTACAATGTAAATCTGTAATATCAAAAATAATATTGATTATATAAATATCAATTACTAAATTACACTCTCTTAAACTCCAAAGTTGCATGTGCATTTCAAGTCTAACAATAGCGTAGAAAAATGTTATTTTTACTTTGATATGATGTTGAATATTTTAGACTTTTGAAATAGTTGGAACATAAAACGCAATTAGCATGCAAATATTAAGTTTTTCTTAAATCTTTGCAGCACTCTTCTTTTATACAACTGCTCCACATTTCGATACTCGCCTTTTATCTGCTGTTCTTAGATTCCATATCTCTGATACGTACAGGATTATTGTAGTATTTTAACCCTTTCCACTCACGAATTGCGAGATTAATATGTATTTTTGCAGCATCCGAGTGGAAAGGGTTAAAGTTTCGTTTGCAAATCTAATATGTTTGCTTGCAAGTACCGCCAACTTTTTCGTAATTGCCACTTTGAAGTTGAAGGCCTTTGCTTTGATTTCTACCCCAGTCAAATAAAAGCAAAAAAAGCCGTAGGTTAGAAATAATTCGTATAGAGCTCATATTGTGCATCATATAATGATACAATGTATGAGGAAACGGAAGTTCATCTTTCATTTTTCATATGTTGCCACCAGAACCTGGCATATTTTACTATCTAAACACAAATTAATGGATTTTTATATTATTTATTTATATTACACGTTCGATGCATAAAAGCTATATATCATGAGAAATATGGATTTCTCATGAAATTTCTCTTTTTTTTAATTCTCATGGATTGGTATTTCTCATGGGAAAATGGGAAATTTTGTACCTCTGATCTTGACTACAAAAATCGTAGAGGTTGGATCTTTGGGCATACGATTTTTAATGGTCTGTTTAACGTCTGTATCAATTTTGATAAATTTTCTTTTTATTTTAACGTTCCAAATCATTTTTCTGTGCGAATTATTCCTAACTTAAACTCTATTTTGACTGGGGTGTTCTGTAGTTTCTTAAGAGAAAATGCTTTCTTGAAGTGGCTTGCAACTTCTTTCTGCCTCAACATTTTCGATTTATCGACGTTGATTTCCATTTTCCATGTTTTTTTCACTTCAACATCATGTTCTGTTATTTGAATTTCTATTTTTATTATTAGTGATAATTTACCTTCCAATCAAAATATTTTCAGCGCTTTCGAAGTCCTGAACAATCATTCTCTATTAACAAGATCGTTGACATGCACAATTCTTGCCGCAAGCCTCCTTGACTTCCACAGGATTTCCACATTTTCCTTGAATCAATCAAACATTGTTTTTCTGTTTCACATATATGTTTTAAATCTGCTTGCTTTATTTATAGACAAAGCCATTATCGTTGTCTTAGTAAACGCTTTTTGTATCAATGCCCAGACGTCTTCGTTGACATCCTTTCTTATGAATTTGAATTGAATTCTATTGAATATATTTTTTGATATTTTCTGAGAATGGTTTATGTGGACAAAACTATTGTGTTCTTGCCATTTTTCTTCAGACTTGATCCAGGTTTTCTAACGAATAATAATTGCTGGAGGCTTTAGAAATAACTACAACGTCGCAATACCATATTCTCATACACATAGATGGCCCCTTTTTCACACATTTCTATTTTTGACTCTTTTGCAATTGTCTTGCAACTATTGACTGCCAACAGCAAATTTTGTATAGTTCCAATGCAATTGCTCACTTCCATTAATAATTGAAATATTACGATTAGTCTATTTAACTTCACAACTATATTAAATACTCTAAACTATGTTTCATGAAATTTTAAAGGTCCAAAATTGATGCAGAACACGAAACACCTGAATTGTGCAACACATGGATTTTAAATTACAATTTCAAAAGACAAAATAATTAGCGTTTATGTTATATGATATTATTAATCCTGGCCAGTATTATACTGGTTTGACAAAAATGTATTATTGATATTCTAGATAATGAGATTACTGTTATAACCATAAAAATTATGACGTTGAAATCTTTTCTAGTTATATTTTTATGCTGTTGATTTTTTTTTATTAAATTCCAAAGATATTAATTATTTAGTTAAATAAATAGAAGCGTTATGTAGTAGCATATGTAGAACTCCTGTATCAATACATACATATTATTTGTAGTAAAAATACATTTACAGTAAAAAAATGTTTTTTTAAGTATGAATGAAACTAGCAGGTATTATAACTATACACCTATCCTCCGTTTTACACGGAAGTTCTACATGGAAAAACCGTGCTAAACAAAAATCACTATAAAAAAGCCCTTTTTGAAAGTTTTTAATATAATGAATAGAGATTAGCAAATACATCAAACGGAAAATAAATATTAATATAATCAATATCGAACACATTTAATCAGTGCTGGATTTACAGTAGGGGCAATCGGGGCTACTGCCCAGGGCGGCAAATTTTTGGGGGCGGCAAAATTTGGATAGTGAGAAAAAAATTCTATACAATATAATCAAATTTTTTTACCAACATTTTTATATTTCAAGAAATATAATTAACAAAACATAATACGATTGCAATGCAAAATTTGGGTTGAAATAACCAATTATTAAAATTTATTATTTTGCCTTGCCTCTCTCTCCGAACGTAAATTATCAAATTGGTTAATAAGTTATTAAATTTGGCAATTTGGTTAATATAAAGATCCGTAAACAAGCTGAAAGTTTAAGAAAAATATTTACTTCAGTTCTCGAGCCCTCTTAAAATGACGAATTTGTGCATTTTCAAGCTTATAGCGTCGACAAAAAATTTAAACTAGTGACTCATGGCATTGTGCCTTAAGACAAATTATTGAAACATCCCGTACTAAAAATTACATTTTATAAAAAGCTTTTCAACTTTTTGCAAAGCAATCGCGCTGCGTAGCTGTTTCGGAGAAGAAATATCGAAACTCAATTACCATTTTTCGTAATTGCCTTTGCCAAAAACTAATCAGCACGTCTCCCCATCAATACAAATCTAATATTTTTTAATTATTTAAGTCGATTTCGGGAACACGGATCAACCGATTTAAATGATTCAATTCCTATTTATGAGGAGACGTGCTGATTAGTTATTGGCCAAGGCAGGTCCAACTGTTTTGAAGATACGGGCCAAAATGCCAAAAATGATAATTCAGTTTTTGAGAAAAGAAGCGTCCAATATCATTCAAAAAAATTTACAGAATAAATAACTGCTTAAATTTGTGGGAGGCAGGTTTAGTGGTTTCGATAATCCAATAAAAAAAATTGTAAAAGAAACATTTGGTGGACAAAAGTGATCACAAAACATATGCACATCAAATTATCAGATATTTTAAAAATATGTTAATAAGTATAAATTTTGTTTACATTTATATGCGTTCTGTAACATTGTTTATCCGTTAGACTGCGACGCGGCGTTTACGCGCTTCTATATTTTGTCCCTACGCAGCTGAAGCAGCGCGATTGCTTTAAAAAAAAGTTCGAAAGTTCGTAAAATTTCAGGGATGGGGCGGCATTTTTATCAGTGCCCCGGGGCGCCAAATTTCTAAATCCGGCCCTGCATTTAATTAACCATGAGAATATTAATTTATTCCAATAATAAAATAAATAAAAAAAAACTATTTTAAATATTGTATTTTCTTTATAGATAAAAATTAAAATTGGTTTGTAAAGATATAACCGTTCTTTTTATTTTCATCTTTTGCCATTGTCGAACTACATTTTTTATAAATTATAGATTTTGTAAAAACTAATTTTATTGTTCGCAAAAAATTGAGGCTTGATAGTTTAACTTATTTTTGGTGTTTCAAACAAACTAGCTTATACACACATACAATTTAGTTTTGATCATAAAACGGGGAGTTTCCATCTTTTCTACATATTACCATTGCAGGCGTAGACTAAGAATTCGTAACTGTAGCGTACATTTTGTAGTGTTGTATTTCAACTGTAAAATATTTTGTCAGTAAAACAATGAAAATGTTATTGTAGAAGCAAATTATAGTTTACTGCTTATAATTTCGTATAGATGCAAAATTAATAATTTTATTTTTCAAATTTAGTTAAAAGAATATTTTCAAAAACTGTGTGAGATCGAAAATGTGTAAAACAAGTAAAACAAAAAATGGAGGATAGATGTACACTTAATTAGTTTGCGTGTGCTGCAGGACACCTTATTAAATCTGACTCCATATAAATAACACAGGTCCATGAAATAAAAAAAGTTGTCTGCATTGGGTAATTGGGTATGGTATGCGACATATGTTTTCCAATATACTTTTTAACGCTAAACATGAAATCTCCTGAATTCTAGAAAAAGAAACTTAATAAAGATGGCAAAAAACTTTGCAAAAATCTGCTTCCGAAGTCATTTAAAGTGAATAGCGCCAGGATGCGATAGAAGATATAACGGTTTAATCATCATGCAGAAAGATTATTAAATCGTAGATTTTGATGTTTTTCTTTATTTCACTCCGTGTTTTGCAAATTTGACTTTAGATTCGTGTCCAGCGTTGAAAAGTACATTGGAAAATATATGTAGCACATTTAAAACAAACTACTTTTTTCATTTTGTAGAACAAAATTATTTTTATTGGTCCACTGAGAAGAATTATCAGGTTCAATAGCTTACGTTAATCTTCTACGATGTACTGACATGTCATCAACTTTGAGAGTTTGGAATATGTATAATAAATTATTATTTTGTCATTAGTTATCTACTTATAACTATTCCTGTACAAACAAAATAATTAACTGTAAAAAAAGGCTGTTGCCGGTACATTACCCCGGGAATTCTGAAAATCAGTACTCTTATACATTTCGAGGCGCTCTTTACGAATTTCAACTTTGCCGCCTCAAATTTTAGCGAAAAGTCGCCGTCATATTTGAAAAATTGCGTAAAAAACAATTTTTTAAAATATCTCCTTTTCGGTTCATTCTACGATAAAAGTAGCTATTTTCGAATTAAACTAGATAAAATTTCCTACAATTCTTTCCCAAAACCATTTTTTCGTAAAATTAATAGTTTGAAAGTACAACCGCCTCAAAGTCTTTGCTGCTCTCGCCATAGTATCGGATCTGCCCATATTTAAGGGGGTTGTTCTTTTTTTTTATAAAAAATGCAAGGTATTTGTTTTTGTTTTTCTCGAAATGTATTTATCATTGAGACATGCGGTTTTTTTAAAACAAAAATTACAAAATCATAGAATATTACGTAATTTTCTTCTTTTATTTTTGCGCCGTCTTTTTAACCAGGGGGCTCCAAAGTCGGTCTTGCAAAATCGATCTCTTTTGCGGTGCCACAGATAAATCCGTTGCGCATCGCCCGAAACAAAAAAAAGAAACTACGTTGAAGAAGAAGTTTGAATCCAGTCCCCCTACCAAAATGAAAGAAAAGAAGCAAGAAGGAAAAAAATGGCAGCTATTTAAAAAAAAGTGTCAAAAAAGGCCTTTTTTGGGGGCGAGAAGCTCCGCAAAATTTTTTTGCGTAATGTTATCAAGTTGTTTGAGGTAGGGGGACTAGGTATTGCAGTGGTGAACAAATTTAAAAAAAATGCAAGTCGATCCGACTTGTAGTTTTTTTTAATTTGTGGCACCGCATTGAAACAAGTCAATTTGAGAAAAACGTATTTAAAGTTTTTAATATAATGTATTCAATACACCATTTAATTTAATGTACGAATTACACCATGGTGTTCAAAGATGCTGACACATTAAAAAGGTCATGTGCATGAGGTATTATAATGAAAAAGAGGCAGCTGGCATACAATAGCTCGCGGAGCGATAAAAAAACGCTTTCAGAGGATCATACGTATAGAGATATATACAGTGCTAGATTTAGAGTAGGGGCAGTCGGGGCTACTGCCCAGGGCGGCAAATTTTCGGGGGCGGCAAAATTTGGATAGTGAGAAGAAAATTCTATACCATATAATTGACTCATTTTTTAATAACATTTTTTATTTCAAAAAATATAATTAACAAAACATAATATACGAATGCAATACAGAATTTGGCAATTTGGCTAATATAAAGAAAGTTTAAGAAAAATATGTTTTTCAGATCTCGAGCTCTTAAGATGACGAATTTCTCCCAAGCTTCTAGCGCTGAAAAAAATTAAACTAGTGGCGCATGGCATTGTGCCTAAAGAAAGTTACTAACAATTACATTTTATAAAGAGCTTTAAAATTTTTTGAAAAATGAAAAATATTGAATTTAAAAACCTTTCTTTTATATTTCGAATTTTAAAAAAATAATTATTAAATTTATTAAAATTAAATTTTATTTGGAAGATTCGATTCCTATTGATAACGATAACGTGCTGATTAGTTATTAGCTAAGGTCCAACTGTTTCGAAAATACGGGCCAAAATGCCAAACATGATAATTCAGGTTTTGAGAAACGGAAGGCTCAATATCATTAAAAAAATTACACGTATAGACAAAATAAAAAACTGCTTAACTTTGTGGGAGGCAGGTCTAGCGGTTTCGGTGTTCCAATAAAAAAAAAGAAACATTTGGTGGTCAAAAAGGATCAATAGACATGTGCACATCAAATCATCAGATATTTTGATTTTGAGTATAAATTTGGCGGTTGGTTTAAAAAAATTACGAAAATTTTCAAAATATAAAAAAAATCAAAATTTTTTAGTTTTCAAAAAACATTTTTTTTATTTTTTTAATTTTAATTTTTGGTACTGAAAGTTCCAGAAATTTGCCTTAAGGCACGATGCCAAGCGACACTATTTATAGTTTGTGTAAAAATTTTAGTTTGTGTTTATAGTATGTGTAAAAATTTTAGAAAAATGATATAGAAAAACTATTTTAAGTATAAATTCAGGAATGGGGCGGCATTTTTGTCAGTGCCCCAGGGCGCCAAATTTCTAAATCCGGCCCTGGATATATATATATATATATATATATATATATCTATAACTTCGTCAAAAAAATAGATATTGAGATGATTTTTTTAAAATAATTCTAAGGTTTTTACTTTCATAAGATCAAAAAATCTCAAAACCGAAACAAAAAAAAAATAAAAAAAGAACAACCCTCTTAACTGCTTTTTGAACTCGACCACATTCTCTCTAATAAATAATTATTTTTAATGTTAAATTAAGCGAATTATAAAATAATTCAAATATTTTACTGTTTTTTGGCTGATAATTATTGAACATTTCAATGGCAAAATAGCTATATACAAAATTAAACTAGAGAAAACTTTCTAAAATTTATTCAATATCTTTTATTTTGTTAAACTAAACAGCACATACTGAATATGAAAAAAATGGAAAAATATGATAAATTTTGGTGTGGTACTTGGCCAGATATGACGATTGAGGAATCGTTTATGAGGACAAAGAAATGTATTGGCCTTACTCATGGACAAAGAGTCGAGGAAACTGTACTCATCAAGTGGACTTTAGGAATGATTTTGCTACACAATGTTCGCGACGAAGTTGAGAAGTTTTGTAATGACAATGACGACGTTAAAAAACTGAATGATTGGTTGTACCAACATTCACCGTTTCCGGAAGTAAAAGAATTCATGTCAATAAACTCTGGAGTTATTGGAGATGAAAAGCTAAACTATCATATGTCTCAAGAAATTGGTTTTGCTAGCATTTCTAAGATCACCGCAGCGATTTTTGTACCGCAAAATTCAAAAGAAATGACAGAGTAAGATCACTTGGTGTTATGAATGCAGGTTTCCGACTAAAATAATCGGAAAATGTAAATCGTAGTACCAAATAAGCAGAGCAAATCCGACGATCAAGAAAAACTGCTTCAGTAGATATAATTTTTGACCAACTGTACCACAAAATAATTCTTGGCCAATGGTATAAACAACAACTTCTTCAAACGAAATACTTAACTAAGGGAATTGAAATAATATGGGGATTCTACGATAAAAAACGATTATTTTTGTATATATTTATTTATTTACTTATTGACTTCCCGTAGGGTAAGTTATTGTAATCATTCAAAAATCTAAATTGAACATTTTTACATTTCTTCACGTTTTGAAGGTTTTTGAACATTTTGGCAAACTTCAGAAAACATGATGGATGGCTGTGTGTGTGTGTATGTATGGATACAATTGTTCGTCCACGTTTTCGGGCGCACGGATATACCGTTTTGAATGGTTAAAAAAACATTCGATTCTCATTGACGAGGAGACGTGCTAATTTTGGCCTAGAAAGTGACAAAAATGGCATATCAGTTTTAAGAGAACGGGTTCCGATTTCAATTATTCAAAAAACATTTTATTTGCATGAACCGATTGGATAATAGACTAAATTTTTGAGATGGCAGGTCTAGTGGTTTCGGAGATCCAGAAAAAAGTTTAATAAAAAATTGTTATTTGATGGTCAAAAATTATCATTAAACATATGGATATCAATTTACCAGCTATTTATTAGAGATTTTAATAAGGTGTTCATTTTTTGTGTCATTTTTTAACTTCCCGTAGCGCAAGTTATAGTAATCACAAAAAAATCGAAAATGAAAATTTTTATATATCTTTACGTTTCAAAACCTTCTGAACATTTTGGCATACCTTAGAAAAAATGGATGTATGTGTTTGTGTGTGTATGTGTGTGTGTGCGTGTGTGTATGTGTGTGCGGATATAAATTTTCGTCGACGATTTCGGGAACACCGATCAACCGATTTGAATAATTCAAAAAACGTTCGATTCGTATTGATAAGGAGACGCGCTGATTAGTTTTTAGCGAAGGCAGGTCTAGCCGTTCCGAAGATACGGGGCAAAAAGTGCCAAAAATGGTAATTCAGTTTTTAAGAGAACGGAGCGTCCGATTTTAATAATTCAAAATTCAACATTTTACTTGTATTAACAAGATGAAGAATTGATCAAATTTCCATGAAGCGGTTTCGGAGATCTAATGAAAAAAGTAAAAAAAATGCCATTTGGCGGTCAAAAATGATCATTAGACATATGCACATCAAATTATCAGATATTTTATAGAGATTTTAACAATAAGTATATTTTTTTACATTTCTATGGGTTCCGTACCAATGCTTATCCGTTAGACGGCGGTGCGGCACTTACGCGCTTTGACATTTCGTCTCTATGCAGTTCAAGCAGTACGATTGCTTTGAAAACTAGCTGTAAGTGGAATTCTGTCTTAAGGCAATTAGGGCATCGTGCCTTAAGGCAAATTGCTGGAACTTCCCGTACCAAAAATTATTATTTTTTTAAAAACGATTAACATTTTTGAAAAAAAAAATCACTTCGAAAAAATAAGATTTTTGAGAAACTATAAATTTGACAAAAAATAACTTTTTTTTGAAAAAAAAATTATTTAATTTTTTTTTTTTAAATCTTTTTTTTTGAAAAAAAATGTTTTCTTTATTTTGACATATGTTGGAAGATCTGAACTTTTTTTCAAAGCAATCGTACTGCTTTAAATGCATAGAGACAAAATATAAAGCGCGTAAGCGCCGCGTCGCTGTCTAACGGGTAAACATTGGTACGGAACCCATAGGAATGTAAACAAAATTTATACTCATTGTTAAAATCTCTATAAAATATCTGGGAATTTGATGTGCATATGTCTAATGATCATTTTTGACCGCCAAATGGCATTTTTTTTTTACTTTTTTTGTTATATCTCCGAAACCGCTAAACCTGCCCTTATAAAAATTTGATCAATAACAACAATTCATCTTGTCAATACAAGTAAAATGTTTTTTGAATTATTAAAATCGGACGCTCCGTTCTATTAAAAACTGAATTACCATTTTTGGCACTTTTTGCCCCGTATCTTCGGAACGGCTAGACCTGCCTTCGCTAAAAACTAATCAGCGCGTCTCCTTATCAATACGGATCGAATGTTTTTTAAATTATTCAAATTGCTTCATCCGTGTTCCCGAAATCGTCGACGAAAATTTGTATCCGCACACACATACATACTACGCACACACACACACACACACACATACATCCATTTTTTCTAAGGTATGCCAAAATATTCAGAAACCTCTGAAACGTAAAGATATATAAAAATTTTCATTTTCGATTTTTTTGCGATTACTATAACTTACCCTACGGGAAGTTAAAAAGTTCAGAATTTCCAAAATATGTAAAAATAAAGAAAACATTTTTAAAAAAAAAATTTTTTTTGTTTTCAAAAAAAAAAATTTTTTTCAAAAAAAAGTAATTTTTTGTCAAAATTATAGTTTCTCAAAAATCTAATTTTTTCGAAGTAAAATTTTTTCAGAAATGTTAATCGTTTTTAAAAAAAATAATATTTTTTGGTACGGGAAGTACCAGCAATTTGCTTTAATGCACGATGCCATGCGCCCCACTAGTTTTAACTTTGAAGTTCACCTATATTATTCAAACAAATGTCTTCGACATTTTCGATGGTGTGAAGTAACCAATTTGAAAGCTTGAAAAATCACTCAATCAACAGACCCAAAGTATATGCAATTTGAATCAAACAGTTTTGTTATATTTCAGTTTCTCTATCTATACTTCGTATTTTTTTAAATTTTATTATTGTAACTTTTAGAGTATTTATTATACTTTGATACAAAATCTAAAACAGATCCTTTGCTCTAAACATTGGAATCAATCTACAAGTATGTACTGTTCACAATTTTATCCAACAAGCTGTTCTACCAAAAATATTAAGTTGCCCAAAAATTCAAATTCTGATGTGAGCAAAATTATTAATCACAATTACTTGTATAACACGAATTGACTAATGTAACTTAATACTGCTCAGAATATCCGTCTAGTTTTCGACATTTTCAAACCTAAGCATAATTTGTATAAATAGGTTGATAAATAAAAATCAGTGCATTAACAAAGCATTTTATATTACTACGTTTTCCGATCACGCGATTAGGCAGAAAAAAAATACAAAATGATCATGTTGCATATTTTCTGCAATGTCCCGTATATCTTATTATTTATTATATAGGGCAATATTTGTTTATCAGCTGCATTGCTGACTGCGATTGATATGAAATCGCATAGTGTAAAAAATAAAAGTTATATTTATGATGTATTACATAATAAAAATGTTCAATCCGTGCGAATGTATATGTGTTATTAGTTGTTAGTTTTGTGATTCGCTTATTAGTATAATAAGCGAATCACAAAACTTGCAACTAACTATATTCGACAAAGATTTATTATATTGACTTTTTTGTCACTTCTATCAAAAGGATCATATATCATAATAAATTTATATACAAATTTAAACATTGTATAGTATTTTAAACATAGTATTTTATAGATAAAATATAAACCTGTCTTTGCCACAAACTAATCACCACTTCTACCAATCATTATAAGTTGAATGTTTTTTGAAACATTCAAATCAGATTCTCTGTGTTCTCAAAAACATGGTTTCTATTTTCTCCGTACCACTCTCAAAAACTAATCAGCACGTCTCCCCATTAGCAGGAATCGGATGTTTTTTGAATTAAACTACGTAATAAATAAATAATAGTGTAAATTCAGTTAAAAATCAATTTAACAATAAATAAATTAAATTAATAGTTGTTCCAACTCTGCTGATAAATATGTCTGGTGACTGATCATGGTTATATACATTGTGTTCCCTTTGTAAAAAAATGGGTTTCTGAAATTTATATTTTGTTTAGTTGAATATTTCGTAAAGTCCCTTTAATATTGAAAATAAGATATTGAACCTGTTTGCCCCTCGGCCGTCCCATTTTACACCGCCTATGAGGCAAAAAGGACCAGGTGACATATTTTTGAAAAACAGCAAAAAAACTCACTTCTACAATGATGAATTATAGTTGAGAATATAGTCAGATAGTTGTTTGTTGGATATACGTTATTTGTTGTGATATAATTTGTTTGGTTTTAAGTTAAAAATAGGGCTGGAAACAAAGATCCAATTTGAATTTGAGCAATTATATTGTTAAACCTTTTAACCTAAGCTACCCTATGTTCAAAAATATTCTCTATAAATTATAAATAAAGTATCTGTTCTAAATAAAATACAATCTTATTAAATCTATTGTAGCAGAAATGCATGAATGTGTGTGTGTATATGCACGCATGGATGCATGTGTGCGTTTGTGTATGTATGTGCGGATATAATTTTTCACCGATGATGTAAAGAACAAGAATAAACTGATTTGAATGACCCAAAAACATTCGATTCATATTGATAGGGAGAAGTGCTGATTAGTTTTTGGCAAAGACAGGGCCAGCCCTTTCAATGATACGTAACGGGAAAAAACTTGCCAAAAATGGTAATTCAGTTTTTGAGAGAGCGGAGGGTTTGATTTCAATAATTCAAAAAATATTTTAGTAGTATTAACAAAATAAAGATTCTGATAAAATTTTCGTGAAGACAGGTCTAGCGGTTTCCAAGATCCAAAGAAAAAAGTAAAAAAATAGCCATGGACGGTCAAAAATAATATTTAGACATATATACATCGAATTATCACATATTTTATAGATATAGTAATAATAAGTACAAATTTTGTTTACATTTCTATGGGTTTTGTACCAATGTTTATCCGTTAGTCTGAGACGCGGCGCTTACGCGCTTTTATATTTCGTCTCTACGCAGCTAACGCAGCGCGATTGCTTTGAAAAAAATTCAAATTGAAAAAACTCATTATCAGAATATAAAACATAAATTAAAAAAGTCGTTTTCAAAAATGTCAAAGCTCTTCGAACCACGTAAAAATAATTCCACAACTGTTGTTCTTTACTTCACAATTAAATAATTCTAAATATATTTCTATAATTCTAACTAAATTAACCATTTTATAGGAGAAGTACGGTAATATAACTTACCTCGTGTTTGGGGCTTGTTGTAACATCTATCAAGTCAACGACAATAATACCTCTGATAATTTATTCTTTGCTTATTTTTGATAAAATTGGCTTGTTTTTGAGTAATAAAATGTATAGTCTCCTGTAATAAATTCAAATAAAATTCAGTCCAATTATCTTCACTTGAATCTATATAACAAGCTTCACTATATGTACCAGACAAAAAACTCTTGCATGTAACAACTAGCCCCAGGATTTAGTTTCAAACCTAATCGCGATTTTTTACATTAATCAAGATAACTATTTATACAATTTAGCAATCACACAAATTGTTAGAAATTATTAAGAATTCAACAATTTGAAACGAAAAAGGATTTATAATAAATATAATAAGTACATAATATAGACGAAAACCGAAATTTCATCATAGTTGAATTTTATATTACCTGTCAAAAATGACGGACCTGCACAATTCAGTTTATTGCGTCGGCCTGCGGCACGGTAGCTATGACAATTGTGCTATGCAGGCAGGACGGTATATCAACAATGGAGACAAAAAAATATTTTTATAAACATTTAACTAAAGCCAGTGGGATGAAATTGACATGGCAATAAAATAATTAGAAATAAAAATTATATTTCATTAGGACTTTGTCATAGATGGAAAAAATATATAAATAAATCTAAATAAAACAATAATGTATAAATTTTATTACAGTGATGTTAGATGGATATGCATCAATGTATATATTGTAAATATTTTGTTCAGTATTTGTATAGTATAGTTATTGTAAATATTTGTAATGGTATATGATTGTGCAATAAATAAAACAGAATGATAATATAGTTTCATTATTAACTTCGCGTAGGGTAAGTTATAGTAATCGAAAAAAATCAAAAATGAAAATGTTTATATATCTTTACGTTTCAAAGATTTCTGAACATTTTGGCATACTTTAGAAAAAATGGATGTATGTGTGTGTGTGCGGATACAAATTTTCGTCGACGATTTCGAAAACACGGATCAACTGATTTGAATAATTCAAAAAACATTCGATTCGTATTGATTCTCTCAATAAAAAGTTAAACGCTATTTGGCGGTCAAAAATAATTATTTGACATATGCACATCAAACTATCAGATATTTTATAGAGATATTAATAATGTGTACACATTTTGTGTCAATTTTTTTTTTGGTTCCGTACCAAGATTTTTAAGTTTAAAATTCACGTATATGATTCAAACAAATGTTTTCGACATTTCGACATTTTAGTATGAATTGAATAATTTAAAAAACATTCCATTCGTATTGATAAGGAGACGTGCTGATTAGTTTATGGCAAAGGCAGTTCTAGCCGTTTCGAAGATACGGAGCAAAAAGAGCCAAAAGTCGTAATATATAATAGTTTTTGAGAGACGCGTCCGATTTCAATAATTCAGAACACATTTTATTTATTAAAGGCAATTTTTCCGTTATGGTATAGAGCGCAAAGGGTGTAAAAACGGTTATGCAGTTTTTGAGAGAACGGATCATCCGAGTAAACTAATTCAAAAAACATTTTGCTTGAGTAGACGGTATGCAACAAAAAAATGCTTTTACAGAAAACTTCGTAATTTTGAATTTTTTTCAAAATTCAAATTTTCGAAATTTTTTATCATTTTCGAGAAAAAGAAAAATTTAAAAAAATATCAAAATTTTAAAAAAAAACATTTCAAAGCTTACATCTAGGTGGGGTAAAAAAAAACCAATAAACTTTCATCCTGGCAAAGGTTTAAGAATAAAAAACTGGATATAAAAAAGTAAATTAAATTAAAATAAGCAGTTTTGTTAAGAGAAAAAATTAAATAATTAGTTATTTCAACTCTGCTGATGAATATTTCTGACGAAATACCAGATCAAGGTTAATTAGTATATCTCTGTCAAAAATGCACCCAAAAAGTTTATATTTTGCATTGGTTGAATAATGCAGCTGCATGTTTTGTGAAATTACTTTAAAATTGAATTATCATATTAAATTAAAAGAGATAATCAGGTTCAATGTTGTTTGTTGCTGGCCGCTATGGGGTGAAAAAGACCAGATTATACATTTTTGAAGAACGGCAAAAAACACATTACTACAATGATGAATTTGCTGGAATTTTCACTAAACATAGTCAGATAGTTATTTGTTTGATATGTGTTATTTATTATGATATAATTGTTTTGATCTTCACAATAAAATTGATCAATGTCAAATTGAACCTTTGTGCCACGCCTACCCTATATTATGTCAGATTTTGTATCAATTCATTAATAATAATTCTTTTAATTGTAAACAACTTTTATTGCGATGCGAAATAATGATATCGAGCGCAAATGATATTTGCAGATACTAATTTAGCAAATTGCACGCAAATCAATATTTGTGGAACAGTCGATTATGCCAGTTATCGAAATAAATGTACTACTTACATAATAAAAAAATAGATCAATATGATTTCAGTTTCAAAAAAATCACTTTCACAATCAACCATTATTCGCAATTAAAAAGCATGTTTAAAAAAACGATGTTGATCGAATAAAATAATTAAAAGCATCCAGCCTATATAACCTAAATGTAAAACTTAAACCTAGTTGAAAATGGCATTTTGCCTAAGGGCGAGTTGCATAAACTTCCAGAAATGTGTTATAATCAACCGAAATTGAGATTTAGATATTTAGATAAAATTTTCAACTGTTTATTTCGAATTCAACTGCTTTCAAATAAGTCAAAGCATTACGATTTCCAATTGAATTTTTAAAGTTTAAAGAAACACATTTAAAGTTTCTGTATTTATACTAATTATGTAGCACAGATGTGTACACGCGTGCTTATATGTCTTAAAATTGTAGTTTATTAACTTGTCATAGGGCAAGTTATTGTAATCGTCCAAAAATCGAAATTAAAAATTTTTACATTTCTTCGCGTTTTGAAGGTTTCTGAACATTTTGGCATATCTCAGAAAAAATGGGTGTGTTTGTATATGTGTGTGTGTATGTATGTATGGATACAATTTTTCGTCCACATTTTCGGATCACCCGATTTGAATGGTCCAAGAAACATTCAATTTGTAATGACGGGGAGAATTGGTGATTAGTTTTTGGCAAAAGCAGGTCCAGCCGTTTTGGAGATACCGAGCTAAATTTGCAAAAAATTGCAGTTTTTGAGAGAACTAAGTACCTGATTTGAATGATGCAAAAAACTTTTTGCTTGTTTTGACAGAATTGCTTTTGGAAAAAAATTTCATTTTTTTTTAATTTTTTTGCATATCGAAAATAATTCATATTTTAATTTTAATTCTGTCTAAAGTTCTAAAGTTCACTTATATACTCTAAATGTATAATTTTAATTTTGTAATTCCGTTTATATAACTTTTATAAATATTAGACAATGTTACAGTGCTTATAATAATCTATATGAAAACATTTAATATTCTTGGAAAATTTCGTTATGGTACGGAAAGTTTCGGCAATTTGCCTTAAGGCACAATGCCGTACACAACTAGTTATTCCAAATATTAATAAAATGGCACAAATTTTGATACATTTTTAAAATTAAACTACTTGCCGTTGGACCGTGAAATTTAGTATGGTACCTAATAAAATAAAAAGTTTTATCGATTTTTTTCCCAACAGTTAATTACTCGGCGGATCTTTGTCCAAAATTAATCAGCACGACTCCCAAATAACATCTTTCGAATAGTTTTAGAATATCTAAAATCGATTGAGAATTTTTGATTAAAATGTGGGCGAAATATTTTTGAATTTTCTGGTCATTATATAGAAACGGCTCAGACGATCTATCAAAAATCTAACCAACGCGAGTGCTTATCAAGTTTCATCGAATGGTTGTTAAATTTTTGAAATTAATTCAACCGATTTTGAGAAAACGTCGATGCAATGTCTTATTTTAGTATGTTCCTGTTTTTAAAACCCTAACCTGCGCAATCTAGGCTTAAATAACGTTATACACGAAATACGAAATTTAGCTCAATATTATTTATACAGAATGATTAAACAATTTTTGTTAAAAGAGTGGTGTTTGGCATCGTGCCTTAGACAAATTGCTGGAACTTCCCGTACACTAACGAAATGTTTGAGGAATATTGAATGTTTAAACCAAAAATTTCAAATAGATTATTATAAATAAATAATGTAACATTGTCTAATATTTATAAGAATTTCAAAGTTGAAATTATTTGTTTAAAGTATATTAGAACTTTAGTCATAATTACAATTAAAATCTGAATTATTTTGATTTCTTCAAGAAAGTTCTTTGAATCATCCAAATCGGACGCTTAGTTCTCTCAAAAACTGCCATTTTTTGCACATTTAGCTCTGTATCTCCAAAACGGCTGGACCTGCCTTTGCCAAAAACTGCCAAAATGTTCAGAAATCTTCAAAACATGGAGAAAAACAAAAATTTTCATTTTCGATTTTCGGCCCATTACTAAAACTACCCCACGGGAAGTTAAACAACAAATTATAGAACATAATAAAAATATAAAAAATCAATGTTTATAAAAATTGAACAAAAAAACTAATTTTAGATGTCTTATATTATATAACTATACATGTGTACGTTGAAATTTCGTAGCATTATTTCGATTTTATTAACAATTCAAAACGCTGAACAGTGCAAATTTCATTGAGTGAATATTTCTTGCAAAATGTTTCAAATTGCAGTTGTCAACATTTTTGATAATTGCGACATTATTTCAAATTGAAGCAATCGGACAAGTGGGGTGGGTGTGTGAATTACAATGCATATATTATTTCAGTATATAATTAATAAAGTTCAGTCTCCTGCGAACGTTCGACTTGTTGCATTCAGTGATAATTGTGTGAAAAGTAATCTGGTGCAATAAACTTCAGGGAAATATATTATTATTTGTGATTACACGACGTCGCTTGAGGTTAGTAAACATAATTTAACATTTGGATTGTTTATTTTAATTTAGGTTTTTTAATGGATTTCAATTAATTAGTGACTGTACCTGGTATTAATTTCTTATTGTATAGTGCTATTAGAAAACAATTCCATAATATTTATTGATTAGTGCAATAATTAGTGGTGCATGGCATCGTGCCTTAGGGCTAATTGCTGGAACTTCTCGTATCGTGATTTAACATTACCAAGAATTTTAAATTTATTCGAAAATCCAGAACTTTTTTTAATATAATTGAAAGTTTTGAACCTATTTGAAAAATTTAATTTGTTTGAATAACGAAAAAAATGGACTTTTTCATAATTAACTTCCCGTAGGGTAAGTTATAGTAAAATCGAAAATGAAAAATTTTATATATCTTTAGATACGTTTCAGAGGATTCTTAACATTTTGGCATATCTTAGAAAATATGGATGTATGTGTGTGCATGTATGTGTTTTTTTTTGGATAGCGAAAAAAATGCCTTTATGCATCCCAGACTGGTCTTTTGTCTGGGTATGTCGGACTCAATACCGCTCTGCTATAATACCGACTAAAACCTACGCTTTGCCTCCTAGGCTCTTGCCTCTAGTTCCCACGGAAACCGCCGTTAGACATTACTTCGTGGGGGGAGGATCTAGATCTATGTGCATGTATGTGTGTATGCATGTATTTGTGTGTGTATGTAGTATGTCTGTGTGTGTTCGGATACAAATTTTCATCGACGATTTCAGGAAAACGGTTCAACTGATTTGAATGATTTGATTCCTATTGATAAGGAGACGTGCTGATTTGTTTTTGGACAAGGCCGGTCCAGCTGTTTCGATACGGGACAAAAAATGCTAAAACCTATAACACAGTTTTTAAGAGAACGAAGCATCCGATTTAAATCTGATTGAGTTTTTGAGAGGGCAGATCTAGCGGTTTTGGAGATAAAGTAAAAAAAATGCTATTTAGCGGTCAAAAGTGATCAATAGACATATGCATTCAAATTATCAGATTTTTTATAGAGATTTTGAAAATTAGTATAAATTTTGTATCTATTTCTATAGGTTCCGTAATATTGTTTGTCCATTAGACTGCGACGCGGATCTTACGCGCTTCGATATTTTGTCTCTATGTATCTAAGTTCAAGTTCAAAATTTCCAAAATATTTTAAAATATTAATTTTTTTTTCAAAATTAAAATGTTCTTTGAATAATTCAAATCGGACCCTCAGTTCTCTCAAAAACTAAAAAGCCATTTTTGGCAATTTATTACCCATTTCTTCGAGTGGCTGGGTCTGCCTTGTTCAAAAACTAATCAGAATCCCATCAATAGGAATCAAATGATTTTTTAATCATTCAAATCAATTGATCGGTGCGCCCGAAATCGTGGACGAGAAGTTGTATCCACATAAACATGGACAAAAAATTATGCTCTTTTCTGCAAATTTTATTAAATGGCTCAGCACAATGATCAAATCGTTTTTATTTTATAAAGTCAGTAAACGGTTTTCAGAAAATGTCGAAGAACATATATTTTTTCTAATTTTGATATCAGATGACAGATATCATTTATCAGATGAATGATATCAGATATCATTTGACGTTTCAGAATGAATTAAAAAGTCGAGTAAATATTAACAAATTAAATTTTTTGGTGGAAGCACACATTAATTTTTGAGAAAGAAAGCAAACATCAGTTATGCAATCGGGATTGAATTAAAATAGTTGATATAAGTGTAAAGATAATTTAAAATGAATTCATCTAGAATACTTGTCTGACTAAAACTTGGTACAACATACTTGCAACTTTCCTTTGATAGATCCAATGACCATTAGATTAATATTCATCATGTTATCTCATAAAGCATAATCCCAACTTGCTCTATTTTTCACACATTTCTAAGTTTTCAATTTGCAACACTTTCTAAGTTTAAGATTTTAAAAACTCCAGATAATATTTTACATCCATAGTTTCAAAAAACTATCTAAACTTATGCTATCAAAAAAATCTATCTTGTTGGCACAAACTGTTAAGATACTTCAAAGATCTTAAAATCTTATTTAGATATTTGGAATTTGACTCTAATTTAATTTGTTTAATTAATTTATTTATTTAATTTGAATAATTTTGCAATCGACATTATATATTTTTCAATCACCATGCAATTTGATTTGAGGTGATTACAGTCTCCATTTCCTCATCTTTTACAAATAACTGCAACTCATTTAATTCAATCAGCTCATCACGTTAGATATGATGACATTAATTACCTATCTACCTTATCATATTTCTGTCCTGAACAATATTATAAAATAAAATGAAGACAATACTTGATAGCTTTCCTTTGAATGTTATGAAATTATTTATATCTCTTAGCATTTCCGTCATTAGTCACATAATTTAATTAGTATCAATAACGAATTACATATTATTTGGTCTTCAAATGGTCTTTACTAATTAAATATTCATGGTGTAAAGTTACAATTTATTATTTTTATTCCTTAATTTTATTATCTTTGCCCATTGGTAAATCTTCTAATCCGTTGTTAATTAGATTCTGATTAGACAGTTTCTTGGAAAAGAAAGGTCCAGCCGTTTCGGAGAAATTGAAGTGAAATCAAGCATACCAAAAAATTATATTTTTATAGTGATTTCATGAAGATTAATTTATTTCGCTAATTTTGTCATTTCCAAAATACTCCAATAAATAATTATTTAAAATAATGCAACAATTTCAACAGTTTTTAATTTCATTGATAAATTGAAAAATTATTGATTTTTTGTCTTGAGTTGTGTACTAACAATAATGTACAATAAATAGGCAGTGTTTGAAATACGTACTAACAATTATCGTAGTTTTAAACCAAATGTATTTTTTTAAAAAAATTTAATATGATCTTAAACAATATTTAAATATATAAATAATGTGAAAATATGCAAAAATTTGCATTTTCGATTTTTATCTATAATTTTGTCATAAATACTGTCCCACCGACGTAATAAACAGAACTGTGCAGGTCCGTCATTTTTGACACGTGATATAAAATCACGAAAAAATTATTATCGACTTAGTTTTAATATTATATATTTTATTAACTTCCCGTAAAGTAAGTTATAATAATCGCAAAAAATCGAAAATGCAAATTTTTGCATATCTTCACGTTTCAAAGGTTTCTAAACATTTTGGCATATCTTACAATTCTAAAAAATGGATGTATGTGTGTGTGTGTTTGTGTGTAAGTATGTGTGTTTGGATACAATTTATTGTCCACGTTTTCGAGAGCACGAATCAATCGATTTTGATATTTCTAAAAACATTCGATTCATATTGATAAGAAGACGTGCTGTTTAATTTTTGGCAAAGGCAAGACCAGCCGATTCAAGGATACGGGGAAAAAAGTGCCAAAAACGGAAATTCAGCTTTTGAGAGAACATCCATTTTGGATGATTTATTCATATTTATATCAATTTATTTATTTGTGCTTATTTGTACTTATTTGTATTAGCGAATTGAAGAATTGATTAAATTTTTGGGAAGACAGTTCTAGCGGTTTCGGAGATCCAATAAAAAAAGTAAATAAATTTGCCATTTGGCAGTCAAAAATGATCATTAGAAATTTGCACATCAAATTATCAGATATTTTATAAAAATTTTAAAAATAATTATAACTTTTGTTTACATATCTCTTGGTTCCGCACCAATGTTAGACAGCCACGCAGCTTCGAAAAAAAGTTCAAATTTTCAGATAAATTCAAAGTAAAAGAAAAGTTTCAAAATGTATAAAAAATATTTTTTTTAAAAAAGTCAATTTTTTTTCAAAAATTTCAAAATTCTCAAAAATTTCTTTTTTTTCCAAAATATTCAAAAAATTTTAAAAGTATATTTTAATTTAAATATTTTTTTTAAATTTTTTAAATTTTTTTTTGGTACGGAAAGTTCCACAACTTTGCCTTGATGATATTTCTAAAAATTAATGATAATTTATGATAGTTTTTAGTTTAGATTCATATTAGTTATCATTAGTTAAATTAAATAAAAACCTATCTGAATCACATTATATTAATAGAAACAAATAAGACCAAAATGATTTAATAAAGCAAACACGAGCTCAGAATATTTTATAATATTATTACATACAAAGCTGATATTTTCGATTCAACTCATTTTGTTGTTTTATTATAATTTATTCATCTCACTTGTTGATCTGCTTCTCAATGTGATGACGGCAACTTTATTCCACGTACTAATATTATTTCCATTGTTATGTAAAAATAAGTTATTATAATGTTGTTTTTAGTAAACAAAGTATCATTCCAAATTTGTATTGTATATAAACCGATGCTAACCCAATTCAGAAATTAATTTAGCAGTGTATATAAAATTAAGTAATAATCATTCAACTGATATGTTTTTTGTTTTTTTTTTTATTCACACTTTATTTAGCAATCAGAAATATTCAACATTTCTATGAGCTGAACTGAACTAAAATTATGACAATACTCAAGAAAAGGTTTGACTAATTTTTTCCAGAAATATTTTCAAAATTCAATTAACCATAAATTCTGTTATAATGTTGTTTAATATTCTTGCATAGACTCAATAGATTTGTACACTTCTCAAAAATAATAAAAACTTGCAGTGTATTTTGAAAATATAGATTTTTTTAGGCGATCGCGTTGCGTAGCTATTTTAGGGATGAAATTTCGAAAAACATATCTAATGTAATAAATGTAAACAAAATTTCTACTCAATATCAAAATTTCTATAAAATGCCTGATAATTTGATGTGCATAGGTTTATTGATATTTTTTTTAATTTTAATGGCATATTTTTAAACTTGGATCTTCGAAAACACCGGACCTGCCTTCACTTTGTAAATGCAAGTAAATTGAATTTTACATTTTTAAATCATTTAATTCGGATGCCCCGTTCTCTCAGAAACTGATTTGATGCCAAAAGTGGCGAAAAACTTTTGGCCAGTATCTTTGAAACCACTGGACTTGCTTTTGCCAAAAACTAATCAGCACGATTTCCCATCAATAGGAATCGAATTATTTATGAATCATTCAAATCGGTTTCAAAATCGTCGACAAAAATTTGTATCGACACATTCATACATACAGACTACACACTCGCGGATTCATTCATTCCAAACAAAATTGGTATATGTTATCTTAATAATGATTGATTTGTAGATTCGAGAAAAATAACTTATTATGGATCACACGAATATTGGATGCAAAAGTCTCGTTTTATGCCTCCTGATAGTATTGACCACCGCAGGTAATTTTTATTACATTTTATCTAAAATTTGTAACTGATCTAATATTACAAGCGCTTATACATAATTGTAATAATATATCTAATCAAGTTTTTATCATTTTTTATTTTATACAATATCAGTTCGATGAACTTACACCACAAAGCAAACTCAGCATTTAATTTGAGAATGTCTAATTATTTTTAACCGTGTGCAATCATAGGTATCAAAATTCAAATTGTTGCATTTTTTAATAATATTGTGTTCTTTTAACAGCACCATTGACAACAGATTCTTCTGATAAAATACCAAATGTATTAAATGAAACAGCGACCGTCAGTACAAGTGAGGATTCGGCAGAAGCGACCGATACGCCCACGTTGTCATCCTTGGCTACAGAATCAGCTTCCGAGGACACAAATGCTACAGGTAAACGGAATTATTTTATGATAATACGTGATAAAAATTTGCAATTAGATTCAAGCAAACTAGTTTATAACTTCCCCGACCGTATATGACGATATATTTTTGTTTTCGTGCTTAACCTTTATCGGTTCTTCAAATACCACGTGCACAATTTGAATAAAACAGTAGTAGAGAACGCACGCTTAATTTACTAGAATAAAAAAATATAGGGGAGACTGGGTACGCTTGTGCTTTTCTTTTTGAAGAGCAATAATTTTTTTTGTTTTACTCGTAAGCTTGGAGAAAAGTAATTTAAATAGTAATTTGAATATTTGTCTACATGGAAATATTGAAATACTATCCTTAAATACGACAGAGTCTTACAATCGAATCATACAAGAAGAGGGTGAGTGTCACAACCGTCCACACCCCGGGAACGAGACCTTATTATAACTTGTAGGATATATTAAAGTCTCGTGAATTAGATAACAATGCTTACAACCAAAAAACTAACAGCGAAAGAAAATACTTTCCTTATAGATTTTTAAAAATGGCCGTTTATCTCCTGATAGCGACTTTGCTTGAATTAAGACGATCGCTGATTATACATCTTTTTCTCTCTACTTTCAAATATTGTTGTTAAAATGTCCAAACTTTACATGTTTTTGAGATATTGGGATGGACCTTTTAACCCGCGGATCTTTATGCGCCGCTCTATCCTATACAATCATCCTATACAATCATACAACATATTGTTATGCATATGTTACAAATTTGTATTATAATTATTTCATGCAAGTTTCGAATTTTTCATACACATTGGATCAACAAAGTCCCAAATCTATTCAATAATCCAAGCCTTATAACTTATAAGATATTTATAACTGTTTCAGTTTTTAATATGCAATAAAAAATTATATATTTTTATGTAAATCATATGATATTGCAGAAAAAACAGTTTTCTTGAAATAAACGATCCAAATATAATGTTTACATCTACCATTCTATAACAAATTGTGCTTCATTCCGTCAAATTGTTTCGAAGACTCTAAAAGGTGTACAAAATAATATTTATCATTGAACTGATATTAAAAATATATTTTTATGTTTTTATCATATTATTCTTTTTATTATTCTTTTTATTACCAACTATTATAATTAATTATATAAATTTTGAAATAGTTTGAAATACTTTTAATTTATTAACTTCCCGTAGGGTAAGTTATTGTAATGGGCCGAAACTCGAAATTGAAATTTTTTACATTTCTCGACGTTTTGAACGTTTCTGAACATACCTCAGAAAAAATGGATGTGTGTGTGTGTATGTATGTATGGATACAAATTTCCAGTCACGTTTTCGGGCGCACGGATCAACCGATTTGAATGGTTCAAAAAACATTCGATTCCTATTGATAGGGAAAAAAGCTGATTAGTTTTTGGCGAAGGCAGGTCCAGCCGTTTCGGAGATACCGAGCAAAGAGTGCAGAAAATAGAAATCGACTTTTTGAGAGAACGGAATATCCGATTTGAATGATCTAAAAAACATTCAATTAGTAATGATTGGGAGAAGCGTCTATTACTTTTTGGCAAAGGCAGGCCCAGCCATTTCGAAGCTTCAAGAAATAATGTGTCTATCTGGGAATGCCAATTATAGACGCATGATCTGAATATTTTATAGACATATGTATATAATTAGATTTTATTTGAATTATAGTATATAAATTTAATTTAAATATCGTCTTGCAGATTCGATCATGTTTCGAGAAGAAGAATCATTGATTGCTGAAACTTTTCACAGTAACAAAAGTGACGACACTTTAGTAGTAGGAAGCAAGAATGATTATATTGTAGATGAAAATGTTTCTATTTCCAACGAAACATTAGGAAATCAAAACGAAACTTCATCCATAATAATAACCAGTAATGAAAATACTGAGCAAGTTATTGAAACTGCGACAACTAGTAGTGAAGAAACAATTGCTATGGCCAAAAAAACTAATGAATCGTTTGAAAATTTACAAACAGTATCAAAAGAAAACAATAGTAATAGCTCAGAAGTTTTTGAAACAAGATATGATTTAAATGCAAGTAGTGAAGTAGTCACGACTCGCTACTTTTCATCGGAAGAAACCAACTCGACTGAAGTGCAAAGCATTGAAATAGTTTTCAATTTAACGACTCAAGAACCCACATTTAGTGAAGAAAAACTTGAGGCAGTAATGATATCCGTTGAAAACAAAAATATTACTGGTACTAATGAAAGTTCAGAAGCCATCATGACAATGTATCATCATGTAAATGTATCATCTAGTGAAGAGCCGTCTGAAGAGGCCATAACAACAAGGTATTTGTCCTTGGATTCTGCTGTAATTGAAAGTTTTGAAGACGAAGCTAACGGAACAAGGCATAAATCTGAAGAAGATTTTGATTTAACAACAGTTGATCCTTCCTCAAGTAGTAGTTCAGAATATGTGGAAAAAATTACAAGGGTAGACAATGGAAAACTTCGATCAATAATCTTAATAGCAAATGAGAGTGAAGAAACTTCTACAGGCTCGGCAAAGGATGGAGATGAAGAGTTTCATATATTACAAGCTAAACCAGAAGTAGCAATTCCACTGTACGGTATAACCAGCAAAGAAGCTTACGAAATGGTTGAAGAAACTGCAAAGAATCGCGAAATGATGGCAAGACTAACCGAGAAAAACTCCACTGTTAGTGAAACCACCATAAATCCATTTATGAATGAAACATATGGGTAAATATAAATTTGGCAACTTTATATAATGTAAAAATAAAACTGTTGAATATCATTTTCAATATATTTCTATTTTTTCAGCGATTACGCGTTCAGCTCGTCTACTGATGGATCAGCAACGGATTATGAATATTTAGATTTGGAAACAATCGAACCAAATATAACCGAAGAATATCACGTCAAACCGCAGGAGGGACCTTCTCTAGATGGGCAAATGTTTGGAATAATGAGAGGACTGGTGCTTAGCTTGAGATAACTCATCGTATAATAGATATTTAAAATAGAAAACATTAGAAATGAGTGGTAGTGTGCATGCTTGCATTATATTAGAAGAAAATGACGATCGTTTTTTATAATTATAATTAAATATTTATTAATTATATATCTAAAAACTAAATGTGTATATATGTGTGTGGTTTTATAATTGTGTCTTAGTGTATGATTGCAAATGACTATAAATTTTCTGCATGTAAAAATTTTTGAAATACTTGACATTGGAACACAACAAATAATGGGGTTCCAAAATTTAGATCAATTTTTTAGACATGACAAAGCCTATTACAATAATGGTCTTAAATGTAAAATGTCCAACTATGTAATTCAATATTACTGAATATCTGACCAAAGTAAATGATAATATTTTGTTTTGTTTTTATCAAAATTCAAAATTTATTTTCATCTGTAATAATTATCATTTCAAATGTAAAATAAATCCAAGAAATAAAACAAAATACTCAAAAATATTTCATTTTTTATTTAAAACTTTGGATTTACAAAAATTTTAAAAATTGAATATTTTGTTTTCTGAAAACAGAAAAAAGTAATGAGTCCAAAAAGGTAAACAAGATAGTCTTAAAAACAAAACTAAATGGTTTTCAATCATACCTAATACATCACTTATTAACTTCCCGAAGGAGAATTTTGTTTTCATAAAAAATCCGATTGGCTAATTTTATGCTTTAATAATAGCAGCCAAGTGAAAAAAATTTCGTCCACGTTTTAGCCCGCAATTCTCAATCGATTTCAAAAATTCAGAACTGTTCGACAGATATTATTTGGAACTCGACCTGATTAGATTTGCTGGCACAAGTTCTTGTGATTAACTGTTGAAACTTTTTTCGACGGTTTTTACAATTTTTCTAGATCATATTAAAATATTACGGCCCTACATCAAGGTGTTTAATTTTAAAAATTATTCAAAGTTAGCAAAAATTAATGACGTTTTTTGGCGTTTGTCAATATTAGACATTTCATCGATGTTTTCTTAAAAACGACTGAACCGATTTCAAAAATTTAAAAGCATTAAAGTTTGAAAAAAAAGAAAGTTGCTGAGTTGAGATAAATCAAAATTTGAATATCACAAATTTAAAAGTCATTGTTTTGGAGTCAGCAAAAAAAATAAGAAAAATTAACTCTTGCTGTTTAAAAAATGTTACCATTAATAATAATATCAGGAACTACGTATGTACATGATATTCGTAATCATGCAGTTGAAAATTTTATCTTAATACCTAAATCTCAATTTTGGTTGATCAAGTCAATTATTTCATATTTCGGAAAGTTCATGCAACTTATCTTACGACAAAATGCCATTTTTAACTATTTTTTTTTCAATTGTGTTATTTGAAAAAATAACAAGGTTTTCGTTTTAGTGGTATAAATTGTATAATTAATATTATAATTATATATACTATAATATAATATAATATTATCATGATATCTTATATATAAAATTCTTCTGTAACAATGTAAGTTTCATTAATCCTCCTAAACTATAATTCGGAATTTCATGAATCTTCCTGAAGTTTGTTCGGGAAATTTTCTAAAATGTTTTGATTCATAGAAATATAGTTAGATTGTAGAAATAAATGGAAAAAATTACAAAAAACCGCTTATCATTGTTTGACCTTTAAAATATTTAAGGCATGGTTTGACATTAAAAACAAATGACAACTGTCATTTGCCAAACATTTCTATTCACTTATAGGCTAAGGCAATATTAAAATATAATAAATTCATGATTAAAAATAAAGAAAATGTAATGTCTACCTTATTATTGCCAAAAAGAAGCTGAGATGTGATGAAAATTAAAATAATATAAGATAATAAGTCAACATCTGACAGATGATGCAGTCTGCGCATGCGTCTCGCGCATAAAACTTAGCCTACAATTCACTTTGACTGATTATTATTTTTTAACTTTTAAATGCAGTCGTGTTTTGCCTTACTTTACTAAATCAAGATACAAAAATAATTTATTTATTCAAACAATTATTTAGAAGTTTCATTGTGTCTAAAATTCATATGTTTGGCATTGGATACGAAATATTTACTCAAGACAATGGAGCATTTTGGGTCTGAATATTTTTAATGTGCTTCAATTTGCAAGAAATTTTGGAATTAGGTTTATCTTACTCTCAAGTTTAAAAATAAAAATAATTTAGAATCATTTGCCACTTCCCGGGGGATGACATCTCTTTTCAGTGGTTCAATTGTATCTCTTTCAAACTAACGTCGGATATCGATAAAAGAACTAATTAGAATAGAAAAATGTTTAATAATGTTTTTCAAAAAAAAAATTACTTTTCAAGTTACTGGCTACTGAAAATTTGTAGTTTTTTGCGTTTTTCATCGTTTTTTGCAATTATTTCTAAAAATATACATTTAAACGAAAATCATGTAATGAACAAAATTATTTCAATCAAAATCCTAATAAATCGGTGTTCTATAAATTGTTCTAGGAACAATATTAGGCTAGATATGAAAATGGGGTTTTATAGTACTCAAAATAAGTTTTAAAATTAGTACTTCTGCGTGTAAGATGAGTGAGCTATCATGCAGATAAAAGACGCATACAATATTTTTTTCGTTTAAAGCAAATAGTTTTTGAGTGCCATTTCCACCAAAATTAAAAATAATCGTATTCCCTCTCGAATCAACTTGGTTTAATAGATTTTGACGAGTTCTAGAAAATACCAGTGCAAAGGATTTCCAAAAAGCTCATGATTTCATGAAAAAAAAATCTATTTAAAAAAATAAAAGATACGTATAAAGGTATATAAATGAAAATTCAAGGTCTTTTACTGACCAATCAATTAATTGATACTTAATTTACTGACAAATATTGATAGTGTACAACCAGAGTGTCTTTCGAGTCCTTCAATCCTTTGCCATTTCAAAATAAGAGAAGTTACGGTAAAATTTATGATAGAGAAAGTTGTAGCTCATTTAATTACCTTTAAAGTAGTGTATTGCAAGTATTGATAAAATCAGAATTAAAAGAGTTATAATTCAATTAATCCGATGGGTGGTGACGGAGTGCAAATTGTTTTTACTTCTGAACTTAAGATTAAGATTAGCCTATTTCCGACACACGGTTTTTTCCTCTCCATTTACTGCAATTTTGTTGATCGTAGGTTGAATAGAGCACTTGTGAACAGGATTTGACAAATTAATTCACTTCAAATATAAACTTAAGTAATAATGTATATAAATTTATTAGTGAGAAAAATGTAATTTAGATATAAAAATTACTAAAAGCCAGTTGAAATATGGTACAAATATATAAAAATTATAGGCAACATTATTGAAGCCATTATTTTGGGTAGAAAAAACCAATGTGATATTGTTCTTTACCGGGAATGCTATTTATTAATTCTTTCTGGATTTGTTATACCCTTTAAAAGACTTCAATTTTCAACACGTGTAAATTATGCTATAAATCACAAAGGCAGGCGATGATTTTTTGTGTGATACATTTGGAAAGTCAATTTTTAGTCGTGAATAAACAAAAAATCATTCATTTTTACATCCACACCTACAAGTATGACTAAAAAATTGTATAACCCTTGACATTAAAATAAATTGAGCTATTGGAATTAAATTTGTGGTTTAAATTGCAGTGTTTAATTTTTATTATATAATTTTATTGAACATATTTCAATATTTGTTAAAGGGATAATTAAAGTGTTAACTGTAGGAATTGAGAATCATCATTTTATTTTAAGCAGCTCTACAGTCACTCATTTATTGATTTAAATAGTAATTCGAAAAACAATAATTATTAATTTTAACTGAACGGTAAATATTAGTACAGGATATTGAAAAAATGCAGAATTGGGTACAGGACAACGTCTGTCGGGTCATCTAGTATATATATATATATATCATTCTCATCTTATATAAAAATGAAGCTCGGAATTATGTTAAGTATGCTAAAAGTCTAAAATGACTGTACGGAATTGGCCAGTTTTAGTCTTGAAAATTTCGTGCTAATCCAGAGATTATGCAAAAGGGGTGAAATTACTTCAAATCCGCGTAGAAACTTTATATTTAAATTTAAATTTTTTTGTAAAAGCGTAATTTAAAATGAAACAATGGCCGGCGGCTCATACGTCAAAGGTCAAATGAATTTGACAGATCATTTTCAATTAATTTTATTAGAGTGTTTTAAATGAATATTATTAAATACTGTTTAACTGTAGTATGTAATTTTATTAGTAATTTTATTTACACATATAAAACACTGTTAAACGGGTCGCAAGTGTTGTTAGAAACTCAAAAGATCAACTTTTTTGAAATGTATGTTTAATATCAAAATAAACTTTTTGGCTTTATGGCATTTTTGCTTCAACTCTTCTACTAAAACCTTTTTTGCCATCGAAGATAAGACTATAAACTTTGGTCTTGACTGACAAATATACTATAACAAGAAAAACTAATTAGCAAATTTCTGCAATATATACTCATAGAAAAGAAGCTTTGCAAAAGATAAAAGGATAAAAAGTCAGAAAAGAGATAATAAAAGTATAGAAAAAGGTAAACAAATGCAAAAACAAACTGTAAGATAAATCGACAAAAATCAGTGGACAGAACTAATAAAAAAAAAAGCGATTTTTAAAATCAGCAACTGAATCAGAAGAATGGTATTTTGTGGATAATCTTACACAAATAGAGTAGATTGTGTAGGGTTTATCAATTTATCATACGTAAGATGTGGATACTTGTTTGTGGAGTTATGTGTAACTTTAGAAGAAAAATTGTATCCACATACAACACATATACACACATCCGTTTCTTCTAAGGTATTCCAAAATGTTCAGAAACCTCTAAAGCGTAAAGAGATGCAAATATTTTCATTTTCGATTTTTGAACGATTACTAACTTACCCTACGGGAAGTTAATAAAGAAAATATAAATGATTAAAGGCAACATTTTCGTTTTTTGTCGTTACGACTTGTTCCGATAGATGTTACAACTAGCACGGAACATAGAAGTAAGACCCTTTTTCTAGAAAATAATTAATTGTGAAATAATGAACTTCAATTTTGGAATTACTTATACTTGATAAGATAGAGCAATAGATACAGCATCCACGCATCATAATTTCGTAGAATATAATCAGTGAATCTAAATGAAGATATAATGATTTTAATAAAAACTGTTATAACAAGCTCCTATCTTAGCTTTATGTATATATAATATGCTTATGCATTTATAAATATGACTTTTCAATGTTATGTTTTCTCGACTATTCAGTCGTTCCCAATCGTTTTGCTTGAAATTTGTAAAAAGTATGTGTGTTTGTTTATCTTGAAAACGGCGGCACCGATTAGAAAAAATTAATTTCATGAAACTCGATAATCACTAAGCACATATATATTGGTTTTTGTATTATCAGAGTACATACAATTTTTGCATAAAACAATTTAATGAAAGGTTTCGCCAAGCTTTGGCAAAAAATACATAAATAATTTTGAATAATCGATCAATTAGAAATCATGCAAATTTTTTTTTATTGTTTTGTTTTATTGTTTATTCTAATTTACATTAAAATCGCTATAAATGCTTATATGTGAGTGGGATAAAAAGGTCCAACTGAATCTTCAACTCTAAAAAAGAGTAAATAAAAATGTAAACTAGTGAAGCATGGCATCGTTCCTTAACACAAATTGCTTAAACTTCCTGTACCAGTAATTTTGACTTTTTATCAAATTTGAAATACATTACGTACTTAATTCGTTCCGGAAAAAAGTTCATTGTGCAAAAAGTTCGCTATGCAAAACGCGTTTTTTCATACAAATTTATCAAAACAAAATTAATTCGTTCTTTAGTTTGAAATGTAGACATAAAAAATAAGATATATTTTACATATAATAAAGACTTTTTAAAAAATATTACTGATTTACAAAATAAGTTATTATCAGAGTCGTACTGCCTCTTTTTGTGCCCTTATAGCTTCTGAATTTTTAAAGAAACAGTCAATAGTTTTTTTCCAACAATTATATTTTCACAGCGGAGCAAAAATTTTCATAGTCCACTCTTTGAATTAATTTGAGCAGCATATTTTTTTTTGAGTACAATTGACAATAAATTAGTACGTTGTATGAAGCAAAGTTCGTTGTGCAAAACGTTCGCGCCCGTAAAAAAAATTCGTTATGCGCATTGCCGATTATGCGAGGCGTACATTATGGGAGTATCACTGCAATTTAAAATTTCTGAAAATTTTGAACCTTTGTTAAAATAATCACACAAATACAAATTATCAGAGCGCGAAAGCGCTGCGTGACAGTTTAACAGGTAAACTTTGGTACGAAAACTACAGAAATGTAAACAAACAATTTATACTTATTATTAAATTCTTTATAAAATATATAATAATTTGATTAACAAATTACTGATAAACATTTTTGTCCAAACGCCAGATAGCATTTGTTTTTAATTTTTTCATTGGATCTAAGTAAAATCTAACAAGTAAAATGTTTTTTGGATTATTGAAAAGGGACGCTCCGTTCTCTGAAGAACCGAATCAATTTTTTTGAACTTTTAGCCCCGTATATTCAAAACGGTTAGACCTGACTTTGCCAAAAACTAACCAACACGGCATTTTATCAATAGGATTGGAATATTTGAATCATTCAAATCGTTTGATCCGTATTTTCGATCGTCGACAAAAATTTGTATCCGCACATACATAAACACACACATACCCACACGCATAAATCAATTTTTCCTCAGATATGCCATAATGTTCACAAACCTTTAAAACGTGGAGATATATAAAAATTTTCATTTTCGATTTTTTTTTCCATTACTGTAACTTATCCCACGGAAAGTTAATTAGGTTGGCAAAAACAATTTTACAAGAGATAAGTTAAATAAATAGTTATTCTAACTATGCTAATGATTATTCCTAAGGATAAACCAGTTCAAGGTTATATACAGTATTATCTCTGTAAAAAATGAATTGAATAATGTAGCTATTATTTGGTAAAATCCTTTCAAAATTAAATGTAAGACTTTGAATCTGTTTGCTACCTGGTTGTCCTTGTCTGGAAGCAGTAGAAAGGACAAGACGACAAATTTTTGAAAAATACACATTTTTACATTATAGAATTCTCAGGAAGTTTTACTGATACAGTCAGATAGTTGTTTGTGTGATATATAATGAATATAATTATTCAAAATAAATTGGTATAGAATATATAATTCACATTTGAAGGTTGAACACTTTCTACTAAAAAGCAAACATATTTCCGAAACCTGATCCTTGTTCAAAAAGAAAATGGTTTTAAAATAAATTTCAAATTATTTTTATAAAAAACACTAATTTATATATAGGTGTTCCAAATTTTAGAATTTCTCAAAAAAATCATATCCAATTTCTCAATCAAAGTAAAAATTTATAACTTGCTCTCATTTCCAATGAAATACCTGAGACGTCATTCCGTACATAAATCCAGCACATGTGTACAGATTATAGATAATATCGATAATGATAAATAATTCATTAAGTATTGCATTCATCTGGATGATAAGGCACGTGATATTTTTATATAAATGAATTAACTTCAAGCGGTGCGATGAATCAAAGGAACGACAGTGTTTTTCTATTGTTATATTGATTCTGTAAAAGGTTGATATCTTATCAGCATAGATTATTTAGCGATTTTCTCAGATTTGTATGAGATATATACATATGTATGAAAAATAAGAGAAGATTTCGATATATCGTATTTTCTAAACGCACTGGTTTTTAAATTATTCACAAACGCAAACGGATAAACCCATATTTCCTTCACGGTTATCTATAAAGAACTATCTATATAATTCAATGCTTTTACAATATAGATTAATCGAAATCAATTTTCGCCTGGAAACATATTTAACTTCTCGTAGGGTAAGTTATCTAAAAATAAGTACACAATAAAATTAAGGACAGGATTTAATGCATCAAGTTTTCGAGAAAAGGCTCAAAAACAGTAGCCTTTAAGACGGTAAGCGATTAAGAGCGACAGAACTTGATTAAGAGGTCCCGGGTTCGAGACCCAGCAGTGTCTCTAATACTATATCCATCCCATCAGATGATACCATTCTACAGGCCTGTGTATGTCTTTGAAAGCTCTTTGAATTTCTAATCTACTAGTAAAAACTCCTTCACTCTACTACAACGTTTAAATAGTTCCGTCCAAACCAATTTCAGATTCCTGATTTGGTGCGTTACTTCCAAATTCGTCTTCTCATATATTTGTTTGTGATATCTATCGATTTAATATCGTACTTGATCCATCTGTATAGTCTTTATCACGAAATTTTCTCATCATTACAGTCGATAATAGAACTGCCTTGTGGATTGGTGCTGGTATAAATAGTAGTATCACAATTTATTTTTGTTACTAATATATATAAAAAAATATTGAATTTATAAAATAATTTCTATATTTACAACTTAAAAAGTCATAACATCATTTCACAAAACTGATATTACCTATAATGGGAGTTTTGAATTGAAAGTGGCCAACCAGCCATTTTGACTGGCGTGGTATATGTAGGGTTAAAGATGACTATTTCAACAATTTAGCAACGACAAAAATTGTTAAACATTATCATAGATTGATGAATTTGAAACGAAATAATATGTACAAATTTTAAAATTAGTCCATAACAATAACTGAAAATTTATTATAGTTCAACTTTATATTACCAGTAAAAATAATGCACTTTCACACTTCTTTTAAAGTGCTATGTATATCAAACTACTCAAAAGAACCTAAAGAATAAACAAAGAAACATTTTATGTTATAGAACAAGAACAAAAAAATATTAGGCAAAATGTATTTAAATTGTTTGTTTCGTATTTATTACCACTGATAAATCGTTTGAACTCCTTAGAATTGATAATCTTGTTTAATTGAAACAAATCATAACAATAACTAAATATCAATCATTGTTATTCAGATACTGTTACAAAAATTTGACTGTGTCAAATTTTTGTGTTAGTGTTAGCTATTATGGAAAATTCCACTGCAATCTGTAAAAACCATCAAATTTCAAAATCCTTTCATTGTAAGTCATTAAATTCGGCGCCGCGTATGCAATCACGATAATATGTCTATTATCGAAAGATTAATACCGATAAAATACACTTGTACGAAATATGATAACAAGTGGACATTCTGCCGTGTGCCCTTAAGATAACGCAATTATTGTAGTCCAGGGAACAAGGACGGGAAAACATCCAAACACATTAGTTTTGTAATTCTAGACAAAATGTCAAAATTGTTCATAATTGATATATTTTGAGATACACTTATTATACTCCTACAAAATAAAGACGGATAGACGCTGCAACTATTCCTCTACCGAATCAAGTAGATACTAGTGGTGCATAACATCTTGTCTAAGGCAAATTGCTGGAACTTTCCGTACCAAATATTACTTTCTAAAAAGCTTAAATTTTGTTATTTTTGAGAATTCTGAAATTTTTGAAAGATTTTGTCTTTTTCGAATTTCTTTGAATATTTTGAACTTTTTTCAAGCAATCGCACTTCGTTAGCTGTGTAGGGACGAAATATCAAAGCGCGTAAGAGCTGCGTCGCAGTCTAACGAATATAACGAATATACCAATACGGAACCCATAGAAATGTAAACAAAACTTGTACTTTATAAAAATCTCTATAAAATATCAGATAATTTGATGTGCTTATGTCTAATAATCATTTTTGACCGCTAAATGGTATTTTTTAACTTCCCGAAGGAGAAGTTTATGTTTTCATCAAAAAAACCGATTCGCTAATTTTATATTTTCTCGACGTTTCAAGCCATTCTGAATCGAATAAGACCAAATCTGAAATACAGATTTTTTGCTGTAAATCGACGTTTTCTCAAAAACGGTTGGACCGACTTCAAAAATTTAAAAGCCATTCGGTGTATTTCGATGAGGACTAGCGTTTATCAATTTTGCGCAATTATCAGCGAAGCCGTTTCTTTGATTAGTTTTTGGTAGAGATCGGCCGGGCCGTTTTCTTGTAATAAAGTGTTAAAAAAATTCGACGATCTTTATGAATTTTTTTTTGGCGGTAGGTACCATAGTCTTACAGATCATACTAAAATATTACGGCCTTACGACAAGTCGTTTAATTTTAAAAATTCTTCAAAGTTTGCAAAAATTAGTATCGTTTTTTTTTTTGGCATTTGTCAAAATTATCCCTTTGAGCGACGTTTTCTCAAAAACGTCTGAACCGATTTCAGAAATTTAAAAACCATTTGATGTATTTCAATGAGGACTATGGTTTGTCAGTTTTGTGAGACGATCTGCCGAGCCGTTTCTTTGTAATTTGGAAAAAAGTGTTAAACTTTTCGTCCACATTTAAACTCTTTTTTTTTAGCGATATATATCATGGTCTTATAGAACTTACTGAAATATTACGGCCTTACGACAAGTATTTTAATTTGAAAAATTCATCAAAGTTTGAAATAATGAGTAGTTTTTTTGACGTTTGTCAAAATTAAAATTAGACGATTTACTTGGTATAACGATAGAGTACTTGGTCTTACTTAACATACTAAACCATTAAAGATCTACGGAAACTGGTTAAATTATAAAAATTATTGATTTTTTAAAATTTGCTTTTAGAAAATACTCCAAGTTAACGTGTTTATTCGTTTTCAATTATGTGTAATAAATCCACTCGGAATATTTTTAATCACTCATAAATAAATTTATTTTATATTGTTTATGTCGATTATTTACACATATCGGAAAGTTCATGTAATCAACTAGTTTTACTTTTTTCATTGGATCTCTAAAACCAATAAAAAAAGTCGACCTGTATACTCAAAAATGTAATAATTTCTTTATTTTGTACATTACATACAATTAATACAAGTAAAATTTTTGGACTTAATAAAATCGGACGTTCTGTACTCTCAAAAGCTGTATTACCATTTTTGCCCCGTATCTTCGAAAAGGCTGGAGCTGCCCTGGCTAAAAACTAATGAAATAATTAGTACGTTTCCTTATCAATAAAATACGAATGTTTTTTAAATCATTCACATTTGCCGTCAACGAAAAATTGTATCCGTCTCACATAGTATAAAACTAATTAGATTTATGATAGATACAATTGTATGTTACTTGTCAAAAATGACTCTTCTGAACACTTTTATATACTATATCGTTTGTATCTACATCCGATCAAGACAAAAAAATGTTTTAATTCCTACTTCTTACCTCTGTTACAATTATAAGCCATTAATACAATAATAAGCCCCTGTTTCCCCCTCCCCTCTACTAATATTTCAGATTATAATTATAGAGAACAATTATTACAATCCATTGAAAGTGAAATGGCTTCAATGCTATACAACTTTACTTGCATCACTTGAACATAAAACAACGTAATAAAAAAAACGAAACCATGTTTTTTCTTTACAAATAATCACGAAGAAAAATATTTTTTAAAAACATTGAAAACTCACCACTCTTTCACTTTTCAGAAAAGATTTTAATAAGACTTTTTTCAGAATGCAAATTGAAACACTTTAAATGAAAACGAAAAGAATAGAGTTAAATGACAATTTCTTAGTTTTAATAATACGAAATAATCTGACACTTATCATTCAAAATCATTCATTTTTATACATGAATACTATTTTT
Organism: Ctenocephalides felis; assembly: GCF_003426905.1. Classification (NCBI taxonomy): domain Eukaryota; kingdom Metazoa; phylum Arthropoda; class Insecta; order Siphonaptera; family Pulicidae; genus Ctenocephalides; species Ctenocephalides felis. The sequence goes on along the minus strand of NW_020537324.1, from coordinate 37,513,953 downwards.
ATTTAATCCATTCAAACGTAGAGAAGACAAAAAATAAAAGTGAATGATATTTGTTTTCAATAAAATCGACCGATTATAAAGGTGTGGTAGGACGCAGAAATGTTAACCTTTCCAACAAATTATACCGCATGGAATTGCTATTGCATCTTCTCAACATTGTATGCATTATGAACAAATGAAATATATAATGTTAATTTTCTATTGAAAATTGACAATTGCAAATTTTATTGAACTTCTCAATTTAAAATTATACATATTATACGAGCTTTTATTTTGCACTTATTGTAGAGCGGGGCACAAAGGACTAATTTGGCTTTAAGCAATTATTTTGTAAAATCAAACCAATTATATCAAAACAAAATACACATATCAAACAAACTGACCATGTTCAGTAAAATTGCCAGTTAATTCACCATTGTAGGAATATGTTTTTTGCTATTTTTTTTAAAAATTGTCATCTGGTCTTTTTTACCAGATAGGCGGAGTAAATGGGAGAGCCAGGGAACAAAAACATTTTATTTTCACTTTTTGTAAAAGTTTATAAAGTAATAGCTATATTATGCAATCAATAGAACAAAGTTAGAAATCATAATGTAAATATGTATTTTTAAACATTTTTTCAAATCTTACTACTTTATAAATCTTGCTTTTGCAATTATTTCTGTTAATTTATTATGATCAGAATCATTAATTCTTGAAATATCATAACTGCAAATGAGATTAATAAAACTTATGTTTGAAATACATATTTTATGGGCACTTTTTTATAAAGATCATATGGAACTTCGAAAAAAGAATTTATCATCAGTATTGGAATAACTATTAATTTAATATATCTTCTATATAACTGTTTTTGTACCGTATTTTATATATTTATTTACTATTTTCTTTTAGGTTTTAACCCAATCGCATGTAAGCTATCTATCTTGAAAATAACAATACATTTTATAAAAGAATTTAATAATACTTAAAAATTATATTGTAAACCTCCACAACCGTGCTTAAAAGCAAAATGTCTAACAATTAAAAAAAAACTTTTATTAAATATTTGACAACGTGGCCGTTTATCTCATAATTACAATGTCGTCTGATTTAAGGCGATGGTTGATTACACATCATTTTTCCACTACTTCGAAATAGTATCATTGAACAAATCTACACTTTACTTGTTTTTGAGATAATGGTGGTGAACTTTCTAATACGCGGGCCTTTAAACCTTTTACTACCCTACTTACTTTAAATTGACTTGTTTTCATAAATCAACGTAAACCGTCATTATTACAACTAAAAATATATAGAGTCTTCTACAATCAAAATCAACGTAAACAACAATTATTATCATGATACGAATAAAATATGTGCGTAGTTTTTACTATAACACAGTGTACATTATCTTTGACCACATCTTACAAACTATACATCCATCTCATCTTCATACCAGACAATAGCTAGACCAGATAATATCATTCTACAACTAGGAGCAAGATTTTGTTCCAATTGCACCGATGTGTGATTTGTTTAAATTATTAAAGATAACTATTTTAACAATTTAGCAAAGACAAAAATTATTACACATTCTCATAGATTGGCGAATTTGAAGCAAAATAATATGTACAAATTTTAAAATTAGTCGAAAATAATAACCAAACTAAAAATTTATTATAATTCAACTTTATATTACCAATAAAAATGATGCACTTCCACACTTTTTTCAAGAGCTAATCAAACTGCCCAAAAGGACCTAAAGCATACCGATAGAAAAATATTTCATTTTATGGAATAAGAATAAAAAAATATTAAACAAAATGTATTTAATTTTTTTGTTTCATATTTATTACCACTGATAAATCGTTAGAACTCCTTAGAATTGATAATCTTGTTTAATTCAAACAAATCACAACAATAACTGGACTTTTTTACCCGCGGGCCTTTAAAAACCACTCTACCCTACTTACTTATACCTATAGTGAATTACCCCTACTACTGAAAACGCTGAGTGTAAGAAATTTGCTGTGCTAGAAAACTAAAAGTATTAACATTAACAGCATATATTTTGGTAAAATATGCAGTGGACCTTTGGGATTAAACAACTTTGGATTTCTATTGAATTCGCTATGTTTACGAAAACGGCGAGTTATATTTTTAATAAAACGATAGAATACTTAAAAAAATGTATTTAAATACAAAAACGAAATTTATCAGAATCAAGATTTTTGATTATCCTAAATTTTTCCGCACCTAAATTCACGAACCCAAATGCATTTTGAACCTATGATGAATGAATGGCGAGAAACCAGAAAAACTTCTGACACTTTTCACAATATTGGATAAAGAGACAAGACAAGAGACCCCGTGGTGGGAGGTTATAAATCACCTGTTCGAGTTGCAAACGGCTGCTAGTGTTTATTTATCTTTGCTCGCAAAAACAAATCACATGAGGGACAACGCATAGCCGAAGTGACATTGGTCAACACGCTGTGATGTGGATTAGTTATCCATGACTGTGCACAGATCAATTTCAGTGATATAAATTAATATTTGAAAGTGAAACTAAAAAAGAAGCTTAATTTCGTGACGAATCGAATATAAATTGTATTGTTGAAATTTTTGCGCGAAACCAACAAGGTAAGTTTGAATTTTAACTGCATTTTTTAAAATTACAATACTGATAAATATCATATAATTCTTTTTCTAAATTTTACTACCTCTATATTAGTGAAACAGCGGTGAGCATGGCCCTAATGGCAACATGCTCGGCTCGCATGATAGAGGTACCGCGATCGAATCTCACTTCTTTGTATAAAAATTTACTATGAATGCTGAATACGGTATATAAACACGTATATGCAAATTCGACTCAACAAAATTTGAGAAAAAAAGTGATCATAAATAGAATATAAAAAAATAATGCATCTTGAAATCAATATGTTAAAATCTTATGAATAAAACAAAACGTCGAATGGATAAAAAAAATGAATATGATAATGTGCATGGCTTAATCCTTTCGTGAGGTTAATAAAAACAATATCAGTGGAACGTAAAAACGATGATTAAATAATTAAATTTAATAAGAACAATTAGCAATAAATTATGCGTGACATCATTTAGGAATTGAATAGAATATAAATTGCGATAATAATGTAAAGTGTATAACTTGAATTTTACAAATGTATGATATATATATATATATATATATATATATATATATATATATATATATATATATATATATATAATATACAACGATATAGTGTCACCTTGAAAGTTTTAAAATGATTTCTATAAAAGAACAAAAAAATGTGGAACTGAAAACTATTCTGAATGACTCAAATAAAAATGTAGCGTTAAATTAATAATTATAAGTGATGGCTTATCATATATAGTGTAGTACTCTGTAAAAAATCACATTCCAAATTCGACTTTCATAGCGCATATTATATGAATTATAGAGATATTTTATTAGCCGTCAGATCATAATTAAAACTAGTGGGGTGTATGGCATCGTGCCTTAAGGCAAATTGCTGGAACTTTCTGTACCTTAACGAAATGTTCGAGAAATATTAAATATTTTCAAATAGATTATTATAAATATTGTAACATTGCCTAATATTTATAAGAATTATATAAACTGAATTGCAAAGTTGAAATTATTTGTTTAAAGTATATTAGAATTTTAGTCAGAATTAAAAACAAAATCTGAATTATTTTCGATATACAAAAAATTTTTTTTTGAAAAATAATAATAAGCTCTGTATCTTCGAAATAGCTGGGCCTGCCTTTGCCAAAACTAATAACCACTTCTCCCAATCATTACTAATTGACTGTTTTTAGATCATTTAAATCGCATGCTCCGTTCTCTCAAAAACTCGATTCCTATTTTCTGCACTCTTTGCTCTTTATCTCCGTAACTGCTAAGCCTGCCTTTGCCAAAAACTAATCAGCACATCTCCCTATCAATAGAAATCGAATGTTTTTTGAACCATCAAAATCGGTTGATCCGTGCGCCCGAAAACGTGAACGAAAAAATGCGGACACACAAAACACACACACACATCCATTTTTGCTGAGGTATGCCAAAATGTTCAGAAACCTTCAAAACGTCGAGTAATGCAAAAATTTTCATTTTCGATTTTCGGCCCATTACTATAACTACCCTACGGAAAGTTAAAAAAAGTTTTTCTCGCAAAGTAATTTAGCAATATATAATTATATTATCGAAAATAATCATTCTGTTTAATATATTAAAATAAAAATTATTTACTAATAATATCTTATATATAAATTTTCTCTACGTATGTTGTCCCTAAACTGCTTCTAAACGGCTATTCAAATTTTGATAAATCATTCAGAGGTTTATCAATGACAATGAAATCTAATATATAATAATGAAATAATTTGAAAAGTCAGGTAATCAACTTTAAATTTTATATTATACCTGATCAAAAATTCTAAATTATTCTCATTTATGTTTCCAAAATGCTAAAATTCGCATAGTTCTTAATATTATATATTTATAAAAAATATTGCTCAAAGACTTACAAAAGTATGAATTACTTTGGACTTCAATTTCATAGTTCCATTTACGTACATTTTGTAACAAATCATTCGAGCTAATCAAATGGGGCAATCGATTAGTTTTGAAATCATTCTAATCGCTTAATCCAATTTGGATTATTTAATTTCAGACAGAAAAAGTGTAAGATTTCGTGAGTATTTGAAATTGATCAATGTTCTTACAGCTTAAAGATAATAAAAGTTATCGCAGTTTGTCTCAGATTTTAAAGATTTTGAACTTGACTTTTCAAAATATAAATCTAGCACAATCCAATTGATGTATGTATAAAAGTATTTTCTTTCTTCCTTAGTTTTTTTGGTTGTGAGCACTGTTGTTTAGCTTACGAGACCTTAAAATAATTTCACATTATTTAATTGTTTTATAAGATGTATTGTTAATTAGTTAAGTATTAGTTGAATATAGCGTCTATAATTGCTTACATAGGTGGGGTAAAAAAGACCAACTGAAATTTTTACCTTGTCGCTTTTAATAATTTGACCCGCACATCACTATTTTTCCAATGATTCATTTATATCAATATTTTAAAATAAAATCTTCTAAATTAAATACATAGTTGAATTTTGTAAACACGTAAAAATAATGATTATTCAAAATCGTTATATATACGCATTTTTAATTATCATTGTATTTGTTGCAGTTAGCATGATAACTATGAATAGAATTGCATTAATAAACTTCTGATTACATAAGTTTGCATCAATTTGAATATTCCATTTTATACAATGTTAATTTATACAGTCATGTACACAAACATACATACATATATTATATGTATTGTTTCGACATATATATATATATATATATATATATATATATATATTTAAATATTTTTGCAGAATTAAAAAAAAATTAAATAACAAAATTATTTATTCAATTAAACGTTTCGACACTTGATGTGTGTCATCATTCAGTAATCTAAAAATTTATAACATAAATACACAGTTGATGATAAATATAAATATATAAAAGGAGAAAATTATACATACCAAACCAGGAAAAGCAACAGAAAAAATTAATTATGATGTAAAATTGATTGAACACTAAATTTGTGTAAAATAATAAAATACTATTATATTAACAAACGAGAAATAGAAGGAGCACATATTGCCCTCCTATATTTAATGTTATTGATAGCATTGCATTGTCGACACTGATCAATGTTACAACGCACGTGTAATGAAGGAGTGGAAGGAGGTTGTGAGAAACGAAAGGGGAAAGAAAAATAGAGAATAAATAATTTTGTTATTTAATCTTTTTTTAATTTGACGGTTGGGCTGCAAAAATATTACAAATATGTATCAAATATATATATATATATATATATATATATATATATATAATACTGAATCCGCTTTTGAAAACAGCAAAAACACATTTCTACAAAGATGAACTAGCTGCGAGTTTTACTGATTTAGTATTTATTATTTTTCATTGTGTACACCTTTGCCAGAGTAAAAGTTCAGTTGGTTCTTCTTGCCCCACCCACGTGTAAGCTTTTATAGATGTTATATACATCTTATAAAATACATCTTATAAAACATTTAAATAAGGTATATTTAAAAATTATATTAAAGTTTCGTAAACTAAACAACAATGCTCACAACCGGAAAAACTAACAACGAAAGAAAATACTTTTGTTATGAATTTTCAAAGATTACCGTTTAACTTCCGATAGCAACGTCGTAACAAACAAAGTGATAGATGGTTATACATTTTCCCCTCTACTTTCAAATATTGTTGTTAAAAAAAATCTTAAGCTAAGAATCTTCTCCATTTGTCTTGTTTATTTTCTAACATTTACCATGTTCTTAATTGATGACCTGAAACTCTTTCGGGATGTCGTAAAACTAGTGGTGTATGGCATCGTGCCTTAAGGCCAATTGTTGCAACTTCCCATACCAAAAATTATTTTTTTTAATAAGATTAATTTTTTTTTAAACTTTGAAAAAATTAGATTTTTGAACAATTTTACATTTTTGAAAAAAAAATGACTTGAAATTTTGATCTTTTTTTTAAAGCAATCGCACTGCTTTACCTGCATAGAGATGAAATATCAAAGCGCATAAGCGCCGTGTCGCCGTCCATAGAATAAACGATTTTACGGAACCCATAGAAATGTAAACAAAGTTGATACATATTCTCCATAAAATAACTGATAATTAGATGTGCATAAGTCTAATGACCTTTTTAACCGCCAAATGGTATTTTTTTTTTAGTTTTTCACTAGATCTCTGTAACCGCTAGACCTACCTTCCCAAAATTTAATCAGTTCTTCATCTTATCAATACAAGTAAAATGTGTTTTCAATATTTAAGTCGAACGCTCCGTTCTCTTAAAAACTGAGTTACCGTTTTGATACTTAATGCCCCGTGTCTTCGAAACGGTTAGACTTGCCTTTGCCAAAATCTAATCAGCACGTCTCCTTATCAATACGATTCGAATGTTTTTTGAATAATTTTTGATTGATCGGTGTTTCCGAAATCGTCGACGGAATTTGTATCCGCACACACGCGCACGCACACATACCCACATACATCCATTGTTTTTCTAAGGTGTGCCAAAATGTTCAGAATCCTTTGAAACATAAAAAATTTCAATTTCAATTTCTTGCGATTACTATAACTTACCCTACATGAAGTTAATAAATAACATACCTTAAAAAAATATTTTGTACCTTTTTGAGAGCTCACCATTAATTGGCACAATGGTCAATATTCGATTAATAAAATTATTAAATCGTTGAGTATGTCATCTATTAATCTCTAATACACTTTTATATATATTGCTTAACCTTCAACAATTTTTTATAATGATTATTATTACTATAATCAATATAGTTAATAAAGAAAATTATATACAGTGCACTTCGTTACGATTTTATGGTGTGAGTATGGAAACTATTTTGCCAATTCAAACTCTTATTGTATTAGTACATATAGTAGTATAATTAATAAATTGAATTATACAATTCTTCAATAGCCTATGGTTCTTCAACTACAATAGATAGATAATTAATTGTTAATCCAAACAGAATTTATATTGTAATTTTATACCACTATAATTAATAATTATTGTTTACGTACAATAGTATTACTCATATAAAAATATAACCGCTAATGCCCCACATACGAGTTTTAATATCATAATTACTTATATTAAGGTGATATTATTATTAATAGTTCGTAATTTAATTCCTATTAAGCCTCATGATGATTTGATTCATATTATTGAATTAATTCCAAACTTAAGTTTTTCTAAATAAAAGCACTACTATAATAAACTTACACAATCTAAAACTTTCAAGAAAAACTGTGTGCTCAAGATGTAATTTTTTCAAATAAAATATTAATGTTTTGTGTCCATCAATATTACAGAATATCCTCAAATCAATTCATCAAAACATATTTTGTGACAAAAATTAAAATAATGTTTTCGTATGCCTCATTAATAATTTAAAACATGTAAAAGTTTTATAGTTTTATTAGCGTCATCTCATTTGGTTTGGAAAAAAAAAACATTTCAGAAGAAACGGACATTAAAACAACTGATTTTAAATAATAAATCATTTTGTACGTATAACCCAGTGTATTTTTTTATTGTCGAAACATAGAAATATTTTCCGTTAAACAGAAACTATTATTATGTTTATGGTTGATTCGATTTCAGAATTTTAAAATGTCATAAAAACTTTATTATTATGTTTTGTTGAGAGATCTTTTCTTTCATCTTGTGAAAGAGTATCATATGTCAAATGAGACTTAATGGGGATATAACATATATTCACCTTTAAGGTTACGGTACATAAAATATTTAAGAATTACGGAATGGTATCATAAATTGTAATTTTATTATATTACAAAATTTCTTGAAAACGCATATAATTGCGATAAAGGCAAATTAGTTAAAATATACCCTGTACTGCATATAAAAAAATTACACTTTTGCTCTGATGGTCTATTACTTCACAATTTTAGTCACATCATGTCATCTAGCAAAAATTAAAATTCGGGTAAATTATTTAACACGTGTGATATTTGTTTTTATATGCCATATTCTCGAGAGTCAACAAATTAAACGATTTTAATAGTTCCGGGAACATTAAAATCGTGTTAAAAATGCCAGACGACTAACTGCTTTGAAAATACGTAGAAAAATGATATAAAAGTCAACACCTTTTGATTGAAAACGAGTATTTGGCATATACAATCCATATTATAAAATTTGATATGAAGCCTTTTAAATCATAAACATCTTTCTGGCATTCATATACGCAATTTGGGGACTAAATATAAGGAAAAAAAATGTACTGAAGGGAATATAAAAAAGAGATCTTTAAAATTTTCAAGTAAATCAGTCCAGTACAAGTTGGGATTTTTTAGGCATCATATTGCAAAAGACAGTTTAGAGAAAAACAAGTTTAAAGTTTTGAGGTGGAAGGAAACAGAAAAGGATTATCGTGGTCAAACAGCTATATTTCCAAAAATAATTTAAATTTTGAGAAAATCTCTTGTACACATATTATTCAATAGTTAAAACTTGAAAAGATAAAAAAGAAGAATTCTAGATTAAAATATCCCTTTAAAGCAAGCTGAGATTATTAAACTTTTTTCACTTATGAAATATGAATAGAATTCGTCCCATTATATTTTCTTTTATAAATGTGCATTTTGTTTTTGTTTTAAGATAGTGTTAAATAATATTAAAACTTAAACGTGACATAAAAATGTAACTACCTTATATAATAAAGCTTACTATTTCCTATTGATAGAGAGATGTGCTGATTAGTTTTCGGCAAAGACAGGTCCAGCCGTTTCAGAGATACGGTGCAAAGTGTGCCGAAAAAGAAATCGAGATTTTGAGAGAACGGAGCATCCGATTTGAATGATCTAAAAAATATTCAGTTTGTAATGATAGGGAAAAGTGATGATTAGTTTTTTGCAAAGGCAGGCCCAACCAATTCGAAGATACAGAGCTAAATGTGCAACAAATGGCAGTTTTTTAGAGTAAGGGTCCGATTTGAATGATTCAAAGAACTTGCTGCTTGTTTTAACAAAATAATTGCCTTTGGAATTTTTTTTTGATTCAAATTTTATTTTATTCAGAAAAACTTTTTTGTTAAAAAAAAAGTTGAAAATAATTCAAATTTTATTTTTAATTCTGACTAAAGTTCTAATATACTTTGAACAAATAATTTCAACTTCGCAATTATGTTTATATAATTTTTATAAATATTAGACAATGTTACAACAGTTATAATAATCTATTTGAAAACATTGAATATTCATCGAACATTTGATTTGAGATATGGGGCAAAAAGTGCCAAAAACGGTAACTCAGTTCTTAAGAGAACGGAGCGTCCGATTTGAATAATTCAAAAAACATTTTACTTGTATTGACAAGATGAAGAGTTGAATTAATTTTCATGAAGGCAGGTCTAGCGGTTTTAGAGATGAAAAAAGTAAAAAAAATGCCATTTGGCGGTCAAAAATGATCTTTAGACATATGCACATCAAATTATCAGATATTTTATAGAGATTTTAACAATAAGTATGAATTTTGTTTACATTCCTATGGGTTCCGTACCAATTTTTACGCGTTAGACGGCGACGCGGCGCTTACGCGCTTCGATATTTCGTCTTTATGCAGTTAAAGCTGTACGATTGCTTCGAAAAAAAGTTCAGAATTTCCAAAACATTTCAAAATAAATGATTTAAGATAGAATGATTTAATATGGTTCGAAATTTTATTAAAAGTTTCAAATCATTGATCAACTTTTATTGATTATTATTGATTATTTTTAATTACTCGAATTTTGAATTGCGGTACGGGAAGTTCCAGCAATTTGCCTCAAGGCACGATGGGCCTTAAGGCGCCTTAATTGCCATAAGACAGAATTCCACTTACAGCTAGTTTTTATTCTTCGCATGTTAATTACAGTACGTGAAGTTCCAGCAATTTGCAAATTAAAAATCAATGCTTATTTATAACCATCAGTTCTATTTTTGGCACTGCATGTTTGAGCGAGCGCACTACATGTGGTATTCGTACAAAATATCGGTGCTCCAGGACATTATACAATAGTTACCTTGGCCTTGTTCGGACGATGCGATGTCATGCCATTCATACGCTTTTACTGGTATTTGAAATTCGCTCATTTCTTTTGTGACATATTTCGAAAAACAATTGTGGCGTGTTTAATGCTCCCTTTTCGCAAGAGTGATTGCAAATTTAACGTTTCAAGTCATTTTGAATCATTTGAAACCGAAATTTGAAAAAGTTTGTGTTCGAAGGTATGTGCATGTGAGACAAATTTCTACCTCTCGTCGACGTTTTCTCAAAAATTTTGCTGCTTTGCACCAATTCCAAACATTTAAAAGCCATTCAATGAAATTTTTGCGTCGGTCATCTAAGCTGATTCTCAGGTTTACCCTTCTGGGATTTTGATAAAACTTTCCATGGTGACAGAGTTTATAGTCAAACCAAACATACCAAAATATTATAGGCATATGTGAAGTGGTTTAATTATATAAGTTAATTAAATTTTTTCAATTCAAAGCTCCCTATTAATGTGTCGTGATTAACGTGTCCTGATAGCTGTGCTTGTTAAAACGCCTGCTTCTACATTTTGCATTCGGATTTATGGATAAGAAAGTTAAAAGTGATCGAGTTCGAATCCCGTCACCTTATAATTAATTTATATTTTTTTTAACTTATTTTTATGTTTGAATACTTAAATATCGCAAAAATATTTATAATTATTATATCATTTCATATATTTTGTCAACAAAAATTAATGTATTTTAAACAAATCTATATATGTACAAAAATGTTCGTCCATGTTAGAGCCAAAAATCTTGGAACAATTCAGAAACTTTAAAAACCATTATAAATAACAGTTGCAGTATCGTGCTGATTAGTTTTTGGTAAAAATCAGCCAGGCCTATTTTTCGTAATTAGTTTTTAAATATATCACAATTTTGATGGATATCATCCCGTTCAAGATTATAATACAATATTAGGGGACAAGTCGTTTAATTATAAAAATTCAACAAAGTTTGCCATGGTAAGTTTAAACTTTCGAAATTTGTTAAATGTTCAAACTTTCGAAATTTCGAAACAAAAATGTTGCAAAATTTCGAGTCATGCCGATTACTTACATATATTAAGGAAAAATGTCACTTACACCTTAGGTGTAACACATATTTTAATACAAGGCTTAAGGATAAATTATTAAAATAATTTGTAAGTGCTTACTAATAATCGCCTATTTCTTATTGTGTCGATACTATATCTTCCAGCACGAAATAGTAATGTGATATGATGGTATTATATAATAAATATTACTATTACTATAAAAATTCCAAGGTTTTTGGATACGGACTTTTAAAATTTGACCGAGCTTTCCGGTGTAAGTAGTATATTTTGAGAGCGTAAAATAATAATGTGATATGATTGTGCAGTCTGCATACTAAATTATATTATTATTGTAACAATGGACGTATCGCGCAAAATTGCAAATCAGGTTTGTCTGAGGACACGGCATTGCTTTTCCAAGGTTTTTTTCCGACAATGTTACGTGCCAAATTCAGATTAACTTTAAAAAGGTGTAAATATTTATGAGGAAAAATCGTATTTAACTCTATATCTAATAACATAACAATATTGTTATCAAAATTTTAATAGCGAGTCAAGCAAGGCATCGTTTTTATTAAATAAAAGTCCTTCGACGGCGATTGAAAATTATGAAATTACACTTTTTGACCGTTTTTTATAATATGAGAACAATTTTCGGAAAGGATTTCCAGTACACAAGTACACCCGCACATGTTCCAGATTAAAACGACGATTGATCCAAGCTAATAAATAGCTTTAATCACTTGGCCGCGGAAAGCCTAATGACAAATTGATTTTATTCACAATATATGAGATATTCTGTATATTTATTTATCATATTTAGTATATTTTACTAAGATGCCGAATAAGGCATAGGAACCATTTATACTTGTTAACTTTCCATAGGGTAAGTTATTGTAATCGTCCAAAAATCGAAATTGAAAGTTTGTGCATATCTTCATGTTTTGAAGGTGTCTGAACATTTTGGTATACCTTAGAAAAAAATGAATGTGTGTTTGTGTGTATGTATGAATACAATTTTTCGTTCACGCAATCGGGCGCACGAATCAACTGATTTGAATGATTCAAAAAACATTCGATTTCTATGGATAGGGAGATGTGCTGATTAGTTTTTTGGCAAAGACAGGTCCAGCCGTTTCGGTGATACGGAGCAAGAAGTGCAGTAAATAAAAATCCACATTTAATTCGTAATTATGGGAAAAAGTGGTGATTAGTTTTTAATAAAGGTAGATCCAGCTGTTTTGGAGATATAAAACCAAATGTGCAAAAATGGCAGTTTTTGAGATAACTAAGCATCCGAATTGAATGTTTCAAAATACTCTCTGCTTGTGCTGAAGAAACGATTGTTTTTGGGGAAAGAAAAATTTGTTTTTTTATTTTAAAATTTCTTTGAATATCGAAAATGATTCGAATTTTAATTTTAATTTTAGCTAAATTTCTAAAACTCACTTATAAACATCAAATAAATAATTTTAACTTCGAAATTCACTTTAATTATTCTTATAAATATTAAACAATGGTCCTTCATTTTAAGTCCGATTGATTAAGGTTTATTCATTTACTTTTTATATAAACATATATAAACATCGTCGTACAATTTACAAGCTCTTATATTTTATCTATAACACACAAATAATGAAGGCTACAGTATTTATAATAAATATATATTTGTAAACTTTTAACATTCCTCAAATAATCCGTTACCGTACGGGAAGTTCCAGCAATTTGCCCTAAGGCACAATGCCATACACTACAAAATTATCTATGGTGCAAACAATTATTAAACTTATATAATATAATTGTATCATAAAAGAAATCTTGCTAATTGCGGTGTGTGATATCAAAGCAGAAATGTAATGGATTAAAATTAAAATTTAATTGTAATACATCACACAATTTTTAATTGTAATTCACCACGAACTTTTTTATTATAATATACCACCACGAAATATTTATCATGTGTGCATTACAAGATTTGAAATTTTAAAATTTTCGAATAAAAACTGAATTATATAATATATGCACATGAAGAAAATAACATCTAAATGAACTCTTTGCCCTAGTACATCTCTGATAATTTCTTATTATTAAAGTGCTTTGAAAACTATAAATATGTGAAGAACATATCTAAATTTAAATATGAATAAAATATCGTAAAATGCTATTATCATTACTAATTAGTACAGTGGTGTAAATTTATTAAATTTGATTATGCATAAAATAAATAGTTATTTAGCATATTATTGCTGTATCTCGCTAACATTTTCAACAAATAATATTTAAAAAATCAAGTATGGTATTGATTGATTGAACTAATTCATCTGCATCACAATATGACGCAATTTAAAATTAGAGCAGTGCCGCGCGAGAATTTTCATATTCCCCGCGTAAAAAAATTACTTTTAATTAACTATTCATAGGAGAAATTTATGTTTTCAACAAAATAAATGCGACTTACTAATTGTAAGTCTCAAAATTAAAAAAAAGTATGTGTGTTTGTGAGCGTCGAAAACCTTTCCACCACCACGTTTACACTAATTACAAAAAATTAAAAACCATTTAATGAAACTCGATAAGTTTACTGTTCGAAAGTTATCACTATATTTTTGACTTTCTTGATTGATTTTTTTCCACTGATAGAGTTTATGGTTTTTGTTCATGGACAGAGGAAAAGTGTTTTAATTATAAAAATTTATTAAAATTTGGAATATCCGGAGAAAGTCTTAAGATCAAATGGCAAAAGATATACCATGTATATTCAACTCTGTGTTTTGTACTGATTACCGTTGATACTGAAATAAAATACAGTCAGTGAAAAGCGAAAGTATTATCATGGAAAGGTGTTGAATTTCTTCAGAAATTTTGCGAATTAATTATATACAGTACTCCATAATTTGAAAAACTTAGAACAGAACTTGTCTTTCTCAAGTTCCACTACAAACATACATTGTAATAAAAAAAGAAATTGCCTTAAGCAAAATGTCACTTACGTCTGGTTTGATATTTAGTATAGTGAGAATAGTAATAGTAAATGTTTCAGCATTATAAAATGAGCAGTTTGTTCTGGCTTCATAAGATAATAATAATAATCTTTAAATCAAATCTCAAATTTGAGAAAAACATCATTCAATTTACAAGATTTAGGGTCCTATCGAATCAAAATGGAGAAGAATTGCATGCATTTTTACTTTCCCGTAGTTATAGTAATCGTCCAAAAATCGGTAATAAACTACGGAGCAATAAGTGAAGCAGTTATTGAGAGAACGGATCATCTGATTAGAATGCAAAAACATTTTGCATGTGTTGACAGTGTGAAGAAATGAATATTTTTTCGGAAAAGCAAAAAAAAAAATTAATTTTCAAACAAAAAATTCTTTTTAATCGAAAGAATTGACGGGTACGGATGGGTACGGGAAGTAACAGCAATTTGCCTTAAGGGACGATGCCATGCACCACTAGTTATATTTAAGTTTGGTATATTTTTAAAATATAAATATCAATTATTATATTGCACAAGTTAAGTTTTGGAAATTATCTATTATTCAATATCGTAATAGCTGTACATCACGCCAAAGTACATGTTGTGCAACTTTTATACAATATATTTGAAAGTGAAATAATTAACCTTTATCGCATGTATTCATATTTATTGACGTTAGATGATATTAATTTTGTATGCTAATTCATCTACAGTAACATAAATAAGTAAGAGAAGAAAAAATGCAAATGTATCAATTTCAATGCGCAGTCTTTGGTTACTTTGAAAGATAATCATTCTTCAGATATAGTCATCACTAAAAATTAATTCCCCCACTTCAGTACAAAATAATTGCTTTTATGACCAATCATTTCTTAATCTTATTGTTTAAATTAGCACGAAAGACATTTGTTTATGGCTTGTTCTTGTACTTTGCATAAATATGCAAATTAATAAGAAGAATTACTATGTAAATTGAAATGTAATTTGTTAATCAGAAAAACTATACTTTATATATATACACAGGTGAGCATACATATATATTTACATACAGAATATGGCGGTGCACAAAGGTCCAAATTGACTTTGAGCAATTATATTGCAAAAACCAAACTAATTATAACACAATAAATAGCACATATCAATAAACAACTATTTGACTATGTTCAGTGAAACTCCCACCAAGAAACGTGATTTTTGCTGTTTTTCAAAAATTTGACATCTGGTTGTTTTTAACCAATATACGGGATAAAATGAGATAGCCAAGGGGCAAACAGATCCAATGTCTTATTTTTAATTTTAAAAGAATTTTACGAAAGAATACCTACATTACTCAATCAATGCTAAATATACATAACATGAATATATTCTTTTACAGAGATAACCTTGATCTAGCATTTCGTCAGAAAAATTCATCAGCAGAGTTGGAATAACTATTTATTTAATTTACCTCCTGTTAAATTGCTTTTTTCAACTTAGTTTACTTCCTGGTATACTGTTTTTATTGTTTTTGCCTTTGCCAGAGTATAGGTTCAGTTGGTTCTATTTACCCCACCCATATGTAAGCTATTATAGGGGTTATATAAAGAGCTGTTGATGTTAACTTAAATAATTTAAAAAGTATATTACGGTCTCGTAAAATAAACCAGTGCTGATAACCAAAAAAATACTAACAACCAAAGAAAATACTTTTGTTACATATTTTCAAACCTTGAGAGCTTATTTATTGATAGCGACGTCGTAAAAATCAAAGTGATGGCTGCTCATACACTTTTTTCTCCCTACTTTCAAATATTGTTGTTAATATATTGTTAACTTTACTTGTTTTAACTTTGGCTGAAAGTCGAAAATAAAAATTATTGCCTATGTTTACGTTTCAGAGGTTTCTGAACATTTTGGCATACCTCAGATAAAAAGGATGTGTGTGAGTGTGTTTTGTGTGTCCGCAATTTTTTGTCCACGTTTTCGGGCGCATGGATCAACCGATTTGAATGATTCAAAAAACATTCCATTCCTATCGATAGGGAGATGTGCTGAATGTTTTTGGCAAAGGCCAGTTCGAAGATACACAGCTAAATGTACAAAAATAGTAGTTTTTGAGAGAACAAAGCATCCGATTTGAATGATTTAAAAAACTTTCTGCTTGTGTTGATAAAACAATTGCTTTTGATTTTTTTATTATATCGAAATTAATTCAGATTTTAATTTTAATTCTCGCTAAAATTTTAAAGCTCACTTATCTACTTTTAATAAATAATTTTAACTTTGTAATTCAGTTTGCATAATTATTATAAATATTAGACAAGGTTCGAACATTTCGTTACGATACGGAAAGTTGCAGCAATTTACCATAAGGCACGATATACACATACACCACTAATTGAGATATCGTTGGTGGACCTTTTTACCCGCGTATCTTTGAGCCCCGCTCTACCTTGATATAATCAAAATGCATAAAACTCTTACATGTATCATGTCACATAAAATCAAACTTTTTAAACTCGCAAATAAAAAAGCATGTGTTTTGCTTTATAAACTATTCACTATATCCAGTATATTTCGACAACATTTGCTTTAAAACCTAATAACAAAAGTAAATTGAAATCAGTTTCCATTTTTTTTAGCATGTTACCAGTTTCTATTAAAAGCTTAGCGGGTAATAAATTATATTTGCATATAGAATCTGCATGACGTTATCCGGAGCTTGGAGTCGCGTCAGACCGCCCGTAATCAATATGCCGTTGATCTAGATAAAATATTTAATTTTCGTTTCGTGTGTCATTAAGTGTCTCTATGTGTAACGGATTTGCATTACATCATATAATTAAATATAATTACTGACGCACGCTAACTTGTCTGCTACCTAACTAAGAAATGCCATTGCAGTTTCGAAAATTTCATAACACGCTTTTGTACGCTGCATTTAGCATTATTGCCTTGCATCAAAACTATTCATGTAAACCTGTATTCGATTAATATAATTTGGAACTTTTGGTATTGAAGAGAAATATACCATAAGTTTTCTGTGTTAAATGTTTGTTTTTTTTAATCACACGAGCTATCTATAGTAAATATCTGCATAAAATTAATGTATGTACGTTTCTATCTTTAATATCATTCAATTGAATTGTGCAAAAATAGTACAGTCAACCAGTTTATCAACTATAGTTACTTATTTACATAAAAGGTCCGCGGTTAAAAAGGTTATCCACCAACTGAGAAATATTTAGCAACAATATTTGAAAGTAGGGTAAAATAAAAATGTAATCCGCTATCGTCTCAAATCACGCACCACCCTCTATCAGGAGATAAACGGCAAAAATCTATAACAAAAATATTTTCTTTCGTTGTAATTTTTTTTGGCTGTGTGCACTGTTATTTTTCTGACCTTAGTATAATTTTTAAGAGTACATTATTTTATTATTTTATAAGATATATTGTAAATTTTAGGTTAGATTCAACAGATGTTTTTATATAACCTTATATAATAGCTTACATGTCGAAATTTAAATTGGCCCATATAAACCTTTACTCTGGCAAAAGCTTTAACAATAAAAAATAGTAAATAAAGATGCAAATTTAGATAAAAAGCAATTTGACAAGAAATAAATTAAAATAATAGTTATTCCAACTCTGCTGGTGAATATTTCCGACGAAATACCAGATCAAGGTTATACATAATTGTCATTGTAAAAAATGTGCCCATGACATTTATATTTTGCATTGGCAGAATATTGTAGCTACTATTTCGTAAAATCACTTTAAAATTAAAAATAAGACATTGGCTATGTTTGCCCCCTGACTGTCGCATTCAACCCCGTCTATTACGATAGTTGTGATGTGGTTCATTTCGTTAGAATTAGTTAATTTAGAATATAAATATAGGCAAAGGGCAGGGCACAAAAGTGCAATTTGACTTTAAGTAATTATACTGTGTGGAAATTACTTAAAGTCAAATTGCATCTTCGTGCCCTGCCATTTACCTATATTTATATTCTAAAAAGTCTAATAGAGCTATGCTAAACATTCGCAGCCATTTCTCAATAAAGTCGAAAATCTGACTGCCTGAGCGTAAATCTGTTTTTGAGAAAATGTCGACAAAAGGATTTTAGCTTATAGGCCTAGATCCAATTGTCTATATGTTCAAAAAGATAAGATCTATAATCACAAGTAAAAATCTGATATCATACTGCTAGATTTCAAGCTGGCTGAGAATAGTACCCAACCGGAGGAACTAGTTGTTCTGACTGACGGCTTTTACCGCTAGTTCAATATGATGGGTAGTACTGCCTTACTATTTTTGATCTATATTTTCAAGTAAAAATATATGAAGCCAAAAACGTTTCTTTAAGAAACTTACCCATCATGGTTCTAATAGTTCAAAACATTAAATATAATACGTATGGTAGGATAGAGCAGGGCATAAGGTCCAATTTGATTTTAAGCATTTATAATATATGTTTGGCAATATAAATTATATTGTGATAACCAAACCAATAATATCACAACAAATAACAAACCAATCAAACAACTATCTGACTATGTTCAGAAAATTTCCCATTTGTCAACTGGTTCTTTTATCCCATAGCTGAGGTGAAATGGGTCGGCCAACGGACAAACCAATCAAACAACCATCTGACTATGTTCAGAAAAACTCCCATTTGTCAACTGGTCCTTTTACCCATAGCTGAGGTAAAATGGGTCGTCCAAGGGACAAACAGATTCAAGGTTTTATTCCTAATATAAAAAGCCAATGCAAAATAAAAATTTCATGGGTACATTTTTTATAGACATATCACTGTATTTTACCTTGATCTGGTATTTCGTTAGAAATAATCATCAAGAGAAATGGAATAACTATTTATTCAAAACATCTCTTGTGAAATTGTTTTTATTTACTTTTTTGATACTTTTTATTTACTATTTTTTATTGTTTACACCCTTGCCAGGGTGAAGTTTCGGTTGGTCCTTTATTTCTCACCCACATGCAAACTTTTATAAAAGTTATATGAAATAAAGGTTGAATCTATCTAAAAATTAACACTACAACTTATAAAACAATTGAATAACTTATACCTAAAGGTTATAAAGTTTTCGTAAACTGAAGAACAGTGCTCACAGCCAAAAAACTAACAACGAAAGAAAATATTTTTGTTATAGATTTTCAAACATGATTGCTTAAACACCTGATAACGACGTTGATTAATTTGAGGCGTTGGTTGATTACACATCTTTTTTGCTCTACATTCAAATGTTGTGGTTAAAAATTCTTCATGGGCTCGCCCGTAGGTAAGCGGTTAAGAGCGACGTGACTTATTTCAGAGGTCCCTGGTTCGATACCCACTTCCTGCAGCCTGTTGTCAGTTAGACGGCGTCTGCCCTATTACAGAAATTGTAATAATAATATATCATATAGAGATGTGACAACTGATTGGGTAGCCATCTGTCAAACAGACTAGTATTAAGTCAAATCAGCACAACAGCTTATAGGACTATTGGGTTCTGATTGCTGTTCAAAAATAACTAAAAAAAAAATCTTTATATTTACGAGATATTGGTAGTGGACCTATTTACTGGCGGACCTTTAAGCGCCGCTCTGCCCTATGGTATATACTTAATGCAAATATATATAATTTATGTTCGCATTTTGTCCACTTTGTTAAATGCGATCAGAATATCTATATCATAATAAATATTTAATTCAAAATAATTAAGGAAGATCAGTAAAAAAAAACACGACCTTCTTGCGAACACATGAGCATACCATAATGTGTAATATGCTAATCAAATTCAAAACAACATCTTTCGTACATATTTGTGTTAGATATTATATACACGTTTTTATAATAAGAAAACAATTATCGCTAGAAATAATTTTAAATGATATTTGCAGTGAATAGTCACGGTTAAAGCACACAAGAACACGTTTTTTGAATAAAAACAAATTATCACAAGACTGTCAGAAGTTCTAATAAGTAATTGCAATGGTTATAGTTACTTATAGTTTGGTGCATATAACAAAAACATTTCATTTTAACATCATTAGATTCGCAAACCTGCACGTGAAATATTCAACTAAAATTTTTATTTCTTTTTTAGTCACATATGTTGTATAATTTTAACGTCTTTTATTGAGTCTACGGGTTAGGATATCTTTACAAAAATGCAAGATAGTGTCTTTTCTTTGTTATCGCATGTGTAATATTTTAAATAGAACATTTTTGCGAAAATTTTATAGCTAAAAATAAAAATATTGTATCTTTCCTCTGAAAGATACAATAATAAAATAAAACTTTTTTCTAAGGTATGCCAAAATGTTCAGAAACCTTTGAACCGTAAAGATATGCGAAAATATTCATTTTCGATTTATTTGCTAATACTATAACTTGCCTCACTAGAAGTTAATATAAAGCTTCAATTGACTCGAAACATCAGCCTCCTGTTTGATAAAATATAACCAAGAATTTTGAGCAAATAGAATTTTGAATAGAACAAAATTGTATTGATAAAAATGCATCTAATAAATAACTTATATAATATAAGGTTATGATCAACTTTGAAAGAAAAATAATTCTAATTAAATATAATCAAAACTAGTGGGGTGCATGGCATCGTGCCTTAAGGCAAATTGCTGGAACTTCCCGTACCGTAACGAAATGTTCGAGGAATATTGAATGTTTTCATATAGATTATTATAAATATTGTAACATTGTCGAATATTTATAAGAATTATATAAACTGAATTGCAAAGTTGAAATTATTTGTTTAAAGTATATTAGAACTTTAGTCAGAATTAAAAATAAAATCTGAATTATTTTCGATATATAAAAAAAAATTGAAAAAAAAATTGAAACAATTTTTTTTTTCCAAAATCAATTATTTTGTTAAAACAAGCAGAAAGCTCTTTCAATTATTTAAATCGGACGCTTAGTTCTCTCACAAACTGCCATTTTTTGCACATTTTGCTCTGTATCTTCAAAATGGCTGGGCCTGCCTTTGCCAAAAACTAATAACCACTTCTCCCAATCATTACTAATTGAATGGTTTTTAGATCATTCAATTTGGATACTCTGTTCTCTCAAAAACTCGATTTCTATTTGCTGTTCTGATATGTTGTGACAGTATTGGTCACAACTTGGTCTCATAAACTAAACAACAAAAAACTAACAATGAAAGTAAATACTTTTTTTCAAACATGACCGTTTATCACCTGATAGCCCTCTACATCTTTTGCCCTCTAGTTTCAAATATTGTGTATAAAATTTTATAAAATCCTCTGCCAAATATAAAATCAATGCGTTTACAAATTGATTTTGTACACGTTATATATTTTAGGCGCTCGGACAATTATTCCAAACTTTGACTTTTGATAATTAAATAATTTGTTTAAGGCGTATAATTTTTAGGATGTTAAAAGAAAGCGAATCTTACCAATATGCCAAGTTTGATTAAAATCGTCAAACATTAAAAAATCTAGAATAATTTAAGAAGAAACTGCTCATTCGTTCAAATTGAATTATAAACTCTTTCGCCATATTAAGTTACATCAAAAATGCAAAAAAAAAGAAATTTTACTTTCAATTATGAAGCCTGTATTAGATTCCTTTCTATTTAACATCATAATCAATCAAGCTTTTTTAATATTTGCACAATATTATTTAAAAAATTTCAGCATTTTTGAAAAAAACGTGTAAATGTCAAATTTTGGTATCACTCAAATCTAAAGGACTTAAAACATTAAAAAAATAAAACTGAATATTCTGGCAAAAATATAAACGTAGAAAAAGTTAAAAAAATGCCAAGTTTAAACTCTATTCTTTATTAGATTCCTTTCTACTTAAAATCATGTTCAATCTTTTTTTTTAATATTTGCATAAGGTTATTACAATTTGAATAGCCGTCACTTCACATTTTACGAATACATTATCAATTTACGTCTGAAAATATTATTAGTGTAAATTAATAAACACTATTCAGTACCAGACTATTGACATCCAAAAGGAATAATTCGATATGTATGACGTCTCTAAATGCATGTCTTTCAATATCTCACTTATTAAGGAACATAGTATTGTTATAGTAACAACAATTTTTCTTTGTTATATATTCTATAAGAAGAGTTCTTAAGAATAAAAATAAAAATGAATTGAATGGGTTTGTTATACACGTTAACTCATCACACTTAATCAAAAACACTACGCGGCCGAGTCGCAATTTTAAATATCTCGATTGAAACAAGAATAAACTAGAATAAAAGATAAATAATGTGAAAAATATTCTCTAAAACTTGCAAAAACTTTTGTTCCACTCAATTACTAAAATTATTTGCATGCATCATTTTGAATGTTGTTTGCTTTGTTCAATTCAATCTCTCATACCAGCGAAGCAATTGCTGAATTTTAATTTAGATGTATGTTGGTAAAAAGGTTCAATTTGACTTTAAGAAATTATACTGTCAGAACTGAATGAACTACATAATAACATATAACACATATAAAAAAAAACTATCGAACTATGTTCAGTTATATTTCCAGTCAATTACTAATTATAGAAATGTGTTCTTTTACGATTTTTCTAATTTATAATATATGCTCCTTTTCACCCATAGGCGGGGTAAATTGAGGCTTATTTTTAATTTTAAAGGAATTTGACAAAATAGTAGCTGCATTATACAACCAATGCAAAATATAAATATGTTAGGTACATTTTTTACATAGATAACACGGTACCTAATCTTATGTGGATTTGTCATACATTTTCATCAGCTTTTTTTAATTTAGCTCTTGTAAAATTCCTTTTCCTAACTTAATTTACATTTTTATTTTTTTTTTCTTACTATAGCGACGTCGTAAGGCGGCGTTTTTTGGTACCCCGCCCTGGGGATATTCAAAATTAACCCGCCCCCTCCCCCACCAAACATCACGTGTATTTTGAATTACTAGAAAAAAAAGTAAAATTGTTAATTAAAATGTATGGATATTTTTCTAAAAAAAAAAACAGATAAAAAATAAACAAACGCGATATCTTTTTATAAAACTCTCCCACCCCCCACATGATATTTCGAATTTTTTGACAAACCCCCCTCCCCCTGAAAACCTTACACGCGATTAATGGACACCCCCTAAGAATCGGCGTGATGGCCAGTTCTGTTTTTAGTCTCTACATTCAAGTATTACTGTTAAAAAAACTAACTTTTCTTATTTCTAACAAGATATCACAATTTTGGATAATTCAAATTAAAATTTCCCTTAATGTGCTCTTGATTTTTCATAAATATTTATAATAGAATATAGACAAGTAAAACAAACTATTATATCTATTTTGGATAAATCAAATTAAAATTTCCCTTAATGTGCTCTTGATTTTTCATGAATATAATTATATTTATCATAGAATATAGACAAGTAAAACAAACAGAAGGCGTATATCTGCAAATTGACAACTAATGAAAAATCTAGCGGTGCATAGCATCGCGCCTTAATGCAAATTGCTAGAACATCCCGTACCGTAATAAAATATTTGAGAAATTTTAATTGTTTTCAAATAGATTATTATTGAACTGTAAAATTCATTATTCATATTTTCTAGACAAAATATAAGAGCTTATAATATATTATAACGACATTATAATTAACAATACATAATCAAGAAAGGTAGAATGAAAGATCTATTCTCATTTTTAAGAACTATATAAACTGAATTGCAAAATTAAAATTATTTATTTCAAGTATATAAGTAAGGTTTAGATTCGATTAGGTTAAAATTTGAATCATTTCAGATATTTAAAAAAAATTTTTTTTGAGAATTGAAAAAAAAAATGAAATAAAAAAATGTTTTTGCCATCCCCAAAAACTAATCGTTTCTTCACACTGACAACACATACAAAGTGTTTCTTGAATCATTCAAATCGGATGCTTTACTATCTCAAAAACTTCCACTTTTGCACTTTTAGCTCTGTATCTCTGAAATGGGTCGACCTTTCTTTGCCAAAAATTAATCATTACTTCAATCTAATCTTCATACTAGTAGGAATAGAATGCTCATACCATTGGTATGGTTATTATTATGAAATTATGGAGAAAAATCTTTAGTTAAAATTATCATTTATAAAATATAGCCTAACTTGAAAGAATTAAAAATATATATTTGTTTGTTACAGAAATTGCAGACACCATTGAAGATGACATCAAAAGAATCGATAAACGTGTCTATGAGTGATTTCAATTCCACGTACGTATTTATGCAATAAATTATTTTGGCAAACAGTCTTTGGCGAATATAGAATATTGTGTGAAAAGATGCCAAACTGAGTCAAACAACTATTTGTTAAAATAAAGAAACGTTTTATCGTTTACGTTAATAGTCTATCAAATGATTATTAATAACATGATATGGAAAGTTCATTAATTTTAGCACGTGTTACAGTTTCATTACAGCATAAAAGATATGAAATACGATATCGTTATACAAACATCGCTCAACAAATTAATGTCATTCTGGTTTCAAAATCACATATCATTTCAACTAAATTATTCAGATTAAATTATTATTATACAAAAAAATGTTAAAACAAAGTGCATTTTAAAGAATAATTAGATGATAAATAGTTTTACACATTACATTACTTGATTTAGATTTCCTATGTTTTATGGCATACATACTCCAATCCAAATCACATTAAAAATTTCTGTAATTGAAACATAAATGATAAATAGCATATTTTCAGACAACGAAGTTAAAAACTTATTATTTCTTGAGGTGGATCCGTTTTCAATTTTGCGAATCGGAATTGTCAAAATTGTTTTTTAATGTCAAAATGTATTGCTTACAGTCTTTCCAGCAAAATTAAGATTAATTTCTTTGAAGATACTTTCAAAGTTTATTTTACTGCACAAATAATACGTGAATATATACATACAATAATAATAATAAGTTAATTTTTTTCTATAAAAGTATTTAACGTAATCTATTTCATTTCATATTCTTAAGTGTAATAATACAAATTGCTGGAACTTCACGCATTGTAATTGTAATTTAAAATGAACAAGCACATTTTTTTTTTTGAAAATTTTAAAAATACTTTATTTTATTAAATTTTGAATGTTAGAATATTTAGAAAATATTGTATTTTCTAACTTTCCGTAAGGTAACTTATAGTAATGGGCCAAAAATTAAAAATATTTTTTTTTTCATATCTTCACGTTTGAGAGGTTTCTGATTTTGGCATACCTCAGAAAAAATGGATGTGTGTGTATGTGTTTTGTGTCTGCAATTTTTCGTTCACGTTTTGGGTGCGTGGACCACCCGATTTAAATGGTTAAAAAAACATTCGATTCCTATTGGCAGCCTGCCAATGGTAGGGAGATGTACTGATTAGTTTTAGCAAAGAGTGCACAAAATAGAAAACGAGTTTTTGAAAGAATGGTGTATCTGACTTGAATGATCCAAAAAAAAATCGATTTGTAATGATTGGGAAAATTGGTGATTAGTTTTTGGCAAAGGCAGGTCCAGCCATTTCGAAGATACAGAGCTAAATGTACAAAAAATGGCAGTTATTGAGATAACTAAGGATCCGATTGAAATGATCCAAAAACATTCTGCATGTGTTGACACAACAATTGCTTTTGGAAATTTTATTTATTTCAAAATTATTTTGTTTTTTAAATATTTTTTTGTATATCAGATTTTAATTTTAATACTATAAATAAATAATTTTAACTTTGTAATTCAGTTTATAAAATTCTTATAATTATTAGACGATGTTACAGTATTTATAATAATCTATTTGAAAACATTTAATATTCCTCGAATATTTCGTTACGATACGTAAAGTTCCAGCAATTTTCCTTAATGCACTATTCCATACACCACCAGCAGTTTTTGAAAATTTTGAAAATGTCGGCATTGTTTGTAAAAACAAATTGTATTTTCGGGAAGTTTTAAAATATATGTACAACGTATTGCAATATTTCATAATAACTTTGTACTACAGTTGTCAACCGTTCTTTCAAATTTCGGAAGTATGACATGAGAACTATCGAAATATATTTTATAAGTCATAGACCCAAATTTTATCAGGCAATGAATGTTCATGGATAAAAGAACTTTTTGAATAAAGAGCCTTTTAAATTATTTACTTATGAAATCTTGAGTAATGCAAATTCTTAACATTATCAGACGGTTAAAACCTTTTTGCAGGTTTAACTTCTCAATATATAAATCCATTGCAATCAATCTATCAGATTTCAGCATATCAATAAATTTGATAAAATTGCGACGTATAAAGACCAGATTTAATCAAAGTTGATAATCGCACATTATTTAATACGTAAATATCAATGATAAGAAAGAATAACAAAAGTCATTGATTAAATAGCACTGATATTTATTGATAATGTCATAAAAATTATAAATATCGATAAAAATGTAAACCGGACTTTAAATTGGATTGTAAATTTTTATTCATTTTCATCAATAAAATACTTATGGAAAACCCGCAAAACTAGATTATTTTTCATCAATTACTAAGATATAAGTACTTGAATTTATCAAGTGTATAATTTGTATTATTTTATCATTATGAATTCTTTATTTTCAAGCATATTTGTTCATTGTTATAAGTTATCTAACAGAAATACAAACACAGACTGTAAAATTTAACAAAGAGTTCAAGTGATTATAAACAATTTAATTTGATAAGTTTAACGTCTCACGGATATCAAATAAAATCAATCCAAATTGCCTAATCAAAATTTTAGAAATCAGTTCCAACATAGCATTTGCGCATTTTCTGTAGCAAAGAAAAATATCGAATAAAAATCCTTATTGATCTTTTTATTGGAAAGACCAATGAAAAAAATCTGCGCTGAAACAGTATTTTTATTATAGTATATTACAGTATTTTATTACAGTATATTTTTTCACAAAAGCCTCGATATAAGTTCTGATTATATTTAATGATTTTATGCGACACAATGTGTCGGAATATTCCTTTTGTAAACTACTTAATAAATTTTAGTATAATATAAACAAAATTTGAAATATAGTACCTGTATAGCACGTAAATTTCATTAAAAAAAACATTATCGCAACAACAATGTCCTGAGACAGTAATATAATTTATAAATTGCAAGTAGTATAATATTATTTTGCATTGAAATCCTCATAAAATATTTTTCCATCTTTACTAAATTTGTAAATATTTATATAAATATTCATCATACTCCAAAGTTTAAATGAGTTTGATATGGGAAAACTCCATCCACGTGTCGTACATTGGCGAGAAATAAACAACTGATTCACTAGGTATTCATTATACTAAAGTATAAGGCTATCTTATGATATGCATCAATGAAGATTTTGGGGAGTACGTGGCGTGAGTGGTAGAGTCTAGGTCTTGCAACTACAAGGTTCCAAGTTCAAAACCCGCGTTGCGTGCAATCTGATTTTGAGCAGTAACGGATTTTTACTTTAAAAAATATTTAAAAAAAATGTATCCAAGTAAAAATTTCTATAAATAAAATTAAAATTTCTATGAATTTAGAATTTCTTTGTACTACACTAAATAAAACTAAGTCTCTGCAAACGGAAATGCATTCGGAAAAATTAAGATTTATTATTAAGAAAATTAATAAATGTAATAAAAGAGTAAATGTATAATATGTAGAAAAATTGAATGTAAATGTAGCAGATCCAAATCCATTTCATGAATTCGGTTGACTAGAATCATTTAATACTTCATGCATTTTAAACTTAATACATTTTAAAATGTATATGAAACATATTGAAGATAATTGAAAAAAAATTTTTGAAACGTAAATATTTCGTAATCAATTGAATTGTTCAATTATCAATAACAATTGTTTCAAATATTTTCAAATAAATTATTATAAATATATACTGGAAATTTTTAAGTGCTTATTAAAATGACGAGCGTATTCTACCAACAGCTTATGCATTTATGCTGTACATTCACATTTTTTTTTTGAAAATTTTGATTTTTTTCGAAGACTGTTTTTTTTGGAAATTTTGATTTTTTTTAAATGTTTTTGGAAATTTGGAACTTTGAAATGATCATTTTTTTTTATCAACAAATAGTATTTTTGTAACTTTTTTTTCTGGATATTCGAAACTGCTGGACCTGCCTGTCCAAAAAATTAGTGTAAGTAATTATCTAGCAATTATGTTTTTTGAATCATTCAAATTAGACGCATAAGGCTCTCTCACAAAGTGAATTGCCTTTTTTGCCCCGTATCTTGCCCCATATAGGCCTGACCTGCCTATGCCTAATCGGCAGCACGTTTTCTATCATTACAAATCGAATGTTTTTTGAATAATTAAAATTGGTTAATTTTAAGTTTCGTGTTCCCGAACACGTCAACACATACACATACATCAATTTTTTCTAAGGTATGCTAAAATGTTAAGAAACCATTGAAACCTAAAGATATGCAAAAAAATTTTCATTTTCGCTTTTATGCGATTACTAAAACTTACTCTACGCGAAGTTAGTGACTGATACTGTGCAATTGTTCTGAATATGAATCAGAAAATAACAAAGTTTCAACTAAAATAATTACGATTATGTTAACATAATTTCTAATACTATTTCTAATTCCAGAACTGTATTACACAATGAAAAGAAAGAAGAAGAATACAACCCTTTCGAGCATAGAGATGCCATTAATGGAAATTCGTAAGTATCTATTTACCATTTAAGTAGTATTGCAGTTTGCTGAAAAAAATCGATAATCATTTTACTTTTATTTTATTTTATTTCATTATGTTTTTGTTGTTTAGGACGATGGGGTCCCTCATACATTTGTTGAAAAGTTCACTGGGGACAGGAATTCTGGCGATGCCAATGGCATTTAAAAATGGAGGCTTAGTATTTGCCAGCATAGGAACTCTAGTCATCGGTTTCATCTGCACACATTGTGTCCATATACTGGTAAATTTACATACAGTTTAGAAAACGCAAATAATTTAATATTTGTCTCATGGGTTGAAACAAAAATATCAATTTGTATATGATAAAACCATTTTCAAGAGATCAAGAGATCAAGTAGTGATAGTATTTACTAATTTATATTAATAATTTGTAAGTAGTGCAAAACCGGTATACCGGAATTATCACAAAATCAGTATACCGTCTAATTATTCGGAGGTATTAATACTGGTATTTACCCTAAAAATATCGCTATTGAAAGATTTCACAATTTATACATGTCACAATTGAGTTTGAACTTTTCGAAAACATTTAGACTTTAAATCTCATAATCAATTAAAACCGGTCTCTTTAAATCGTTCTATTGTATAAACATGCGTCTAAATATTATCTCGACTCGTTATTAAACTTTAAATTAATTGCCTTTTAAAGGACTTCATATGGTGTCTCAATAAATTGAATCGGTCTAATCGATAACAAATTTATTTCCTCTTATGTAAAAATGTAACGTTTTTTTAGGTGGCTCCGGAGCCAAAATATTCTATACTATAAATACTTAAAATCAACCAAATATAGGTTTACCATAGAGTACTCTTTACCATTGTTCTAACTTTATACAAATTAATCATGATAATTGCTTAATAATTTTGTTATTTAAATATAATTACATGTTTTGTTGTTTAGTCGTGTATATAATATTATTACTATATATAAGTTTTATATTTTATTTCTAGGTTTTTATTTTTTTATATTAGTTTTATTTTATATTTGTACAAGTAACTTTGAATTTTATTTATTTTTTTATATTAGTTTTGTTTTATATTTGTACAAGTAACTTTGAATTTTATTTACATTTTTAAAGTATTAAAAAAAATTAAACTGTATAAAAATTATATACGACTTATCAGATCACAAACTAGACAAGTCTACTTCAATTACATTGACATAATTCCAAATAAATAAATAATTAAATGTATGTAAATGCAGACAGACAAGATATATGGATTGGAAAGTATTTGCATAATTATATTTGAACAGCTAAATAAGTAAAGTATAAAAGTACACAAACAGTTTTCTCAAAATATTGTGCGTACATATTTAACTTCCCGTAGGGCAAGTTATAGTAATCGCAAAAAAATCGAAAATGAAAATTTTTATATATCTTTACGTTTCAGAGGTTTCTGAACATTTTGGCATACCTTAGAAAAAATGGATGTATGTGTGTGTGTGTGTGTGTGTGTATGTGTGTGTGTGTGTGTATGTATGTATGTATGTATGTGTGTGTATGTATGTGCGGATACAAATTTTCGTCGACGATTTCAGGAACACGGATCAACCGATTTGAATAATTCAAAAAACATTCGATCCGTATTGATAAGGAGACGTGCTGATTAGTTTTTGGCAAAGGCAGGTCAAGCCGTTCCGAAGATACGGGGCAAAAAGTTCCGAAAACGGTAACTCAGTTTTTAAGAGAACGGAGCGTCCGATTTTAATAATTCAAAAAACATTTTATTTGTATTGACAAGATGAAGAATTGATCAAATTTTCATGAGGGCAGGTCTAGCGGTTTCGGAGATATAGAGGAAAAAGTAAAAAAATGAGCCATTTGGCGGTCAAAAATGATCATTAGACATATGCACATCAAATTATCAGACATTTTATAGAGATTTTAACAATAAGTATACATTTTGTTAACATTCCTATCGGTTCCGTACCAATGCTTATGCGTTAGACAGCGACGCGGCGCTTACGCGCTTTATATTTTGTCCCTATGTAGTTAAAGCAGTACGATTGCTTTGAAAAAAAAGTTCAGATCTTCCACAATATGTCAAAATAAAGAAAAAAAAATTTTTTTTCAAAAAAAAAAAATTTTTGTAAAAAAAATATTTTTTTTTTTAATTTTTTTTTTTTCAAAAAAAACTAATTTTTTGTCCAATTTATAGTTTCTCAAAAATCTTATTTTTTCAAAGTAATTTTTTTTCAAAAATGTTAATCGTTTTAAAAAAAAATAATAATTTTTGGTACGGGAAGTTTCAGCAATTTGCCTTAAGGCACGATGCCCTAATTGCCTTAAGACAGAATTCCACTTACAGCTAGTTACGTTCATATGTTCATAACCTTATTACAAAAGGTATAATAAACAACCCAGTTTTTACGTTAAACATATTTCAAAATTTTTTTACATTTAAATTTATTTTCATAAGATTCTGATTGCTATTATATTTGTAAATAAAAAAAAAATAATAATTTCAATTCAACATCATGGTGACGATAAAGTCAGTGCCTTAAGAAGAATAAATCATCGGAGTATATAGATTTTGTTAAAAAAAATAAACCAGATGAGATGGCTTTTTGATTGTCAACAATATAAAAAACTACTCGGTATTCAACAACATTCTTACAAGAAAAAAAAAATTAAAACATTTATTATTGTTCGTACAAAACACGAAATCAATTAACAGCTGTAAATTTATTTAGTTGAAAAAAAAAATTCAGACGCTTGCATGATAACTTTTCGTGTTGCCATAATAAAGTCGCAAATATAGCCATCAACGGCGAAACAAATTTATATTATTTTACTTTATTTATTATATGATTTATATCGTAAAATATATTTATATATACTTAGTTGAGTTGAATAAATTAATCGGTTTTATTAAATTTATGAACTCAAGCTAACAATTTATTGGCAAGTCATATAGCTTCATTGTGCAACGATGATTAATATTTTAGATTATGCATAACAAATTTGCTAGTAATACTCATACACGCGCTTAATGTTTTATGCATATTATTTAATTATGGAGAGCCACTTAGTATCGATTAATCATGATCAATAATTAATCTATAAGAAACATTATCATGTACAAATTATTAGTAAGATTAAAATAACACAGTTGTCATTTAATTATTATTCAAATATCTTACACTTTTCAATATGCAGAATAGAATAAATTGAACAAGTTTTGTGGCCGTTAAAGGAATTAAAAACTAAGAGTCGAACTCATTGCAAAATTACAATTTTAAACACCTATACACATTCAAAAGTATTTACGTTACAATTTAGTAAATTCTTTGTGAAATATTATTATTTCGTGATTAATTGAATATTACGTATTCAATTTTTCCGCCGGTTTTCGAAATTCCAGATTATCGCAAAGAAGAATAGTTTGGCCTAATATGATATGTACTCGCTATTATTAGATATGTTGGAAAACTACAAAAAGATACATAATAATTCAAAGTTTACTCAATATATTTAATTTATTGAATCAGAGATTTTCATATTAATACTTCATAAAAAAAACTTTTAAAATATATTAACAATTGTTCGATTATTTTAAATTTTTAGGTAAAAACATCACATGAAGTATGTGCCAAAGCGCGAGAACCATCCCTTGGATTTGCTGAAACTGCGGAAGAGGTATTTAAACAAAGCCCTTCGCCAACTATTAGGAAGCTTTCAGGCTTTGCACGGTAATAAAATAATAAAATTTAATTATTTATCTCTAATTTCTCTAAAATAAAAGATATAGTTCTTGTGACATATTAGTTTCTACATAATTCCCAGAATTCATACGATATTATGTTCTCTTAATAACGCATATGTGAATAAACAACTTCGAAATTGAAATTAGGATGAATATTAATAACTCCATTTTACTGTTTTTTTTTCTTGAGAATTTGAGAATGTCTATATTTTGAAGAGCAAAGTTTTATTTTAGACACGAATTACTGAGAAACTAATTAAATCAATTCAAAGAATTTATAAACCAGCTTCCCTTATAGACATAAGAATATAAACCAATCAGTTTAAAACTTAACTACACTGGCACTATGTTAATACAAAAAACTACTTAAATTTGATTTGCGATCAGGCAGAGCGCGGGTTCAATGCCCGTCACGGGCAAACCCAATATCTAGCAGCAGCGATATCAATTTTCACTTGAAAATATAGATCTTACTACAGCGGTTTCCAACCTTTTCTTCCTTGCTCCCCCCTTTCGAATGAAAAAAATATTGCGCCCCCCCTCTTCTTATTTTTCTAACAATTTAATTTAAATATACTTAATATAACTGAAATTATGCCAAATAATACACAGTATTATAAAAAATATACATACAAACATAAATATTTATTATAAGAATTTTCTGTTTCACATAAGTAAGATCTCACAAATGGTAATAAAATTTCTAAAGCATTATTTGTCAAAGTAGGAAAACCGTCCTTTACTGGTAACCAAAACTCAACAATATATTTTCGTCCTGAAACATCTGCTTCAATGTGCTATCACTAGATAAATCAATTATAATTTTCTGCTCTGCTGTTGAATGACCAAAATCATCATGTTTCTTAATGACAAATGGATTTCTAATCCGTTAGTATTTGGACGTAATTAGATAAAGTAATGCGAAAATTGGTTTCGTAGACTAGTCATATGACTGATATAATAATAAGATCTTTACTTACTTCTATTTCATCAGTAACACAAGTAATTTTAAAAGTGAGAAACATGTTAAAGTTATAAAGTTATTTGATACTAGCTATACACAGTTCTAATTTTTTCATAAAAGCCGTAATCTTGTCTTTCTGAACAAAAGCACGAATTTGAGATCCTGGCATTGATTTATTTAAATCGCTAAGTCTTTGAAAAATATCAACTAAATACGCAAATTTTGCGAAGAACTTTATGTCCTAAAACAAGATTACTCCGTCTCTTTTGTTATCAGCAAGAAATATAGCAATTTCTTTTTTGAGCTCAAACACTCTCAGAAGTACTTTAAGTATTTTGCTGATTTGTTTTTGACACTTACTCAGCATTTAAAAATAATATTTTTGAAACAGCTTTGCGCCCCCCTTGGAACGGTATGGCGCCGCCCCAGGGGGCGCGCCCCACAGGTTGGAAATCACTGTCTTACTATATTAAGTTTGAATGGCCCTTCCCCAGCATTGCTGCATCAAATTGAATAATAAGTCCAGCCCTATTAGAAAAATTCTGATAATAAAATTATCAAATATGGACGGATAAGCCGTTGGGTTATTATTACCATAAAAATACGACTATAAAGTTATGCTATTAAAATACGAGAATAAAAAAATGACATGGCGTAACCATTTTTAAAATTTTATAAACAATAATAACTTGACTCATATACTTCTCTATCTTTAATGTGGCTAGCCCATGAAAACTATTTTATATTGACTCGAGTCAATATCAGCTGATCAGCTTTGCCACTGACTATCATAATAGTTCCTGAAAAAAGATCTTATTCAATACACGTCCAGTGAATGATGATATAAATAATTTAGTCGAGGCACAGTTTACTCGTCAGTAGCGTCTTTTC
Organism: Ctenocephalides felis; assembly: GCF_003426905.1. Classification (NCBI taxonomy): domain Eukaryota; kingdom Metazoa; phylum Arthropoda; class Insecta; order Siphonaptera; family Pulicidae; genus Ctenocephalides; species Ctenocephalides felis. The sequence goes on along the minus strand of NW_020537324.1, from coordinate 37,478,973 downwards.
CGCGTTTTCTCTGTCGCAGTATACATTTTTCATAATTACTCTTTCCAATGATCCATCTCTTCTTCTAACGTTAAAAAAACGTTACTTCTAATAGCAACTTTACGACCATTTGCATTTCTTTAAAATTCAAGTTGCAATGGTTATAAAAACGCAATAAAGGAACAATAAGCTGTAACAATTTCAAAGAGGTCCGCCACCAAAAAAGGCAAAATTAATATAAAATAAAAAGTGCATAAATAAATGCATCTCAGTAAAAACTATCAAAAATATTACGATTAAATTTTGAATTTTCACAAATACCTATATCAAACAAAATTTCATTATTATATAGCACATAATCATGTTCATGGTCATTTTAGGCAGTTCGTTGATTGGGGTATAATATTGACATATTTTTCGGCGGGTTGCGTTTACATAGTATTCATAGCTACATCAATTGGTGAGGTAAGTCAAAAATTTATTGCAATTGCTTATTTTATTCATAATATGGCGTATAAAATTGCATTATTGCATTACAGGTAGCAAATTATTACATAGTGGAGAACGGCGGCGAAGAAATTGATATTCGGTCCTACATATTAATGGTCATTGTACCATTATTAATAATAGGACAAATAAAAGAATTGAAATACTTAGTACCATTCTCAGCAATTGCAAATTTGTGTTTAATTGTTTCGTTTAGTATAACATTGTACTATCTGCTCAAATCAAGAGAGGATATAAAGTCACTAGATTTAATGGGAGACTTTGCAAATTTACCACTGTTCTTCAGGTAATTTTTACAAAAATATTTTAATAACTAGTAAATATGTGCCGAATGTCAAAAACAGCCTTATCAATATTTTACAGCACAGTCATTTTTGCTATGGAAGGAATTGGTGTCGTTATGCCTGTTGAAAACACTATGAAGAAACCTCAACATTTTTTGGGTTGCCCTGGCGTATTAAATATTGCCATGCTTATAGTTATTGTTCTGTATGCCATTATAGGATTTTTTGGATATTGGTGTTTTGGAATAAAAGTAAAAGGTTCAGTTACAGAAAATCTGCCAGTTGATGAAGAGTAAGTTCTTGTAATATATATATATATATATATATATATATATATATATATTGTAAGATTATATTTTATTAGTTTGAATGTAACGGCTGTAGTGCGGGTCGGTTGGATAGATGGCTCTGGGTCTTGAGAGAGTGTCTGATCCCGTAATAGCCGACAGGATGTATGTGTGGTTTGGTAAGGATGATTGAGAGTAGGAGTGACAGTATGGATTCAGGATTGATTGAGATAAGTTGAGTTTGGTTAAGTAAGAGTAATAAGAGTTCTGTAACGAGTAGTGAATATACCGAGTATTGAAGAATTAGTTGTGTTTTAATAAGTATTTCAGGATATTCAAGAGGACGTTACAAGCTTAAAGTTCAGAAGTGGCATACCCATATATAGAGGAAAAGTGAGTTTGTAATTATTGTGAGCGCTGATTAGGAATCTGAGAGATTGGAAATCTGAGGATTAGGAGTCTAGCGAGAGACTGGAAATCAGAGAGATTAGGAATCTGAGAGAGATTGTAAATCAGGTGATCGATAATTGAAGCAAATTTTTACCGGCCAGTGAAAAACACGTGGTTGTAGACTGAGCGTGCAATTGTGAGTGTGTGTGTTAGTGTTTTAAGAAAAATAATTAAGTGATTACGAAGATTTAATAAGATTAGATACAACATGGCCCATACCGGTGAAAACACGCGAGCGGAAATGGCGGCTCAGCCACAGGTTACCGTGTTGAACGTGCATGATATGATGGGCAATCAGGAGATTTTAGCTATGATTCCCGAGTTCAGTGGTGATAGGGAGGATGATGTAGAATCATGGTTTAGGAGATTAAGCGCGATCTCGGAGGTATGCGATATACCAAAGAGAAAATTGGCGTTGTTATTGGTATCACGATTGACTGGAGCAGCAAAGACTTGGTACAATTCTTCTGCGGATAATGTCAGACTATCGTACGAAGAGTTGAAAAGCAGAATGTGTGAAGTTTTCCAGTGTCGTGAGGACAGATTAACATTAATGAGAAGATTCGAAGCCCGGAAATGGAGAAGAAATGAGCCATTTAGTACATATTACCAAGAAAAAATGGCGCTAGGTAACAAAATTGCTATTGAAGAAACGGACATGATAGCGTATTTGATCGAAGGGTTCGATAACGCGACATTGCAAGCCCAGGCGAAAATGCGCGAATTCAAAAGTACATCGGCATTGTTGAGGGTTATGAACGAAATAACACCATATGAACGGGGCATTCCACAGAATATGAGCTGGAAACCACCGCCTTCTGTAGTAATACCGAAGGTAATAGAATGTTTTAATTGCGGTGAAACCGGCCACAGGGCGATAGGATGCTCGAAGCCTAGGAGGCAAAGAGGTGCATGTTATTTGTGTGGAAAGTTAGGACATTCGCTGCGGGACTGTCCGCAAAAAGCATCCACAGAGAGTTCTCAAAAGGCCTCGACAGATTATGCGCCAAAGGCATCTACAAGCAGAGAAGCGGATAGTACCACGAAGACGCATTTAATAAGTCACATCCCGGCGTATAGAGTGCGCACGAAGGTTGGCACTCATGAGTTTGACAGTATCGTAGACACGGGATCGCCTATATCGATGCTAACGACAGACGCAGCGCCAACTGGCGTGGAGTGGAGAAGTGTAGCGCGGATGACAGTTTTGAGGGCATCAATGGCTCCAAAGTGAATGTTTTAGGAATTGTGACAGCGAAGGCTACGTTTGTGAAGTTTGGTGTGACAGTGACAATTAATTTTATTTAGTGCCGAGTGAAACCATGTCTTCGATGTGTGTATTGGGTAGGGACATGGTGCAACATAGTGAGTTAAATGTTAATATCGGAAGAACAGTGGGCATTAGTTATAAAAACGATAGTGCGAATGACATTTTTTTAATAGATACATTTAGTGAGTCCGAGCAGTGTGCCAAAATTTGTGAAATGTAGACTTAACCTCACGTATGCAAGTGGAAAAGGTATGCGCGAGGAATATCTTGAAGCCGAACAGCCTACGGAGCCGGCTGTAAAGTTCGAGTTAAATATAGTTTTGAAAGCGGGAGCGGAACCATTTCATGTAAGTCCGCGTAGAATATCTTATTATGAAAGGGGCAAAGTAGAAGTTATAATACAAGATTGGTTGGATCGGGGAATAATACGACGAAGCTGTTCAGAGTATTGTTCACCAATTGTAATAGTTCGCAAGAAAGACGGTAATATTCGGCTATGCATCGATTACCGCGAACTCAACAAGAGGGTAGTACGAGACCCTTATCCGAGTCCAAGGATCGATGATTGTTTAGACGCTCTTAAGGGTAAGCGACATTTTACGAGGCTGGATTTGAAGGATGCATTTCATCATGTAGTGATCAACGAGGGTAGTCGAAAATATACAGTTTTTGTGTGTGCGCAGGGACAGTTCGAATGTATAAGAATGCCTTTTGGATTTTGTAACAGCCCTAGTGTATTTTTGCGATATATTAATGAAGTGCTGCGGGAGTTTATTGTCTGTGGTGAAGTGACGGCTTACATGGACGATTTGTTGATAGCCACAGAAACAATTAGTGAACATATAGACGTTTTGAAACGAGTGCTGAAAGTGTTGCGTATGAATAAGTTACAATTAAGGTTAGATAAGTGTAGTTTTATGTTTGATAATATTGAGTTTTTAGGATACTATATAGACGATAAAGGCATAAGGCCTAGTGATTCTAATATAGCAGCGATACTGGATATCCCAGTTCCAAAGACTTTTAAGCAGTTGAGAAGTTTTATAGGGTTAGCTAGTTACTTTAGGAGATTTATTAAGGATTTAGTATAAAGTGCAAACCATTATATGACTTGTGCAAAAAGGGTGAGAACTTTTTAATGGGAGAGGAGCAGGTTTGTGCAATAGACATTGTTAAAAAGGAGCTAGTGAGTAAACCGGTGTTGGCGATATACTCTCCAACTGCCAGAACAGAATTGCATACGGATGGTAGTTCTCGTGGGTTATGGAGCAGTATTTGTACAGAGGCAAGAGAGTGTGGTAAATGGCACCCGACATGCTATTATAGCAGAGAGAACAACGACGGCAGAGTCCAAACTTCACAGTTTTGAGCTGGAGATGTTGGCAGTAGTCAATGCGCTTCAAAGATTTCATGTATATTTGTTCGGTATAAGATTCAAACTGGTTACCGACTGCAATAGTTTGAAGCTGGCTCTGCAGAAGAGAGAGGTAAATCCAAAATTGCTTAGATGGTCTCTTATATTGGAGAATTATAATTATGACTTAGAACATAGAGGTGCAGCCAGAATGCACGCATGTTGATGCTCTGAGCAGGTGTCACGAGCTTCTGGTAATAGAAGAAAATAGCTTCGACAGGGTGCTGGCTTTACGACAAGCTCAGGATGCGTCGCTTGTGGCGATCCGGAACAAGTTGGAGAGAGAGGAAGATAAATTCTATGAGATGAGGGATGGACTGTTATACCGTAAAGCCAAGGGGAGACTATTATTCTTAGTTCCAGAGTGCATGGCGGAGAATGTGGTTAGGCTGACTCATGAGCAGATGGGACATCCGGAGAGGAAGGACTAGATTAGAGTTACCAGACAGTACTGGTTCAGAGGAATGAATGAGGTGATAAAGAGAGTTATCGAGGGGTGCCTGAAATGTATTTCCTTCTCAAGGTGGTGCAAGGAGGCCAGGAAGGTTACATAACATTC
>NW_020537324.1:37440115-37473223 GCF_003426905.1 Ctenocephalides felis | reverse complement strand
GTAGTGCAAAACCGGTATACCGGATTATCACAAAATCAGTATACCGTCTAATTATTCGGAGGTATTAATACTGGTATTTTACCCTAAAAATATCGCTATTGAAAGATTTCACAATTTATACATGTCACAATTGAGTTGAACTTTTCGAAAACATTTAGACTTTAAATCTCATAATCAATTAAACCGGTCTCTTTAAATCGTTCTATTGTATAAACATGCGTCTAAATATTATCTCGACTCGTTATTAAACTTAAATTAATTGCCTTTTAAAAGACTTCATATGGGGTCTCAATAATTTGAATCGGTCTATCGATAACAAATTTATTTCCTCTTATGTAAAAAATGTAACGTTTTTTTAGGTGGCTCCGGAGCCAAAATATTCTATACTATAAATACTTAAATCAACCAAATATAGGTTTACCATAGAGTACTCTTTACATTGTTCTAACTTTATACAAATTAATCATGATAATTGCTTAATAATTTTGTTATTTAAATATAATACATGTTTGTTGTTTAGTCGTGTATATATATTATTATATATATAAGTTTTATATTTTATTTCTAGGTTTTTATTTTATTATATGTTATTTTTTTTTTTTATTTGTACAAGTAACTTTGAATTTTATTTATTTTTTATATTAGTTTTGTTTTATATTTGTACAAGTAACTTTGAATTTTATTTACATTTTTAAAGTATTAAAAAAAATTAAACTGATAAAAATTATATACGACTTATCAGATCACAAACTAGACAAGTCTACTTCAATTACATTGACATAATTCCAAATAAATAAATAATTAAATGTATGTAAATGCAGACAGACAAGATATATGGATTGGAAAGTATTTGCATAATTATATTTGAACAGCTAAATAAGTAAAGTATAAAAGTACACAAACAGTTTTCTCAAAATATTGTGCGTACATATTTAACTTCCCGTAGGGCAAGTTATAGTAATCGCAAAAAAATCGAAAATGAAAATTTTTATATATCTTTACGTTTCAGAGGTTTCTGAACATTTTGGCATACCTTAGAAAAAATGGATGTATGTGTGTGTGTGTGTGTGTGTGTGTGTATGTGTGTGTGTGTGTGTATGTATGTATGTATGTATGTGTGTGTATGTATGTGCGGATACAAATTTTCGTCGACGATTTCAGGAACACGGATCAACCGATTTGAATAATTCAAAAAACATTCGATCCGTATTGATAAGGAGACGTGCTGATTAGTTTTTGGCAAAGGCAGGTCAAGCCGTTCCGAAGATACGGGGCAAAAAGTTCCGAAAACGGTAACTCAGTTTTTAAGAGAACGGAGCGTCCGATTTTAATAATTCAAAAAACATTTTATTTGTATTGACAAGATGAAGATTGATCAAATTTTCATGAGGGCAGGTCTAGCGGTTTCGGAGATATAGAGGAAAAAGTAAAAAAATGAGCCATTTGGCGGTCAAAAATGATCATTAGACATATGCACATCAAATTATCAGACATTTTATAGAGATTTTAACAATAAGTATACATTTTGTTAACATTCCTATCGGTTCCGTACCAATGCTTATGCGTTAGACAGCGACGCGGCGCTTACGCGCTTTATATTTTGTCCCTATGTAGTTAAAGCAGTACGATTGCTTTGAAAAAAAAGTTCAGATCTTCCACAATATGTCAAAATAAAGAAAAAAAATTTTTTTTAAAAAAAAAAAAATTTTTGTAAAAAAAATATTTTTTTTTTTAATTTTTTTTTTTTCAAAAAAACTAATTTTTTGTCCAATTTATAGTTTCTCAAAAATCTTATTTTTTCAAAGTAATTTTTTTTCAAAAATGTTAATCGTTTTAAAAAAAATAATAATTTTGGTACGGGAAGTTTCAGCAATTTGCCTTAAGGCACGATGCCCTAATTGCCTTAAGACAGAATTCCACTTACAGCTAGTTACGTTCATATGTTCATAACCTTATTACAAAAGGTATAATAAACAACCCAGTTTTTACGTTAAACATATTTCAAAATTTTTTTACATTTAAATTTATTTTCATAAGATTCTGATTGCTATTATATTTGTAAATAAAAAAAAAAATAAATTCAATTCACAACATCATGGTGACGATAAAGTCAGTGCCTTAAGAAGAATAAATCATCGGAGTATATAGATTTTGTTAAAAAAAATAAACCAGATGAGATGGCTTTTTGATTGTCAACAATATAAAAAACTACTCGGTATTCAACAACATTCTTACAAGAAAAAAAAATTAAAACATTTATTATTGTTCGTACAAAACACGAAATCAATTAACAGCTGTAAATTTATTTAGTTGAAAAAAAAATTCAGACGCTTGCATGATAACTTTTCGTGTTGCCATAATAAAGTCGCAAATATAGCCATCAACGGCGAAACAAATTTATATTATTTTACTTTATTTATTATATGATTTATATCGTAAAATATATTTATATATACTTAGTTGAGTTGAATAAATTAATCGGTTTTATTAAATTTATGAACTCAAGCTAACAATTTATTGGCAAGTCATATAGCTTCATTGTGCAACGATGATTAATATTTTAGATTATGCATAACAAATTTGCTAGTAATACTCATACACGCGCTTAATGTTTTATGCATATTATTTAATTATGGAGAGCCACTTAGTATCGATTAATCATGATCAATAATTAATCTATAAGAAACATTATCATGTACAAATTATTAGTAAGATTAAATAACACAGTTGTCATTTAATTATTATTCAAATATCTTACACTTTTCAATATGCAGATAGAATAAATTGAACAAGTTTTGTGGCCGTTAAAGGAATTAAAAACTAAGAGTCGAACTCATTGCAAAATTACAATTTTAAACACCTATACACATTCAAAAGTATTTACGTTACAATTTAGTAAATTCTTTGTGAAATATTATTATTTCGTGATTAATTGAATATTACGTATTCAATTTTTCCGCCGGTTTTCGAAATTCCAGATTATCGCAAAGAAGAATAGTTTGGCCTAATATGATATGTACTCGCTATTATTAGATATGTTGGAAAACTACAAAAAGATACATAATAATTCAAAGTTACTCAATATATTTAATTTATTGAATCAGAGATTTTCATATTAATACTTCATAAAAAAAACTTTTAAAATATATTAACAATTGTTCGATTATTTTAAATTTTTAGGTAAAAAATCACATGAAGTATGTGCCAAAGCGCGAGAACCATCCCTTGGATTTGCTGAAACTGCGGAAGAGGTATTTAAACAAAGCCCTTCGCCAACTATTAGGAAGCTTTCAGGCTTTGCACGGTAATAAAATAATAAAATTTAATTATATTTATCTCTAATTTCTCTAAAATAAAAGATATAGTTCTTGTGACATATTAGTTTCTACATAATTCCCAGAATTCATACGATATTATGTTCTCTTAATAACGCATATGTGAATAAACAACTTCGAAATTGAAATTAGGATGAATATTAATAACTCCATTTTACTGTTTTTTTTTCTTGAGAATTTGAGAATGTCTATATTTTGAAGAGCAAAGTTTTATTTTAGACACGAATTACTGAGAAACTAATTAAATCAATTCAAAGAATTTATAAACCAGCTTCCCTTATAGACATAAGAATATAAACCAATCAGTTTAAAACTTAACTACACTGGCACTATGTTAATACAAAAAACTACTTAAATTTGATTTGCGATCAGGCAGAGCGCGGGTTCAATGCCCGTCACGGGCAAACCCAATATCTAGCAGCAGCGATATCAATTTTCACTTGAAAATATAGATCTTACTACAGCGGTTTCCAACCTTTTCTTCCTTGCTCCCCCCTTTCGAATGAAAAAATATTGCGCCCCCCCTCTTCTTATTTTTCTAACAATTTAATTTAAATATACTTAATATAACTGAAATTATGCCAAATAATACACAGTATTATAAAAAATATACATACAAACATAAATATTTATTATAAGAATTTTCTGTTTCACATAAGTAAGATCTCACAAATGGTAATAAAATTTCTAAAGCATTATTTGTCAAAGTAGGAAAACCGTCCTTTACTGGTAACCAAAACTCAACAATATATTTTCGTCCTGAAACATCTGCTTCAATGTGCTATCACTAGATAAATCAATTATAATTTTCTGCTCTGCTGTTGAATGACCAAAATCATCATGTTTCTTAATGACAAATGGATTTCTAATCCGTTAGTATTTGGACGTAATTAGATAAAGTAATGCGAAAATTGGTTTCGTAGACTAGTCATATGACTGATATAATAATAAGATCTTTACTTACTTCTATTTCATCAGTAACACAAGTAATTTTAAAAGTGAGAAACATGTTAAAGTTATAAAGTTATTTGATACTAGCTATACACAGTTCTAATTTTTTCATAAAAGCCGTAATCTTGTCTTTCTGAACAAAAGCACGAATTTGAGATCCTGGCATTGATTTATTTAAATCGCTAAGTCTTTGAAAAATATCAACTAAATACGCAAATTTTGCGAAGAACTTTATGTCCTAAAACAAGATTACTCCGTCTCTTTTGTTATCAGCAAGAAATATAGCAATTTCTTTTTTGAGCTCAAACACTCTCAGAAGTACTTTAAGTATTTTGCTGATTTGTTTTTGACACTTACTCAGCATTTAAAAATAATATTTTTGAAACAGCTTTGCGCCCCCCTTGGAACGGTATGGCGCCGCCCCAGGGGGGCGCGCCCCACAGGTTGGAAATCACTGTCTTACTATATTAAGTTTGAATGGCCCTTCCCCAGCATTGCTGCATCAAATTGAATAATAAGTCCAGCCCTATTAGAAAAATTCTGATAATAAAATTATCAAATATGGACGGATAAGCCGTTGGGTTATTATTACCATAAAAATACGACTATAAAGTTATGCTATTAAAATACGAGAATAAAAAAATGACATGGCGTAACCATTTTTAAAATTTTATAAACAATAATAACTTGACTCATATACTTCTCTATCTTTAATGTGGCTAGCCCATGAAAACTATTTTATATTGACTCGAGTCAATATCAGCTGATCAGCTTTGCCACTGACTATCATAATAGTTCCTGAAAAAAGATCTTATTCAATACACGTCCAGTGAATGATGATATAAATAATTTAGTCGAGGCACAGTTTACTCGTCAGTAGCGTCTTTTCCGCGTTTTCTCTGTCGCAGTATACATTTTTCATAATTACTCTTTCCAATGATCCATCTCTTCTTCTAACGTTAAAAAAACGTTACTTCTAATAGCAACTTTACGACCATTTGCATTTCTTTAAAATTCAAGTTGCAATGGTTATAAAAACGCAATAAAGGAACAATAAGCTGTAACAATTTCAAAGAGGTCCGCCACCAAAAAAGGCAAAATTAATATAAAATAAAAAGTGCATAAATAAATGCATCTCAGTAAAAACTATCAAAAATATTACGATTAAATTTTGAATTTTCACAAATACCTATATCAAACAAAATTTCATTATTATAGCACATAATCATGTTCATGGTCATTTTAGGCAGTTCGTTGATTGGGGTATAATATTGACATATTTTTCGGCGGGTTGCGTTTACATAGTATTCATAGCTACATCAATTGGTGAGGTAAGTCAAAATTTATTGCAATTGCTTATTTTATTCATAATATGGCGTATAAAATTGCATTATTGCATTACAGGTAGCAAATTATACATAGTGGAGAACGGCGGCGAAGAAATTGATATTCGGTCCTACATATTAATGGTCATTGTACCATTATTAATAATAGGACAAATAAAAGAATTGAAATACTTAGTACCATTCTCAGCAATTGCAAATTTGTGTTTAATTGTTTCGTTTAGTATAACATTGTACTATCTGCTCAAATCAAGAGAGGATATAAAGTCACTAGATTTAATGGGAGACTTTGCAAATTTACCACTGTTCTTCAGGTAATTTTTTACAAAAATATTTTAATAACTAGTAAATATGTGCCGAATGTCAAAAACAGCCTTATCAATATTTTACAGCACAGTCATTTTTGCTATGGAAGGAATTGGTGTCGTTATGCCTGTTGAAAACACTATGAAGAAACCTCAACATTTTTTGGGTTGCCCTGGCGTATTAAATATTGCCATGCTTATAGTTATTGTTCTGTATGCCATTATAGGATTTTTTGGATATTGGTGTTTTGGAATAAAAGTAAAAGGTTCAGTTACAGAAAATCTGCCAGTTGATGAAGAGTAAGTTCTTGTAATATATATATATATATATATATATATATATATATATATGTTTGTGACCTGTTAACTTGTATACTATTGCCCATTTCCATAATTTAAAATTACACAAACTTTAGAAACATTTTTTTGAAAAAAAAAATTAAAAACATAAAAAGAAATTACTTTAGAAATAATTAATTAAAATAACAATTAAATCCTTAAATTATTAAAAGAAGAAGAGTAGTGCGTTTCATTTTAAAATTCCGTACGTGCGCAATGATACAATTTTTCAATTCGATGCAGCTTAGGATGAGCATATAATGCTTTAAAAATATTAATTTTTCTTATCAATTGTCACTCAATTTTTTCGTATTCAGCATATGAACAAAAAATTAATGTCGTTAAAATCGATTTTTTTTATAACGAAGTGATTCTAAACCATCTTGGTCTGGTCAAATAATTTTTTCCTGTTGTGTACTAAAATAATTAGAAGGAAAAATCATCATTTTGGGTTGTTTGTTACCCTATAATATAATCATGAATAATGCTGCTCTGTACAATAATGTGAAGCAATCATTTCGCCAAAATAATAATACTAACTCTTTCATTTACATTTACAGATTAGCTCAAACAGTTAAAATTTTGATTGGAGTGTCTATATTATTCACATTTGGTTTACAATTTTATGTACCAACATCGCTGCTTTGGGGAAAAATTGAAGATAAGGTAAATTTAGCCAATAGTTCCGCAATATTTGCTTATTATTAAATGCTAGGTTTTAATTTGCCATGAACAAAGTAACCTTAATAGATGATGAACCGATTTTAAATATGCAGCTTCTACACTGTATATAATACTTAAATAAAACAATTTCTTGAAATCCTATACAAAGATTAAATTCTATAATATATTGCGGCAAACGCTCAAAACCCATTCTGGATTATATTTTATTAGAACTCTAAAGAATAAACAGTGTCATAATAATGTTTTTATAATAAACTATAATAATGTAAATGTCAAAAATTTAATTTAAATTGAAGTGTTTGAAATGTAATGGCTCTCTTTAAGTGCATTTTCCTATGAGATTGTTTTTCTAAAACAGTATAGATTATATCATGTTGAACATCATTAAAAACTAGTTCGTATTTGTAATTTGCCTTGAGGCAAGTTACATGAACTTCCCGACATGTGTAATAATCGACTTAAAATAATAAAATATAAATTAATTTATGAGTGATTAAAAGTATTCCGAGTGGATTTATCACACATCATTGAAATCGAACGAACTCTATCGTTATACCACGTAAAACGTGAAAATAATGTATATATGTAAATAAAAAAAAATAATAACTATCAAAAAAAAAAAAACGTCAAATTTTAATTTTAACAAACGTCAAAAAAACTGCTCATTTCCTCAAACTTTGATGAATTTTTCAAATTAAACTACTTGTCGTAAGGCCGAAATATTTCAGTAAGTTCTATAAGACCATGATATATATCGCCCAAAAAGTTTCAACAGTTAATTACAAGAAAACGGCTCGGTAAATTTTCACCTTAAGCTAATATCTTTCGAACAGTTTTTGATTAAAATCGACTCGGTAGTATGACCAAAAATGTTCAACACTTTTTCAAATTGCAAAGAAACAGCTCGGCCGATCGTCGCACAAAACTGAGAAACGATAATCCTCATCGAGATCCATCAAATGGTTTTTAAATTTCTGAAATAGGTTCAGGCGTTTTTGAACAAACGTCGATGAAAGGTCTAATTTTGACAAATGCCGAGAAAACGATACTACTCTTTGCAAACTTTTGCAAATTAAACGACTTATCGTAGGGCCGTAATATTTTAGTATGATCTGTAAGATTATGGTATCTACCTCCAAAAAAAAAATCATGAAAATCGTCGAAAAAAAATTTCTCAACACTTTATTACGCACGATTCCCAAATAATTTTTCGAACCAACTTTCGAACAGTTTTTGAATTTTCAAAATCGATTCAGAATTGCGGGCTAAAACGTGACGAAAATTTTTTTTACTTTTCTGCGGTTCACAAAGAAACGGCTTCGCTGATCATCGCTCAAAATTGATAAACGGTAGTCCTCATCGAGATACATCGATTGACTTTTAAATTTTTGAAATCGGTCCAGTCGTTTTTGAGAAAACGTCAATTCCCGGCAAAAAATCTGTTCACATACAAGCACACACACACATACTTTTTGCGAATTTGGTCTCATTCGATTCAGAATGGCTTAAAACTTCGAGAAAACGTAAAATAAGCGAAACATAAACTTCTTCGGGAAACGTTTTACAAATTTAACCGTTGCCAAATAAACATATATCGTACTACAATATACTCATATAAATTTCAAAGTTCAAATAAATGAATAATAGAACATATTAAAGAACTAAAATACTTAGTACCATTCTCAGAAAGTACAAATTTGTTTTTAACTTCCCGTAGGGCAAGTTATAGTAATCGCAAATAAATAGAAAATGAAATTTTTTATATATCTTTACGTTTCAAAACCTTCTGAACATGTTGGCACACCTTAGAAAAAATGGATGTATGTGTGTGTGTACGGATACAAATTTACGTCGACGATTTCGAGAACAAGGATGAAGCAATTTGAATAATTCAAAAAACATTCGATTCGTATTGATAAAAAGACGTGCTGATTAGTTTTTGGCGAAGGCAGGTCTAGCCGTTCCACAGATACGGGGCAAAAAGTGCCAAACACGGTAACTCAGTTTTTAAGAGAACGGAGCGTCCAATTTTAATAATTCAAAAAAACGGAGATCTAATGAAAAAAGTAAAAAAAAAATGCCATTTGGCGGTCAAAAATGATCATTAGACATATGCACATCAAATTATGAGATATTTTATAGAGATTTTAACAATAAGTATAAATTTTGTTTACATTCCTATGGGTTCCGTACCAATGTTTATCCGTTAGGCGCCGTCGCGGCGCTTACGCGCTTTAACATTTCGTCTTTATGCAGTTAAAGCAGTACGATTGCTTTGAAAAAAAGTTCAGAATTTCCAAAATATGTCAAAATAAAGAAAACATTTTTTTTTCAAAAAAAAAGTAATTTTTTGTCAAATTTATAGTTTCTCAAAACTCTAATTTTTTCGAAGCAATTTTTTTTTCAAAAATGTTAATCGTTTTTAAAAAAATAATAATTTTTGGTACGAGAAGTTCCAGCAATTTGCCTTAAGGCACGAATACATGCGCCCCACTAGTTTGTTTCATTTAGTTTAGCATTATATATTTGCAAAAATTTCAAAGTTCAAGCAACTACGCTAATTTCATCGATGAAAAAGTATGAAATAACACATTACCTTAAAATTTATCACGATCCTCGACTTTAGTTATTGTCATTTTTTGCAGGTTCCTAAAAATCGTCACAACTTAGTGCAAATCGCAATGAGAGTAGTTATCATATTCCTCATGATGGGCTTGGCATTGGCTGTGCCTGATTTAGAACCTTTCATCGGTCTTGTCGGAGCTGTGTTCTTCTCCATTTTAGGCTTGACAGTACCATCCGTTGTAGAAACCGTTCATAGGTGGAATGGAAGGCTAGGACCTATATATTGGATCTTATGGAAAAATCTTATACTATTTGCTTTCTCTATATTTGCACTTATTACAGGTGCAAAGATAAGTATAGAAAAAATTATAGAGCTTTACTAACGTTTTTATTAATGATAATTTACTTATTTACCCAGTACTGGTAACAATTTTTCTAAAACGATTTAAATGGTAGTTTTATATACAACCAAGTCAATTATTAACTTAGTAAAAATTAATAATATATATATATATATATATATATATATATATATATATATATCGTTTTTAATCTTTGGATATGTCATATCCGCACGCAATAAGTCTTGCTGGGCTTTGACATTAATGTAATAAGTGTATATTAATGCACTCGATTAAATAATTTTGTATATATTTTACACTATTAAAATTGTAGACTTTAACGATCTATTGCTAATATCATCAGTGATTATAATGTTATTTTTATTTATGACAATAATAAACAGTAATAAAATTATACACTATACCATAAAATCACCTTCACGTACTGTTAATTGAAAATTTTTATTTAAAGTTATTAACTTGAATGTAAATTTGAAAAAGTACGAAAAAATTTGTAGTATTAAATAAAAAAAAGCCATATTAATTTTTCTTGTTACATAAGTTGTAAATATATTACATCACTCGTAAGGCTTGTCATCGTTAAAGTAAACATATAATTTATTATTCACCAATCAGTTCATTTATCATAACAAAGACATATATAATAAGATTTTAGTTTAATTATAAAAAATGCTAAAAAATATTTTTAACAAAAACGCAATAGAATTATTTATGAATTATTACTTAACATTTCAAAAGGTGCATATTTGGTGATAAATAAACAAATGCATTAGAGATAAGCAAATATTTATGAAAAGTATGAACAGTACTCTATAACTGTATGAACAGTACTATATAAATGATGCGTGTATTATAATTTCGAGTTAAAACATTTTATTTGTGATTATACTTGTGATTTAATATACAATATCTATTTTAAGTTATGACATGTTACCGACTCAAAAAAGTTGATATATTGAATTTTTATATAATTTAAACTATTTGTGAAGAGATTTAATACTTCTATTTATGTATAATTGTAAATAATAAATACAGTATTAATTTGTTGTATAATAGAAGATATTATAAGTATATTTAGAAGCATTGATTATTAATTCTCTTAAGCGTTCTTATCTTTTAAACTGTTATCACATTTCTAAATGTTTAATAAATAAACCAGTTGAAAAGTGATAAATTTTATGAAAACAATGTCCTTATGGTTCATGAATTATTATATCTTAACCAGACCATCCGATTTGCATGATTCAAGAAGCATTCAATGCATAATAATGTGGAGAAGCGGTGATTAGTTTTTAGCAGAGACAGGTTTCGCCGCTTTGGAGATACGGAGCTATTTTTGCAAAAAAAAATAGCATCCAAATTTGAATGATTCAATAAGCATTTTGCTTGTTTTGACAGAGTGGAAAAACAATTAATTTTTGGGAAAAGCAAAAAAAAAAGAATGTTTTATTTAAAAATTTCAAAAAAAATAATTTTTTTTGAATATCGTAATTGCAACTCAGATTATATAACTAATTCTTAGAAATATGAGATGAGTGAAAAAGACCTTTTATAATAATTTTCAAAGAAATTATGATTCTTCAAATATTTCTGATCAAAACAACCTTGTTTTATTTTCTCAAGGTTCATATGAATAATTTTTTTACAAATCCAAAACAATTTTCGAAGTTTTACAAAATTTCAAATGAGGTAGTCAGAGATAAAAAAAAGCTGTATCTAGTATTACATATAGTAATTGCAGGGCCATGCTGGGTATATGACATGTGGAAGTGGAATGGAAGCCGAAAAAAAATCTAAATTTTTATATTTTATTATTTATTATTATACTTCATATATATATATACGAGGTCTGTTCAAAAAGTACCCGGAATTTTCGTTTTTTTCAAAAAAATATTTATTTATTCGTCTACATTAATGTGGTCCCCTTCAAAGTAGTCCCCCCCAGATATAATACACTTATGCCAGCGTTTTTTCCAATTTTCGAAGCACCCTTGATATTCACTTTTTGATATGTCCTTGAGCACTCTCAGCGATTTTCTTCAATCGAGGAAAACCGCCGTCCTTTCATGGGTCTCTTCAACTTTGAGAATAGGAAAAAGTCACACGGAGCCATATCTGGTGAATTTTTGCACTTTGCAACACTTTATTTCATTTTTTACGCAAAATTTAATACAAATTCTTTGACTTTTCAATTCTTCCATTGTAAAAATCGCCGAGCTCAGAAAAACACGTCGAACCTTAGCGACTACCACAGACAAAGTAAACAGTGAATATAGCTGAAAATTTCATCATACTTTAGGGGCATGTATACCAACACAATAAAAAAAAATTTGACAATCAGACACTCCAGACCCGCGAAATTTAATTATTAGTAATTCCGGGTACTTTTTGAACACACCTCGTATATATATATATATATATATATATATATATATATATATATATATACAGTTAGCAGAATGATATAATTAAAATATACATAATACAATTAAAAGATAACTCTGCGCGATTTTGGGGAAGCCAAGTTTACAATCGCTATCTAAATACTAAAATAATCCGCAATTTCATTTTCAATCGCAATAATCGATAAATTACTGAATCGTTTTTTTCAATAATTTTTTATTTTAACAAATAGTAGAAATATCAGTAAATTAAACTTGTGACAACATTTGGGAAAAAAGTTTCCAAACTGTTTTTATAAAAATTTGAGTAATCCATCATTTCAAAAATGAATTCTTTAAATAAATATCACAGGATTCACCATATTTGAATTTAACATGAAGATCGAAAAATTGTATTTCCTTAGGTATATATTAATATATACACATTATGTATATATTAATATATACACATTAGGTATATATCAAGAAATCCAAAACAATCTTCAAAAGTCTACAAATTTCAAAACAGGTAGCAAAAGATGAAACAGCTGTATCTAGTATTTCATATCAAAAATAATTTGAAATACTTCTTTTGGAGTAAATTGCATATCTTCGTCTACTTGATATTGCTAAATTGTTTTCGGTGTGAATTGCCATGTATTTCAGCAGGTCAAATTCATCATCTTTTCAAAACTTTCATTATTTCTCAAGCTTTCGAAAAATTTCATAACTCCATAATTGATTCAGCGCACGAACTAAGAAACTTTCAGCATCATTTTGATAATAAAATCTACCTTTTTCCAAATGTTGTACCATATTATTAATGGACAAAAAAATTATATAATTTAATTTTTATTGCAAAATATTCAGCTGTATGGCGAACTATTGGCGTAGAATATTTCTATAAGGCCTAATCGCTCCCCATAATATTTCACTAACTTGTTTTCATGTTAAGAATGTCACATTACTTTTTAAAAATTGCCACCTAAATGCTGAACCACTGAAAAAATCAACCGTTGAAAACAAAAATAAACCAAAATCTACCAAAAACTAATCAGCACGATACCCAATCAATATCTTTCAAACGGATTTTGAATTTTCAAAATCGATTCAGAATTGCGGGTTGAAAACGTGAACGAAAATTTTTTCACTTTTCTGCGATTTACAAAAAAACGGCTCGGTCCATCGTAGAGCAAAACTGACAAACTATAGTTCTCATCGAGATATATCGAATGGCTTTTGAAATCGGTCCAGCCGTTTTTGAGAAAACGTCCATTTACGGCAAAAAATCTGTTCACATACACAAACACACATACACACACATACTTTTTCCTAATTTGGTCTCATTCGATTCAGAATGGCTTGAAACGTCAAGAAAACATAAAATTAGCAAATCGGATTTTTTGATGAAAACATAAACTTCTCACACAAAAAAAAACATTTTTTTAAAAAGATTAAATTTTTTCAGGACTTTAAAAAAATAGATATTTGAGATTTTTCAAATTTTTTTAAGAAATTGAGTTTTTTTATACTTTGAAACTTTGAATTTTCTTTAAAACAATCGCTATACGTTAGCTGCGTAAAGACGAAATATCGAAGCGCGTGGGCGGATTAATATTTGTACATGTAGAAGATTGCCATTTCACAGATTATATAAAGTCACACACAGAATTTTTCATAATATAATTTATCCAAGATTTTCATTTTTGCCTAAAAACTAGAAATACTCATGTACTGTTTATTTCTATCCCTTGCATGTTGAAATATTGACATTTTTCCCGCATTATTTTCATTGCCACCGCCAATAATAGCATCACAAAGATGGATGTATTTTTCAGATTGAAGCTTAGAAAAATGATTTAATGTTTCAAATAGATGTTTTCAATCGTTCAATCTCAACTTTGGCATACATGCCAACTTTAAACTTATAGAAAAGCCCATTGACACATTAAGGAGGTATTCTAGTGTAGAGCGATGAATTTTAGGTCATTTTTAAAGTGTCGCAAAAGAAAGCAATGAATGTTTTTACTATCCATTTTTTACCACTTGTTTATTAATATTATTAAAATACAAAACAAAAGTTAAAAAATAAAAAAGTTGAAAATTGTAAAAACTGGCAGCTGATAAAGTGGGTGGTCTCAAAAAATTGGCACCTCAGTCTTGACATGATTTCAGCCCTCCGAGCCATCGGAAATGCAAAAAATATAAAGATTATTAATCTCAATGATGTCGCAATCGGCTGAACTAGCGATGAGTAAAATTTTTTTTTTTTCACAAATTGGCGACTGTTTCAAAGAAAAAAGGTTTTTTTTACTGTTTTTTGAGATTCTCGAATTTTTTAAAAATAGTAAAAATAGGAGTTTCGGGATGATTCTAGTTCAGACTGTAGATAGATCTATAAACAAGACTCTCTAAAAATTTCAAATAAATTGGTCGAGTAGAACTCCAGAAATCGTGACAAGAGTACTGAAAAAGTAAGTTCTGAGAAAAACGCATTTAAAGTTTTGCGTGAAGCCAAACCAGTATGGAGACCGAGTCAGTAAAATGCCTATATCTCCGAAAATAATACAAATTTTCAAAAACCTTCTCGTTACCCATATTCTCAGATAGCTAAACTTTGAAAATATGAAATAAAAAAAATCGATTTTTTTGAAGTTCTACACTAGAATACCCCCTTAAATAGTTTATTTATTTCCCCTTCTCGAATCAATCAGAATACTGATTTTTGGTTATAGGTTTCAGCACCTAGAATTACCATCAATGTTATAGATATATAGAATTACTATATTAATATTATAAATATCACGATTATTATTAATATATTTGCCTGCTATTAGATTAACCATTTTGATATTAAAATGGTAACAGTTTTCTCATTAGTCAGAAGATTAATGGGTACTGTAAAACATATGAGCTCTATGTAATTCAGGCACACGCTTAAATTCATTGTCGGAACAAAGCAAAATATTTCTTGATTACAGATTTTCTCCGACTATTGCCACTTCATTAGTTGTTGGTAAATTAAACTTCGCTGTTTCTAAAGGCATCTGATCAAGTGCTATTTTAAATAAATTCACTAAACGATTGTTGTTATGAAAAAGTTTTTTCAGTTCTTAGACATTTAATTGCTTCACTGAAGAAATATGAGCACAACGCCGCATCTGGACTGGCAATAACATAATTTGCAAGAATTCATCATCCACATCAACACTGCTCCCAATAATTGATGAACTTGTCCTAGTGTTATTGCTGGCACAGACCAACAGCTGCACACCATGAGGTCATGTTGCAACTATAATTTGAATGTGTTTATTTGCATTTTTCTTTTTGGAAGTGCGTTTTTAAATCAGTTACGTTTTTGTCCTCTGAAGTTTCTATTGTAAAAATGTGGTCTGATAGCAAATAATATGCCAAACTATACTTTTCTGTTACACAGCAGCTGTAATTAGTACAATCTATGCAATTTCGTTACTCACCATGTTCTTGAAATATCTATTTAATAAATTTTATTTTAATTTATTAGAAATAAATCATTCACCTTAAAACTTTCTAATTTCGTATATCAAGTCTGGGCACCATAGTTATCAAATTCTTTCTCAAAACATCAAACAATATTCTTTATTTTATAAATCAAATATTCAAGTGCAAAAATTATAAATGATATACAATTATAAACTCTTATATGATCTGGTGTATGGTTTATAGGACATCACTTCAGAAAGTAAATTTTCTGGTTTCATGATCAGATATTTGTAATATTTCAGATAACTTCAGATGTCTTTTAAATTTTAGGAAAACACGCTGTTCAGAGGATATTGTTGAATATATGTTAAGTTAGTAATTCTATTCTATTTCTTGCTCTGTTCTTTAATCATCTTATATCTTATTAAGACCATATTTAGCTTATTCAAATCAATATAGTTGAAATTTTTGCTTACGGTTTGTTTTATGTGAAATAACATGAAACAAATCAATACGATTGATATTGTTGGTATGGATTGTTTCCATTCTTTAAATTTTTACTAAATGACGAAAACGAGCATAAATTATTTAAATAAAAAATTCGAAAAACGTTCAAAAAAACAATTATTAACCAAAAGGCATTTTAATGCATAACAATTTATTATTATTTATTAAACAAATCAAACTTTTCGTATTGTTTTCAGCGCAGCTTGATGTATTTTTGGATCCAATTTATCTGGAAGAAGAAATTATAATACTCGACTATTAAAATTAACAATTTTTCTAAAATAGAGTGCAAACAGAATTAGCTTATATTATAGTAGGAGGGATAAGTTCAAAATAATGTAATAAGGATCTATCCCTAAACAAGATATATTTTCAATAAGAATAAAATTCCTTATGCATGTTTTTATCCAGAGTTCTGATTACCACTTGATAATTTTTATTCTCTCAAAGATATTTCTAGGAATCTCACATAGAAATTTTTTATAAAACAAATCATTAATTGAGCACTTACAAAACCGAATATATTAGTAAGCCTTACTAGGAGGTGAGCAATAGAGTTTGTCGATTTTTAAAAACTGGTTTTAAAAACCATTTTTTATGAAAAAATAAGGTATTCGAAAACCATAATTTGTATTATAGAAAATTGAATGCTCAATATGTAAATAACACTTAACAAACAATAAAAACGACAGGTGCACCATATTGATGAAAAAAGCACTGTTGCAAATTGATAGCTGTCCTTCATTTCACTATTATAAAAATATTTATATATTTATATGTAAAAAACATGCATGAACAACAAATAATTAATAGTTTCAAAGTTATTTATCCTGGTCAACTATTATGTTTTTGTTCTTAATATTTTTGATAGATTAGACAAAATCAAAAATACACTTTCAAAAAATATTATTAGTTATGATGCTTGTTTTATATAATTAAAGTGAGTAAATGGAATAACTTACATATTTTATGTTGTCCTTTGATTGGAAATTTGATTGGTAACGCTTCAGGATTTGTACAAATGAAAACATAGGGACTTTCAGATTCTCCATTTGGATAAATTTTTTGATATTCTTCTTGAGAAAAACACTCACTAACAGTAACATGTCCCAACAAACAACCCGAAGGGTATTGTGCTGGAAACTTTAAATCTGAATCTGAAATTATACAGAAGATTATACATATATATATATATATATATATATATATATATATATATATATATATATTGTTCGACGTTGAAACATATTGAAATGAATAAAACAGTCAATGCGTCGAATGTAAAGAATTTATTTTAATTTTTTATACGTTTCGAGACTAGATATGTCTCATCATTCAGCTAAAAGAAATTTACATTATAAAGAAAAAGTTTTAAAAAATGAATTTAAATATTGGAAAAATTAATTGAAAACAACAAATTATACACACCAGATCAGGAAAAACCACACTATATTAACACATTTTACAACACCACAATCACATGATACTACTACTACTGTAGGAAAGCAAAAATAATTTAAGAAAAGACCAAAACAGGTAAAAGTAAAATTGTATGAAACAGATATTTTTGTTTTTAACAGATAGCATAGCAATGCAGTTTGACTTATTTGCGTCGGCGACGCGTAGTTCGCTCTGCTACCAACACGCGTGCATGGAAAAGAGGGGATATCAGGGGCGTAGTAGAGAGTCAGATTTACAGAAATTAATTATATTTTGATAACTTTCTAAGAGTAAGCAAGAAGAACTGCGTTTGTTCACACAATTTGAATTTAAAAAGATAAAACATGATTCAGAAAATCCTTAGACCTTAAGTATCGTAGACCTTAGAAGATTTTCTGAATCATGTTTTATCTTTTTAAATTCAAATTGTGTGCACAAACGCAGTTCTTCTTGCTTACTCTCAGAAAGTTATCAAAATATATTTAATTTCTGTAAATCTGACTCTCTACTACGCCCCTGATATCACCTCTTTTCCATGCACGCGTGTTGGTAGCAGAGCGAACTACGCGTCGCCGACGCAAATAAGTCAAACTGCGTTGCAATGCTATCTGTTAAAAACAAAAATATGTGTTTCATACAATTTTACTTTTACCTTTTTTGGTCTTTTCTTAAATTATTTTTGCTTTCCTACAGTAGTATCATGTGATTGTGGTGTTGTAAAATGTGTTAATATAGTGTGGTTTTTCCTGATCTGGTGTGTATAATTTGTTGTTTTCAATTAATTTTTCCAATATATAAATTCATTTTTTAAAACTTTTTCTTTATAATGTAAATTTCTTTTAGCTGAATGATGAGACACATCTAGTCTCGAAACGCATAAAAAATTAAAATAAATTCTTTACATTCGACGCATTGGCTGTTTTATTCATTTCAATATATATATACAGTAGAATCCGATTAGTATGACGCCGGATATATTGACAACCGCTTATTATGACGTAATCGCACTAATAAGTTTGGTTTCCATATAAAATACCTTAAAAAAACAGCTGTCTAGTCAGATATATTGACATCGCTTACATTGACATGCCGCTTATAATGACCCATTTTTGCAAAAAATTATGTCCAATTATAATGCCCGACATGATTTTACATGATGTGGCCAAGTCTACGAAAGCAATTGCTATGTCTTTTGTGCACAAAAGCACCAGGGACTGTTTTTACAATAAAATTATGTAAAGAAATCAATCAAAAATTACTGATTACTTACATTAAAAAAACACATTTGAATGTTTATGGGTAGGGTAGACTAATTATTAATGGCCCACCACGGATATCTCATAAACAAATAAAATTAGATTTTTTTTAACAATTATATTTGATAGTAGAGGGCGAAAAATGTATAAATTTATAACAAGCCATTCCTACCCTATGTCAATTTTATTTTATATTAAAATTTAATATGTCATTTTTATTTTACCCCTATACCATGTATAGGGGTTTCTTTTAAATTACTGAAACAAGTAACATATTTACATATTAAAAAGTTTTTCTTCAGTATGCTTTGTATGACGACCGGTTAGTATGACGAGATTTCGGCGTCCCTTCGATGTCATACTAAGCGGATTCTACTGTATATATATATATATATATAAATATATATATATATATATATATATATATATGTATATATTATGAGTCATTGACAAACTTTGTTTGTCAATTTTTTCAGATTATCATAGTTACATGTACAACTTTATTATTTTGGTTCATTTAAACTTTGGAACCGTCACCGAAATACCAATTATAGGACCACAGTCAAAAATTTACTGAAAACCTTAATTTAAAAGAGATAAAATACTTTTTAGCTTTTATATAGATAGATACAACAAAGTCAATAAAATAGTTAGACTTACTTTCATAATGCTTGCGGTAGAAATTCTCCACGCTCTTCACTTCTTCCATGTCAACTATTTTGGCTGTAGATGCAATCCATAATCGACCTCTATGAGCAGTATACCAGCTGCGTCCTTCATGTCTAAATAATAACATATTCTTTGATACTCTCAAACTCATTCTGAGTAAGTTCTATTCAACAAATTTTATGTTTTTTATCAGTTTTTTTTAACGGTACGATTTTTAACAAAAGAATGTGTGTGTGATCTATAGACTAACCAGAGATAAATACAGTCAAATAATAACTTGCTATATCTTCAATAAGTCTATCTTAGACATATTCTCTTGTAAACATTGTTCTTTTAGTAAAATTGTATATAATATATTTTATAGTGATGTGCCAAGTCGAATCAAGTGATTCGAATCATTCGAATCAAGCCTTTAACGACTTGATTCGAATCAGATTTTACTTGATTCGAATCAACTCGTATCAAGCCGCGAAATATTTACTGTGATAAAACATGTGTGAACACAAATTTTCATAAATATAAAAAAAATGTTTTAATTTAATTCAAAATTATAATAATATAAATAATAATAATAATAATAATAAATATAAAAAATAATAATAATAAATATAAAAAATAAATCTTGAATTAAATCATGCGAGTCACCCGCCTTTAATACGCTTAAATGTATCACCCGACTCCAATTTATATGACTTTAACCGCATTCAAGTCGATATGAATTGATTCGAGTTCCTATGACTCAAACCGACTTATCCCGACTTCAAGTCGTTATGAATTAATTCGAGTTCCTATGACTCAAACCGACTTATCCCGACTTCAAGTCGTTATGAATTAATTCGAGTTCCTATGACTCAAACCGACTTATCCCGACTTCAAGTCGTTATGAATTGATTCGAGTTCCTATGACTCAAACCGACTTATCCCGACTTCAAGTCGGTATGAATTTATCCGAGTTCATACTCAAACTGAATCATACCGACTTGAGTTCGAAACATGTGTCCGTGTTTAGCGTATCGACTTATGGAGATGCAGTGCGTATGGGTCTTGAGTGTTTGTTTATTTTTGACTAAGCGCTGAGAGCAAATTTGTTCATAAAATATCAAAAACTCAATTAGATAATAAATACGCGATTTAGATTTTAATTATTATCAAAATAAACTACACAACGAGTTTTATACACATACAAAATTATTATATTTTAATTATGCAAGTAATGGCAAATTCACACAAATGAAATAATATCAATCTTTACAGTAGTGGATTGAATTTTAAGTCATTCGTAAGACGTTAGATTCAGCTCCCTGTTTAGATTAGATCTAAACAATCAATAATATACACATGCATTCGTTCAACGTAAGATTAAGAATATTGTTTTATATACTTTAGTGATAGAGAAGTGTTTGGTTATATTTTACTGTAAATTCACTTGAAAGATTAGTTATATTTGTAGCTAGTTTATTATTATATATATAGTATAAATGTATTCATCTCTGCACTTTTTGGAATTAATTGCTTACTAAATTAATTATTTCACTTATAAAATTATTAAAATGATATTATTTCTTCTCTTAAATTATAATTGTTCATATATGAACTTGATTCGAATTGATTCGAATCATGATTCGAATCAGGTTTTTTTCTGATTCGAATCACTCGAATCAGGAAATTTTCGAGTCGGCACATCACTAATATTTTAGTGCATATATGTATATGAATATAATAATTTTAATGAAAGTATAGATTTTAAAATAAATTAAAATAACGCATATTTCTTATTAATGTTATGTCTGATAGTTGCATATGTATATGTCAACATAAAATTCAAAATTATAAAATGAGAACGTAGTTCCATATATTTACATTTCAAATTTGTCTATAACATCTACATTCTACAATAAGCAAGCATTTAACATATCAAATATAAGGTCAAATCTTTTTAAAATTAAAATGATGTATTATTTGCTGATTTCTGTATTGCCCATACAAACATGTTCAATCTACGAAATTGTAACTGCAACAATTTCGTTATTGTAATTCATTTATTCTAATTGATTCTAATTTTGCGATTCGGTAATATTTAAGAATAATAAATTTACAAGAAACAAAAAAATATATATATATATATATATATATATATATTTTGTATGATTTTGAATTTGATGTTGACATATGTATTAACAAAGTCTAATAATCGGGCATAACATCAATAAAAAACATGAATTTCTTTCAAAAATTTATTTTAAATCCATACGTTTCGGCTGTAATCCTAGCCTTCATTCAGTGGAAACTAAAAATAAAATTAAAAACTAAAACAATTGAATTGGAGTGAAAAGAAAAAATAAAATAGTAAATAGTACTTACAATTAGTTGATCTTAGTGGTAAATTGGAAAATTTTAATAATCCATGGTATTAGGATATGGTAATGCACTACACTATGTATTATAAACATTAACTTGAAATTACACAATATTTTCACAAAATACTGATTTGAAAAAATCACAAAAGTGAATTTATATCTACATACATAATATAGCAGACACTTCCGCCTAACTAATTAAAAAGAAATCAAAAAAATTTACCTTTTAATATTTTCTACTAATAGAGAAGCATATGGTTGATGCATACTCAAACAAACACCTCGATCGCTCATTTCTTGTATATCTTTATCTTGAAGTCTCATTGATAAACCATCATTATCAAAAGATTTTGTATTACATAGTGGTCTTTCTGTTTCCATTATCTGAAAAAAAAAATTACATAAGATGGATTTATTTAGCATTAAGGTGCAATGGCAATCATAAAAATAACATAAGTGAAAACACATTAAAATTTCCAATATTTTTTTTTTATTTGTTTATATTATGATCTGTCCATATTGAGGACATTTATAATTTTTTTTGATTCTTAGGGTATGGCTTGCATAAAAATTGACCCACTAGTTATCCCATCCTAAATGTGACATAAGAGTACAATGCTATTTTTCGACTTCACATTTAAAAGGCCATTTTCACTTGAGATCAGTGGCGTCGGAACCTAATTTCTGATGGGTCGTTTTTTTCTTTTGATAGACAGCCAGTGGGCTTGTTTTTTTTTCAAAAATTCATGGGTGGGTTCAAGCCCACACGGTTGAGATCTATAATCTCTAGTGGAAATTTGATATCATGCTTGGTCATGTAAAATACATGGTACGCTCAAATATAAGACATGGTTTGGTTTTTATATAATCTGAAACTGATTACTTTTAAAATAAGTTGATACATTGTTAGATAAAATAAACATTTTTGACAGTTATATATTTTTACCACCAACTTCCATTAAAATCACCAAGCCGTAATTTTTTAAATATACCATAATAATGATTTACAGAGTACTGATGGTGAAAAACTGAACCTGAACCAACTATGGTTCTTCTTGTATTTCAGCAATAATTTCTCAGCTAAATTATACATTTCCAGATATATATGCTTTGATACATTATCTACACAATATCCACGCTTTTATTGTACAAATTTAGAATACTATATAAAAAAAAGGAATAAATGCACCTTTACTTGATATTTTCATGTCATCTGGTCCTTATTACAAAAAAATCAGTTTCTAGATCACATTTTCCATTGTTTTCATTTATATATATTTTAGATGTGATACTGCCGCTTAATTGGGTAAACGGCATTTAGTTTCAGAAGACAGATGGTTTCCATTTGTCATAAGCTACTTTCATACTCTTGTTGCTTATAGACGAATGGACCAGAATACAACAAAGTTCTTTTTCAAAATGTTTTTGCCATATATTCTGTTTCTACACATGATTGATAAAAAAAAGGGTGATAGGCAAAGGTAAAATGTACTGAGTGCAAATTGATTCACCCAATTCACAATTGTAAATAATTACAATATGCAGAAACTTAAATAACCAAAACTTTTTCACACTGTCTTCAAAAATGTTTTTCCTGCAGACGCTGCAATACCTAATGCAGCTTGTGCTTTCGAAATATCTTTGAGTTCAAATTTTCATAAATCTTTATCTTTTAACTATTAATTTTAGCTAACATTGAAAAAACTAAAAGATTTTTCACGTGTCTAAGATACATGCTAGAATTATAAAAAAATCATTGTCATAGATATTCAAAAGATTCAAATCATACCATTGGTGGTTCAATTTCCAAGTTAGGATTAAGAGCTGGCCTTGACACATCTGATTGAGCCATCACATACTTATCACTAGCTTGAATTAATTCACGCAATACAGTTTGATCATATTCTGTATCTGCTTGTTTTGATTCTGTCACAGTTCGACCTATAAAACAATTCAATTTAGGTTCTCGAAAAAAATAATTCACTTACATTACTAGTCAGTCATTATTAGCTACAATAATATATGATATACTCAAATCAGAGTATCAATTCAAAGATCATAAGATTTGATAATGTTTAAGGGAATTGCTATTTCTAATATAAGCTATCTGCCATGTTTTTACATCAAAAAAAAAAAAAATGTTTTAAACCTTGAACAAACCATTCTATTCGAATCCAATAAAGTGATATTATTGATGCACCTTCTCATGCTGGAAATGAAACATTTAATTTCTTAAAAATCTGTCGAGCTACTGGTCATAGTTCCTTAAGACTTAATATATCCTGTGTAGTAATTACACAATCAAAAGTGAGCAGTTATTCTAAAAATTTTAATATTTACAAAATACAAACCTGCAAAATCTAAAATTATAGATTTGTTAGCTCTGCTCTTATGTTTCTTTTCATGCATTTCTTTAGCAAACTTTTCAATCTGGGCCTTTTCTGATTTAGTGAGCCACACAGATGTTGAATTAAAATAATCACTTTCATCATCAATAACCTTTAAAAAAGAAATCAATTTGTGACAAAGAAGAAAAGTTGTCACAAATATTTGATTACCAAATACCTACTCGGGTTCTTTGTTCACTATTTTTGTCATATTCTACTAATTTGTTTCTTTGCAATAATGCTTGCTCCCATCCTTTTGGCCGTTTTTGATCCTTTAATCGATTCAGCAAACTATCAGAACGATCAGTATTTTGTCTCAACACATTCTTTTCCTCATTAGAACATACCTAATATTATTATAACATCATTAATAAATATTTATAAAAAAGAAACATTAATGAAAATAGTTACAAGTTCTCCACAAAAAAGACATGGCCCAGATCCTTCTTGAGCACAGACAATTCGACCGCATTTCAAACAGTTATTTATCAAATCATGCTTACTTGCTTCACAATCACAGTGGTGACGACCTACACACGAGAACATAAAAATATTTGCATAACAGTTATAACATTAAAATGAATAATAATGAAAAACAAATTTAATAATGTGTATCCATAGATTTTTGTATTTTTAAATATTCACTAAACTTTAATAGATTTTGAAGTTTGGATGTATTCTCACAAGCTGCAAGTTTAATAAAAATCACTTAAATAATATAAATTTCATAATTCTTTGGGGATATATAAGTATTCGTTATTAATTTTTCTCTCCTAATATATTTATTGAACAATATAAGATATTGTTCAAATTCATATAGTTTATTATTCATGTGTGCACTATCAGTAAAATACAAATAAATATTATTTTCTCTAAATAATTTACTGCAAAATAACTTTGTTGACTTTACCCAAAATAGCTTTTTGGGCTATTTGCTACAGCCCAAAGGACTAGAATTCAATTCCAAATAATATTAAAAAAGAGAATTTAAAGTGAAATAAATAAATATATCATTAAAAGGTTTACTTATTTTAATCTAGGCAACAAATTATGTTATTTAAATTTTGAAGAAACTTGCATAACCTGAACCATTACTAAAAATTACAGTTATTAAAGCATATTGAAAAGGCAGCAGACAAATTAATGAAACAGAATTTTGAAACAATTAGCTCTAACTCGATATTCTATGAACATATTTTCATTTAGCATATTAAATAATTATTCAGCTAGTATTAATGGTTCATTTGTAGTGTAATGAAATATATTGGTAAAATTCTAAGTGTAATTGATGCAATTCTCAATCACAATATTCTAATTATTATATTAGATCTAATTAGTAAGTCTTCAAATTACTTGTATAATGTAAATCTTAGTGCCTACCTTTCAATAATATAACATCTCTTGATTGTCCCTCAGGAGAGTATAAATTTACAAACTTAGTTTTCTTCTTGGCCCCTGTGCTGTCTTCAGATGAAGTTTTTATACTGGATCCTTTTTTCACATTTCCCTGATTTTGTTTTAATTTCAAATTCGGTTTTTTAACTTCATTTCTTTTACTTATTAAATCAATCAAAAACAATTTATGTTCAGGATTGGAAAAATCTAATAATGTGGCCAAATAATCCTCTGCATCCCGGTTATTTTCGATTGACATCAGGTACCTGCAATATAATTAGGCCATTAAATTTTAAATAATCAAACGATCGGGGTAGTGACTCACTGAACCAAGTCATCAGGCACCGCAAATTGCATCAATTTAGATAATCTTGTTCTAATCCAATTTTCCATCGTCGACATTATTTACTCTTTAATATAGAAAACAAAAAAAAAAAAAAGAATATAACAATTTATTCTTCCGAAAAGTGTATTTATAACTATATATTAAATTTAATAACAATAAGAACTAAACGTATGTGCATAAATATGTTTGGTTAACTGGCTAACTTTATTGTCAGTTTGAGAGTTCAAAACTTGTCATTAGTGAAGATGTTGACGGATGTTGACTTAATTTTAAAACCCTGACATATCGATACATTATCGATAAATATGTGCATAGAGATACTGATAATGTTGGGATTGCCAACATTATCATATTCATTGAAGAGGCAGAGAAGAAAAAGAGAAAAGAAAAAGAGAAAAAGAAAAAATAGAAAGAGAAAAGAAAAAGAGAATAAGATGGTAAGTGGTGAAACCATAGATAAGGAAATAGTTCACTTGAATGATCGTAGCAGGGTGTAGAACTTCTAGTAAAAGGTTGCCGATATAAGAGTTTAAACCCATTCATATCTTAATCTTTTTTGGATCTTGAACCCATTTATGTGGATTTATCTGTGCTTGAACCCTTGCTCTACGGCAATTAAAAATATTTGCACAGAGCTCTAAACATTGGTTCTTAAAAATTATTATTGATTTGTCCCTAAAAGATACAAAAAAAAATATATATATATATTTTCATTTATCATTTCATCACTGACAAACAGCTTTCTTCGCAATTGCTGAAATGTTGCTTATATTTTAAAAAAGTTCAAATAACAAAGACAATGCAATAAAATGTTTATTTAGCTATGATTTTGTTATTTTACTCGGTGTAAATTTATGAAAAATTAACACGCATGCACGCAGTACACCAAACATATTATCATTAACACTTAACGGATTGGCTCCGTAGATTTTCGTGTTCTTTACGCGTTTAAAAATACTAAAAGCTTTAATAAATACGATTATAAAATGTTAAATTAATGTTATAAATTATTAAAATTCATTTAATATTTTAATTTCCTGAATTATTTAAGGAAACTAGATGCAAATACAACAGATTTGTCACGTGCGTTAACTGTTAAGGTATTTAAAAATGAAATAATTAAAATAGGTTTTTCATAATATTTATTTATTTTTCAACATAATATATATTTTTCATATCTCAGTCAGGCAGGGGTGCTAATGGCTATTTGTCGTTCAAATTAATGTATATTAAATGTTTGATAATTTGACTCATTTAAATCTAATGTAATATGCGTTTATGAAATACTTTGCAAAATAATATTATGAACTACTTTTTGGAATAGTTAGTTATGGACTCCTGTGACAGAGGTCTCTGTTATAGACTAGTTTTTTGTGTGATTCGGCTTTAAGTTGATACAACTTCATTGTTTTGATTTGCATGTTTGACTTTGACATACCGAACTGAATATGTAATGCTCAAAAATAACATTGTTTAACATTGACCTATTAATCATTTAATATACGTTTTGTACATGCGAACATAAATATTAAATATGAATAACTTAATTTATTACGATCAGAGTCCTTCTGGGCGTCATCAGAAAAATTATGATCATAATGTAGAAAACCAAGATTGCGATTTACATAGTAAATTTTATAAAGTTGTGAAATTCGTTGGTGTTTTATGTGCATTTACTATTGTCTCTTTAAAACTGTTTATACTCAATAGTAAGTTTAATATTGTGTTAAATTATACATTATTATATATTAAATGGGTGCA
Organism: Ctenocephalides felis; assembly: GCF_003426905.1. Taxonomy (NCBI): domain Eukaryota; kingdom Metazoa; phylum Arthropoda; class Insecta; order Siphonaptera; family Pulicidae; genus Ctenocephalides; species Ctenocephalides felis. Next base: position 37,445,378 of record NW_020537324.1, on the reverse strand, counting down.
ATTATTTTTAACGATATGTTACAAGTTTAACAAACTAAGATATCCTGATTTTTATATAAAATAGATACGTTATATATTTATATACAAAGATATAAGATATATATACATATATATATATATATATATATATATATATATATATGTGTGTGTGTGTAATTATTTATACATATATATATAATTACATCGAGTGTTTTTTAACGAAGATATTTTTTATAGGGCCATATATAGAAAGTAAATTATTTAGCAATAAGTTGGTGTTAACTGAATGGGTTGAAGATGGAACGTCCTACTTTACATACAGATGGACAAAAGAAACTGTAGGCGAGCCATACTTAATACCCTTTTCTGTGAGTGTCCTTGTGACTCTATTTACATGGGTTATAATTTATTTAGATAGTCGAACGCCTGGAGAAAATCCGCCATCACCTTTTGCTAAATCTAAGTACAGGTATTTTAAATTGCATTGATTTTTTTTTTCAACTTAAATATTTTTATACCATTACAATTGTATATCTATTAGGAATAGATCTTCAACATTTCACATGGGATACATTATGGCATTATTAAGTGGTGTTGCCACCTTTGGTGCCATGCTGTTTGCAACTTCTTGAGTCAATATGATTTATTGAAAAACATAGTTTATAAATATTTAAGTGCATGTTTATTCAAGAACTAGAATCTCAAATCATTCTGAAACGCTTGATGCCTTAAAATAATGCTTTGCTGTTAATTTAGGTATTTATTTAGATATATGGAATGTATTACTTTAACGTGAGTACAAAAATAATTTTATTTTTACTATCATTTTATAGTATAGCTTATCTTATTTATAATTAAATTATTTATATATTTGTGTATCTGTGAATATAAGAACATTTTATCACTGGTGAAAATAATTAATATTTATTAACAATTAACTGTTAGCTAAAAAAATTTGAAGCCGATTTCTGGTAAAAAATAGTAATTGGATATTTGTACAATGGAATTCATGTATTTGTAGTATTTACATTGAAATAATTTAGTTTGAGATTTTAATAAAGAACATACAGTGAAACATTACTTACTTAATTTGTACCGGGAGAAAGTTCATTATGTGTGAAGTTTTTCCATATAAATGAATAAAAGTAAAATTAATTCGTTGTGTAGTTTGAAATATGTTCCTATAAAATAAGATATATTTCACATATAATTAAGACATTTAAACAAATATTACTAATTTACAAAATAAGGTATTATCTGAGATTCCTTTTTTCCCTTTTGGCGCATGAATTTTTAAAGAAACTGTCAATAGTTGTTTCTTTTATTCTCTTCTTTAAGACCTATCTCAAATTACAGGTAAGCTTCCATTGTACAAATTTCTGATCTTAGCATCAGTTATGTTCAAAAAGTAAATATTTACAAATTCCATTTGACCAAAAAGTCTTTTAAAGACTTTATGCATTACAAATCTGCTGACTGGACTTTTTTTCCAGAGTTTTTGAAAATCCACATTCAAAATTTTCTGAATATCTTTGGGATGTGAATGCGAATTACCCAATAACGAAATGATTTAAATGTTAGTTTTTTGCTAGTATATTTTCACAGAGGGGCAAAACTATCTAAAGTCTGCTTTTTTAATTAATTTGAGCATCATATTTTTAACTACAAATGAAAATGGTTAAGTCTGTTGTGTCAAACGTTTGCGCTCGAAAAAAAAGCTCGTTGTGCGTGGCGTACGTTATGCGGGGTATAACTATAGTTATAAAATATTGATATCAGTTTGGATACACTATATTCACACTCACAAAAATATTGATGCATTGTTTAATAAATAAATACATAATGATCATGGAAAAAAAAGTTTTCAATCTATCTGTGAACATAAGGATTATTATTCATAATTTATTTCATATCAGAAGTTGAAGCATGACAAGGAATATGTTTGAAGACTATGTTGACGCTCACTGTCTTTTCTAATTTACTAGATAAAAAGATTAAAATAGAATTTTGATTGGTGTCAGCGCTTTTACTTGCCACCTTAACGAGATAATAATCACAATCATTATTTGTTGGGTCAAAACTAAAACTTGATATTCTCCAAATAAAAGAATATGTTCCAAATAATTCTATTTAGAGCAGATTCATTTGCTTTATTTTATTCATTAAGGGGTATTCTAGTGTAGAAATTCAAAAACATCGAATTTTTTTTAATTTCATATTTTCAAAGTTTAACTATCTAAGAATATGGGTACTAGAAGGTTTTTGAAAATTTGAATTATTTTCGGAAATATAGGCATTTTACTGACTCGGTTTCTATACTGGTTTGGCTTCACGCAAAACTTTAAATGCGTTTTCTCAGTACAGGTTTTTTCAGTACTGTTGGCACGATTTCTCGAGTTCTACTGGACCGATTCACTTGAAATGTTCAGAGAGTCTAGTTTATAGACCTATCTATAGCCCGAACTAGGATTATCCCCAAATTCCAATTTTTACTATGTTTAAAAAATTCGAGAAAGTCAAAAAACAGTAAAAAAGATACTATTTTTTAAAACAGTCGCCAATTTGTAAAAAAATTTTTTACTCATCGCTCGTTCGGGCGATTGCGACATCATTGCAGATTAATAATCTTTTTATTTCTTTTATTTCGATGGCTTAGAAGGGCTGATATCATGTCAAGACTGAGGATCCAATTTTTTGAGACCCCCACATCATCAGCTGCCAGTTTCTTCAATTTTCAACTTTTTTTTTAAATTTTTGTATTGTATTTTAATAATATTAATAACATAAGTAAACAATGGATAGTAAAAACATTCATTGCTTTCTTTTACGACACTTTAAAAATGACCTAAAATTCATCGCTCTACACTAGAATACCACCTCAAAGTTAATAAATTTTTACTACAAAAATTTTACCAAGCCGCATTAAATATTAAAATGAAATATTCAATTTTAAATCAGAAATACGTTATTACGTGCGAATTATAGTAAAAAGTATTATGTAAAATAAAAATCTTGCTTAGCTATAATACATAATTTTTATTTTTTAAGGTTTCTAAAAAAATTCTTTTGGAATAATTTCAGATCAAATGTAAAAATTAAATAATACCACAGTCATTTTGATACTAAAAAGCAACTCAATTTACTTAGCAATTCTTTGTATGTATACAGTATAAATTTACATACAGTTTTATTAGTATTTGATATCTTGTTTGAAATCAACGTACAGAGTTACATTTCAAATTATTTCAATCTGTTTCTACTTTAAGCAAATTAACCAAAAAACATTTCTCTGTACAAAAAATAGACCGACCTAATTTTATCATGCTGACAATTAGTCAATAAGTGGTCTAAATTATTCTTCTGACACACAATGAATCCGCTTACTGATAGTCGAAGATGTTCTGAAGTTTATTTTTTCTATTTCGCAAGATCCTGAATTTCTTGTTTCAGCGAGAAATGCATTTATATCTCGTTCACAATTAGAATAGGCGAGACCTATACCAAAACCTCCGCCAAGAATTATAGGCCATCTTTCCTTTTGTAAAATAATACAGAGAATACAGTGCCGATGGCGATTTCCTCCGCCAAGTTTCATTGCACCATCTGTTAAACAGCGGTCAATTTTTCGTCCCCATTCTTCTTCTAATTGCTTTTCCATTTATGGTTTGTGTAATACACCGTGATATTTTAGAATATTATTTAAATCACTGAAAATTTTGATAAGCGTTGATTGAGAATTTTAACGACGTTTGAATACGATGTTGTTTTGTTGACGGTATTTATTTTGAAATTATAAATCACATATTATCCAAATTAATTATTTAACAAACGGTACGAAAAAAATTGCGGTTCAAGTTGCAATTGATATACTGAATGCTTATAGGCATATACAATAATCAGACTCATCATTTTGATTAATTAATATACAAATAATTAGAATTAAGTAGTTAAGTGATAGATAATACAATTTCTCAGTTATGTTCAATTTAGTATGTATAATGGACCAATAGCCAGTGAACCTTTTGAATAACGGTGTTCATGTAAGACTAAATTTTTTTACTGGTGATTCTTAGCATTTTGATTACGGAATCGATGATTTGACAGGTTTCCGCCCTGTACATCATAGTCGTCCAGGCGCTTGAAAGTGTAAGAAAAATTCGAAAATTAAACTTGTTCCCGTAAACTCCAAATTTGTATACGATGTTAAACTGCCAGATCATTTCGACCTGCACAAGTATCAGCTAGAGGAGCCCAAAAGTGAGAATGATCGAGCTGTCATATTCCCATCTTTGCTTGCTTGCAACAAAATCGAACTCTTTCTAAACCGGATTATAACCCTAGACTATCATATTGTCTAGGATGATATATTCATCATCCGTTGTATATATGTAATTATCATTTGTTTGTTTCCATTTGAAAACTAGTGAGAGAGCATATGAACTTCAATTACGTAGGTAGCATCAGTTTGTAGGTAGGTATTATTCTGTAAGCATAAGGTTCTAACCAAAATTTCAGAAATATCTTGATTTTGTACATTTAACTTACCGATAAGAAGTTTGTTTTCGCCAGAAAATTCGACCTGCTAATTTTATGTTTTGTCGATGTTTGAAGAAGTTCTGAATGATTTGAGACCAAAATAGGTAAAATTGAGTTGGTGCATTTTGTGCCGAAATTAGATCTTCGTCGAATCGAATCGATAAAACTAGAAAAAAATCTCGGGTTGTATACTTTTGCTTGACAATCAGCCGAACCGTTTTTTAGAATTTGTAGAAAATTTACTTCAATTTATTTCATACTTTTATTAGAAAGTATATATTAGGCGAGTGTTCTTATTTTGTTTAACTGTTTAGTCAAAATAATTAACTTTTCAATTGTACAAAATTAAATGATTTGCAATTGTTTTCTAACATTATAAGGTCCTTCAGCAACTCGGGTGTACTTATAAACCAATCTTAATTCATTATATATATTTTTTAATTATAATTAATATCTTCTAATATTTAAATTTCTAGTAATCGTAAAAAATCGAAAATGAAATTTTTTGCATATCTTAACGTTTCAAAAATTTCTGAAGATTTCGGCGTATCTTAAAAAAATGATGTATCTGTATGTGTTTCTATATGTGTAAAATGTGCTTGTATCGTAAAAAATCGAAAATGAAATTTTTTGCATATCTTAACGTTTCAAAAATTTTTGAAGATTTCGGCGTATCTTAAAAAAAATGATGTATCTGTATGTGTTTCTATATGTTATGTAAATGTGCATGTATGTATATTAAGATACA
>NW_020537324.1:37424182-37439115 GCF_003426905.1 Ctenocephalides felis | reverse complement strand
AAATATTTACAAATTCCATTTGACCAAAAAGTCTTTTAAAGACTTTATGCATTACAAATCTGCTGACTGGACTTTTTTTCCAGAGTTTTTGAAAATCCACATTCAAATTTTCTGAATATCTTTGGGATGTGAATGCGAATTACCCAATAACGAAATGATTTAAATGTTAGTTTTTTGCTAGTATATTTTCACAGAGGGGCAAAACTATCTAAAGTCTGCTTTTTTTAAAATGGTTAAGTCTGTTGTGTCAAACGTTTGCGCTCGAAAAAAAAGCTCGTTGTGCGTGGCGTACGTTATGCGGGGTATAACTATAGTTATAAAATATTGATATCAGTTTGGATACACTATATTCACACTCACAAAAATATTGATGCATTGTTTAATAAATAAATACATAATGATCATGGAAAAAAAAGTTTTCAATCTATCTGTGAACATAAGGATTATTATTCATAATTTATTTCATATCAGAAGTTGAAGCATGACAAGGAATATGTTTGAAGACTATGTTGACGCTCACTGTCTTTTCTAATTTACTAGATAAAAAGATTAAAATAGAATTTTGATTGGTGTCAGCGCTTTTACTTGCCACCTTAACGAGATAATAATCACAATCATTATTTGTTGGGTCAAAACTAAAACTTGATATTCTCCAAATAAAAGAATATGTTCCAAATAATTCTATTTAGAGCAGATTCATTTGCTTTATTTTATTCATTAAGGGGTATTCTAGTGTAGAAATTCAAAAACATCGAATTTTTTTTAATTTCATATTTTCAAAGTTTAACTATCTAAGAATATGGGTACTAGAAGGTTTTTGAAAATTTGAATTATTTTCGGAAATATAGGCATTTTACTGACTCGGTTTCTATACTGGTTTGGCTTCACGCAAAACTTTAAATGCGTTTTTCTCAGTACAGGTTTTTTCAGTACTGTTGGCACGATTTCTCGAGTTCTACTGGACCGATTCACTTGAAATGTTCAGAGAGTCTAGTTTATAGACCTATCTATAGCCCGAACTAGGATTATCCCCAAATTCCAATTTTTACTATGTTTAAAAAATTCGAGAAAGTCAAAAAACAGTAAAAAAGATACTATTTTTTAAAACAGTCGCCAATTTGTAAAAAAAATTTTTTTACTCATCGCTCGTTCGGGCGATTGCGACATCATTGCAGATTAATAATCTTTTTATTTCTTTTATTTCGGATGGCTTAGAAGGGCTGATATCATGTCAAGACTGAGGATCCAATTTTTTGAGACCCCCCACTTCATCAGCTGCCAGTTTCTTCAATTTTCAACTTTTTTTAAATTTTTGCATTGTATTTTAATAATATTAATAAACAAGTAGTAAACAATGGATAGTAAAAACATTCATTGCTTTCTTTTACGACACTTTAAAAATGACCTAAAATTCATCGCTCTACACTAGAATACCACCTCAAAGTTAATAAATTTTTACTACAAAAATTTTACCAAGCCGCATTAAATATTAAAATGAAATATTCAATTTTAAATCAGAAATACGTTATTACGTGCGAATTATAGTAAAAAGTATTATGTAAAATAAAATCTTGCTTAGCTATAATACATAATTTTTTTTTTTTAAGGTTTCTAAAAAAATTCTTTTGGAATAATTTCAGATCAAATGTAAAAATTAAATAATACCACAGTCATTTTGATACTAAAAAGCAACTCAATTTACTTAGCAATTCTTTGTATGTATACAGTATAAATTTACATACAGTTTTATTAGTATTTGATATCTTGTTTGAAATCAACGTACAGAGTTACATTTCAAATTATTTCAATCTGTTTCTACTTTAAGCAAATTAAACCAAAAAAACATTTCTGTACAAAAAATAGACCGACCTAATTATTATCATGCTGACAATTAGTTCAATAAGTGGTCTAAATTATTCTTCTGACACACAATGAATCCGCTTACTGATAGTCGAAGATGTTCTGAAGTTTATTTTTTTCTATTTTCGCAAGATCCTGAATTTCTTGTTTCAGCGAGAAATGCATTTATATCTCGTTCACAATTAGAATAGGCGAGACCTATACCAAAACCTCCGCCAAGAATTATAGGCCATCTTTTCCTTTTGTAAAATAATACAGAGAATACAGTGCCGATGGCGATTCCTCCGCCAAGTTTCATTGCACCATCTGTTAAACAGCGGTCAATTTTTCGTCCCCATTCTTCTTCTAATTGCTTTTCCATTTATGGTTTGTGTAATACACCGTGATATTTTAGAATATTATTTAAATCACTGAAAATTTTGATAAGCGTTGATTGAGAATTTTAACGACGTTTGAATACGATGTTGTTTTGTTGACGGTATTTATTTTGAAATTATAAATCACATATTATCCAAATTAATTATTTAACAAACGGTACGAAAAAAATTGCGGTTCAAGTTGTAATTTGATATACTGAATGCTTATAGGTATATACAATAATCAGACTCATCATTTTGACTAATTAATATATAAATAATTAGAATTAAGTAGTTAAGTGATAGATAATACAATTTCTCCGTTATGTTCAATTTAGTATGCATAATGGACCAATAGCCAGTGAACCTTTTGAATAACGGTGTTCATTAAGAAGGTAAGACTAAATTTTTTTACTGGTGATTCTTAGCATTTTGATTACGGAAACGATGATCTGACAGGTTTCCGCCCTGCACATCATAGTCGTCCAGGCGCTTGAAAGTGTAAAAAAAAAAACTCGAAAATTAAACTGCTTCCCGTAAACTCCAAATTTGTATACGATGTTAAACTGCCAGATCATTTCGACCTGCACAAGTATCAGTCAGAGGAACCCAAAAGTGAGAATGATCGAGCTGTCATATTCACATCTTTGCTTGCTTGCAACAAAATCGAACCCTTTCTAAACCGGATATAACCCTAGACTATGAGATATATATATATATATAATATATCAACGGTTGATGATATATGTATTCATTATGTTGTATGTATATTATGTATTACATATTATGTAATTATCATTTGTCTGTTTCCATTTGCAAACCAGTGAGAGAGCATATAAACTTTAATTACGTAGGTAGCATCAGTTTGTAGGTTGGTATAATTCCGTACAACATAAGGTTCTAACCAAAAATTTCAGAAATATCTAGATTTTGTACATTTAACTTACCGATAAGGAAGTTTGTTTTCGCCAGAAAATTCGACCTGCTAATTTTATGTTTTGTCGATGTTTTAAGAAGTTCTGAATGATTTGAGACCAAAATAGGTAAAATTGAGTGTTTGTGCATTTGTGCCGAAATAAGATCTTCGTCGAATCGAATCGATAAAACTAGAAAAAAATCTCGGGTTGTATACTTTTGCTTGACAATCAGCCGAACCGTTTTTTAGAATTTGTAGAAAATTTACTTCAATTTATTTCATACTTTTATTAGAAAGTATATATTAGGCGAGTGTTCTTATTTTATTTAACTATTTAGTCAAAAATAATTAACTTTTCAATTTCTACAAAATTAAATGATTTGCAATTGTTTCTAACATTATAAGGTCCTTCAGCAACTCGGGTGTACTTATAAACCAATCTTAATTTATTATATATATTTTTTAATTATTAATTAATATCTTCTAATATTTAAATTTCTAGTAATCGTAAAAAATCGAAAATGAAATTTTTTGCATATCTTAACGTTTCAAAAATTTCTGAAGATTTCGGCGTATCTTAAAAAAATGATGTATGTGTATGTGTTTCTATGTGTGTAAAATGTGCTTGTATCGTGAAAAATCGAAAATGAAATTTTTTGCATATCTTAACGTTTCAAAAATTTCTGAAGATTTCGGCGTATCTTAAAAAAAATGATGTATCTGTATGTGTTTCTATATGTGTGTAAAATGTGCATGTATGTATATTAAGATACAATTTTTCTTCCACGATTCATAGAGCACAAATCAACCGATTTGAATGATTTACCGAATATTCGATTTATATTTATCGAGAGACCCAACTCCACGGCTGTTACACTCTCACATTCACTCCCTCCTACCAATTGACATTAAAAAAACTATAGCACATAAAAGAAAAGTGGCAAATTACCCGAAGACAAACAATAAAAATTCAACAAAGCGTGCAGGGATCTCTAATCTTCATTAATAAATTACAAAAACTAGCTGTAAGTGGAATTTTGTCTTAAGGAAATTAAGGCATCGTGCCTTAAGGCAAATTGCTGGAACTTTCCGTACCAAAAATTATTATTTTTTTAAATACGATTACCATTTTTGAAAAAAAAATACTTTGAAAAAATAAGATTTTTGATGAACTATAAATTGGACAAAAAATTACTATTTTTTGAAAAAAAAATTTAAAAAAAAAAAAAAAATTAATTTTTTTGTTTGAAAATTTTTTTTTTTTTTATTTTGACATATTGTGGAAGATCTGAACTTTCTTTTCAAAGCAATCGTACTGCTTTAATTGCATAGGGACCAAATATAAAGCGCGTAAGCGCCGCGTCGCTGTCTAACGCATAAGCATTGGTACGGAACCCATAGGAACGTTAACAAAATGTATACTTATTGTTAAAATATCTATAAAATATCTGATAATTTGATGTGCATATGCAGGGCCGGATTTAGAATTTTGGCGCCCTGGGGCACTGACAAAAATGCCGCCCCATCCCTGAAATTGTACTTAAATTGTTTTTATATATTATTCCTGTACCAAAAATTAAAATTAAAATAAAAAAAAATTGAAAACTGAAAAATTAAAAAATTTTGAGTTTTTTTATATTTTGAAATATTGAACTTTTTTAAAAACAATCGCTCATTTTGTCAATATATGTCAATTTTTTTTAACGATATTGGACGCTCCGTTTCTCAAAGACGGAATTACCGTTTTTGGCATTTTGGTCCGTATCTTCAAAACAGTTGGACCTGCCTTGGCCAATAACTAATCAGCACGTCTCCTTATCAATAGAAATCGAATCATTCGAATCGGTTGATCCGTGTTCTCGAAATCGACTTGAATAATTAAAAAAATATTAGATTTGTATTGATGGGGAGACGTGCTGATTAGTTTTTGGCACAAACAGGTCCAGCCGTTTCGGAAAATGGAAATTGAGTTTCGAATTTCCTCTCTGAAACGGCTACGCAGTGCGATTGCTTTGAGAAAAGTTCATAATTTTCAAAAATTTCAATATACATATAAAAAAAAGTTTTTAAAAGGGCTTTTTTTTCATTTTTCTAAAAATTTTAAAGCTCTTTATACAATGTAATTTTCAGTATGAGAAATTCTAGTTATTTGCAATAATTAATGGAACAATGCCATGCGTCATTAGTTTAAATTTTTTCGGCGCTATTAGCTTGGAAGTGCACAAATTTGTCGTCCTAAGAGGGCTGGAAATTTGAAGAACATATTTTTCTTAAACCTTCAGCTCGTTTACGAAACTTTATATTATCCAACTTGCCAAATTTGATAATAACTTATTAACCAATTTGATAATTCACGTTCGGAGAGGGAGGCAAAGCAAAATAATAAATTTTAATAATTGGCTGTTTGAACCCAAATTTTGCATTGCAATCGTATTATGTTTTGTTAATTATATTTCTTGAATGTTATTAAAAAAATAGTTAATTACATTGTATAGCATTTTTATTCTCTTTATCAAAATTTTGCCGCCCCCGAAAAACTGCCGCCCTGGGCAGTAGCCCCGACTGCCCCTATTGTAAATCCAGCACTGTGCATATGTCTAATGATCATTTTTGACCGCCAAATGGCTCATTTTTTTTATTTTTTCCTCCATATCTCCGAAACCGCTAGACCTACCTTCATGAAAATTTTATTGATTCTTCATCTTGTCAATACAAGTGAAATGTTTTTTGAATTATTCAAATCGGACGCTCCGTTCTCTTAAAAACTGAATTACCGTTTTCGGCACTTTTTGCCCCGTATCTTCGGAACGGCTAGACCTGCCTTTGCCAAAAACTAATCAGCACGTCTCCTTATCAATACGAATCGAATGTTTTTTGAATTATTCAAATCGGGTTTATTCGTGTTCCCGAAATCATCGACGAAAATTTGTATCCGCACATACATACATACATACATACATACACACACACACATACACACACATACATCCCATTTTTTCTAAGATATGCCAAAATGTTCAGAAACCTCTGAAACGTAAAGATATATAAAAAAAATTATTTTTGATTTTTTTGCGATTACTATAACTTGCCCTACGGGAAGTTAATGATTATTTCGAATATCAATATTTCAGGAGCAATGATATAAATTATTAACTTCCCGTAGGGCAAGTTATAGTAATCGCAAAAAAAATCGAAAATGAAATTTTTTATATATCTTTACGTTTCAAAACCTTCTGAACATTTTGGCATACCTTAGAAAAAATGGATGTATGTGTGTGTGTGTGTGTGTGTGTCTGTATGTGTGTGCGTGATGTGTATGTTCGGATACAAATTTTCGTCGACGATTTCGGGAACACGAATCAACCGATTTGAATAATTCAAAAAACATTCGATTCGTATTGGTAAGGAGACGTGCTGATTAGTTTTTGGCGAAGGCAGGTAATTTTCAAAAATCAAATTTTTTCGAAGTAACATTTTTTCAAAAATGTTAATTGTTTTTAAAAAAAAAATAATTTTTGGTACGGGAAGTTCCAGCAATTTGCCTTAAGGCACGATGCCTTAATTGCCTTAAGACAGAATTGCACTTACAGCTAGTTCTCTCTGGAGACTGACCAAAAAACTAAAACGAGTTGCTATACTCGTTTCACCAATAAGAAAATCAGATAGTTCTTGGGCAAGGAGTCCTGAAAAAAACTGACAGAATTCGCTGAACATTTACACCTCACTTTTCAGTCTTACTTAAACAAATGCGACGAAAATGATGGTTATTGATAAGTTTCTACAGTACACGCCGTTGCCTGTAACCCATGCTATTAAACGTTTAGAATGATAAAAATAATTTTCAACTCTTTTGCCAGGGATGGAAAACAGCAAGTCATCCTAATTCTGAAACCAGGATAAGACCCCCACCTCGTTTCATCTTATAGGCCGATCAGTTTGTTGCCTTGTATTTCAGAACTGTTTGAAAAACTGATTTTTTGGCGAATCAAAGTAATCCTGCAAGATCAGGATCTAACTCCAAACCATCAATACGGGTTAACAACAAGGTTATTACATAGGATTGTGAACATAATTTATAATATACTACATAGAAAAGAGTTATGCATTCTTAGATCTCATGAAGGTATTTGTCAAGGTCTGGCACACAGGCCTAATGTATAAAGTAAAAAGATGTCTACCTGATATTTTATTTCTATTAATAAAATTTTATTTACGAAATAGACATTTTTTGATCAGTGTAGCTGTAATACAGACTCAAATATCACTGGCATAAACGCCGGGGTGACTTAAGAGAGCATTGTCGCCCCAACATTATTCTTATCTATACAGCAGATTTTCCAATCTCAACTGACAAAACATGATACGTGTATCATCGGCAAAAACAAAGATCCATCGACAGCATCAAGCAATGTTCAGCAACATCTCAGCATAGCTGAGAAATGGTTTTCGCATATAGAAGTCAACAGCACAAAATCTATCCATGTAATATTCACGATTTGCAATCAAACATGCCCTGCAATTGAACTTAATAATGCAGTTATTTTGACCAAGGAGTCGGTGAAATATCAAAAAAATTTTATTACTGCATATAATGAAAACATAATGCTAATAATATTTTAGATATATTTTGTTTTATTTGAAGTGTGATTCCAGATGTCAAAATACGTGCTAATCTTTAATTTCATATATTTCATCTTTATCAATTAATTTGTTTAGCATGACAACAACGAAAAGACCGCCCGTAGGGTAGGACATCAAAACTTTTTTCAGTCGTCAGTTGTATCATAGACTAACAATGTCAATTTTCAGTTGAATTTTGAATGACATTTTAAATGGGCACTGTAAGAAACTAACATATTATTTATTGTGGACATTCAAATTTACATAATAATTATACTTTTGAGTTACTTACCATGATGGTCTTAATTCGGTTATAGCGTACATTAAATTCATTCATTCTAATGATAATTAGTTATGTAATCTTTTTTATCAACGCCATCTATGTCGCCGAATTCTCATTATTTAAATCTGGTAAAGTTTATGATTTATTTTCATATAAATTTTATTTAGCTATTTCGATAGTATTTGCTCTATTCATGTAGTTACACATTTTCATAATGCAAATGAGCATCGATAATAAATTCATAAACAATAAATACATCATATTGAAAAATGTCTTTACTAAAAGGGAAAAAATCGGTTTCTCGTATAGATTTTAATCGATACCTTTCGGAAATAGGCGGAGTTGCTATTCACGATGATTCAGAAAATGATGAAAACTATGTTATAGGCATCAAATTACCTAAAGAAAGGAAGAAAATACCCGTATCTAAAGTGAGTCGCAGTATTGCAAATGTTTTTGGGAATTCCACAACACTACAAGATGCACAGAATAAAATCATTGCATCTTTTGTACCAGATGATATAATATATCATCTTAATGATTATTCTCATCGCTCTTATGAAATATGTTTATTATTTAGTGATGTATCAGGTTTTACTGATCTCTCAGAAAAATATAACCAACCCGGTAACGGGGGCCCATCCAGATTAACCCAGGTATTGAATACATATATTGGATCTATGGTACAGGAAATTCTATCTCACGGAGGTGATATTTTTAAATTTTCGGGAGACGCTTTTCTAGCTTTTTGGAAAGTTCGTAAAAGTCTTCCTATGCAAGAGGCCGTCCACGAAGGGATGGATTCAGCATTAATTATTCAGAAGAGATATGGTCAATATGCAACTGAGGTGGGCGTGACATTGCGGGTGAAGTTAGCGATTTCTGCAGGAAAGGTTGAAATAGCTTTGATAGGAACGGAAAAAGAATCACATTACTTAATAGCTGGACAACCTGTGTGGGATGCAAAAAATGCCGAAAAGCTAAGCAGTGCAGGTGAGGTTGTTTGTTCGCCATCTGCTTGGCAATATGTGAATCCAAGTGAATATGTTCACGAATTTAAAAAAGATAATAAACATTGTAGTGTTATGGGGTTCGGTTCACTTTGGCATGCTACCGGCGCTCAACGAACAAGCGGAGTAGATGATGATGATCAAGCGGATCAAACAACGGATATTATTATAGACACTACTGAAACCAGACGAGATTTAGATACAGATCGATTTATGATACGGCCAGCAGTTCATTCAGCAACCAGATCTGAAGTTAGGGATGGACTACGACGTTTTGTGCTTCCTCCCGTTATGAATGCGATAGATAACAACCAGCCTATGGACCACTTAACGGAAATGCGGCAAGTTGTTATCATGTTTATAAATATAGTGCCTGTAAGTATGCACCCCAGCAAAAGATTGATAAATCTGACCCACCAATGTTATGTTACAATTTGCGATATAATTAACGAATTTGAAGGTGGAATTGTAAACAAAGCATCCTTATTTGACAAAGATTTAATGATGGTAGTAATTTTTGGCTTGCGAGGATTTATAAAAGAATTTCAGAATCAAACAGCTTTAAGAGCAGGGGCAGAAATTCGTAAACGCATTTCACAGTTTAAAGATCAAAAGTCTGTATCAGTTGCAGTTACAACGGGTATGTCATATTGTGGTGTGGTAGGTCACACATTGCGCAGAGAATACAGCGTCATTGGTATGGTAGTGAATAAAGCAGCAAGACTCATGGTTGCCTACCCAGATATGGTTTGTTGTGATAAAGATACATTCATATTAAGTAAGATGGAATCAAGAAACTTCACGTTATTAAGACATAAAGAACTAAAAGGATTACATGCTGTAGGACCTGTATATGCATTTAATGAAATAATAAGAGATGAAGACTCAACCAGAATCGAACTGTGTAAATTTCCGATTCTTGGTTGCGATTACTTAATGAGGCATTACTTTGATGTTCTCTTGCGATACACTGAAGTGTATAAGCAAGTTCAATATAAATGGGATCCAGATGTTATTATCCAAAATGTATTAATATACAAAGGGGCTGCAAGGCAGGGCAAAACGAGATTATTAGATGAATTATTTTACTTAACGCCACAAAAATATAACTCAAGAAGGATAAATTTGTTTCCTCAAAATCAAAAAGTACCATTTTCTGCAATTTTTTTATCCGTCGGTGGAATTTTGGGTATCTATCCAAAAGAAACTGCTAAGCAGCGCGAAACACAAATTTTTAAATTGTTAGCGAAGATAAAAGTGAATGAATTATTATGTTCGTTGAATGAGGTATTCAACGTTAATTTTGAAATGTCAAACATATTTCTTAATTTACCATATGATAAGAAGAATGAAGTTCGAATTGCACTATTCAAACATTTAATTCTCTCTATATCTTCATCACTGTGGGTTTTAATTATTGATAATTTAGAATATATGGATGAAGAATCATTGATGCTTTTTATCAATATATTTGAAAGTAATGCTTTTTTTTGCACTGGGACTTTGGGAAACCGTAGAGATATATCTGATCTAGCGGCTAGTGTATTAAATCACCCACGGGTCGTAACAGTAAAAATGCCCAAAGTTGATAATTGGTATCATGCTGCTCTTGCATGCCAAATGCTCGAAGTATCTGCAATTCCTTTAGAGCTAGAAAAAATAATACAAACACATAGTGGTGGAAATCCCGGTTGGATTGAAAGTTTTATGTTATCACTTATCCAATCAGGTGGATTAAACTTACAAACTATAAGAGAAAGAGAAGTAATATCACAGGGTCTCGTCATACCACCATCGGAGCAGATGATAAGACAGTCTACACAGGACATTTTGAAAAATTGGATAGTATTGGTTTTGGTTTGAGCCGTGTTTCGTTTGGTTGGGAGATGTATAACGGCACATTTCGGACAAGTGACGTAGAAATTGAAAATAGGGAAGATACTACAAGCTATGGAGTACATTTTATTTCAGTAGTTTTACTGCCTCCAAATTTCAAAATGGAAATGTTCATCACTGATGTTGGCATGGATCTCCTTATTCTAATGAACTTTGATTCGCTGAATGTTTTCGAACAATTGATCTGTAAAATTGGAGCAGTAATAGGAGAATCATTTCACAGAGAGATATTAAAGTATGTTGTAGATAATGATGATGAATATGCTTTAGCAAGTTCAATTAAAAAGTTATTTGAAATAAAGGTCTTGTATTGCGCAAGTGGGGATTCTGCTTCTAGATCAAGTAGTGAACATGATAAATTAATATGTTATTGTGAAAATATTAAAATTTTGGCGCCTGAGTTACCAAGTTTTGCATATTGCGAATATATGATGTTTAGAATGCCAGCTTTTCGTGAGACAATTTATAGCATAATGACTGATCGACAAAGAAAAGATTCTCATAAACGCGCTTTCAATTTTTTAGAACGAGAAACTAAACGATGCAGAAGTTGTGGTGGTGGTTTCTTTCTTAAAATTCTGGGAGGCCGTTTAGCAGATAGATTGCATTCTCGACGGATATTGTCGAAACGGGCACAAATATCATATGCACAATGCAAGAGAAGAACGTCAAAGCTCTCCGCGTTTGTTCACAAAGAAATATATAGTCAAATTGATAATCTTGATGAAATTGCTTGGAATAAGTTTTACGGTGATAAATAAAGGTATCCGGTAATTTATGGGGTTTCGTTAGACGAAAATCGAGGCAGACTGCGCAGACGGCTGTTGAAACTTTTCCTAGCTTTGATTTTAATAATTGTGAGTGTTCTCTTATACTAATGTCAATGTACGGCGAAATGCTTGATCATTGTAAGGGAGCAGAAATGCATGATATTATAATGGATGTTTACGTTGAGTTTGCGGTCGTTTGTATATCATCCGGAAATTTAATACAAGCGATGGCTCTTCTTACAAGAGCTGCCAAAGCATTAGATGATAATTATTCGGACATGAGTAGTGAAATCGAATGGAAATACAATACTATACTAGGAAAAATAAATTCTTTATTGGGTAAGTGTTATCTAAATCTCGGACAGATTGAAAAGGCTTACACAAAGCTACATGAAGCTTTAAATAATTTTGGTTATAATATTCCTTTAACCAAAATGGCTGTTGTAACGTCGACCCACTTCAAAAGAATGCAGCTTAGATTAATTGTGGATCGTGCATCTCACAAAATTGGAAAATTAGAAGACTATTCTGCTTTATTTTGTGATATTGTAGCTGAATGTTTATGTTCAATGTGTGAGATGTTTATTTCATTGAATATATGGTATATAGCTGATTTAGCGGCTACTTGGGCATTACTTATGGCGATTAGATCTGATAAGGATTTCAACACTATCTGTGTGGCTTACCTTAGCCTTATGGATGTGTCGACATATTATGGAAGGCATGAATTTATTTGGTGGCTGGAAAAAAATGTCCTTGCCATGATTAGTCAGAAGCAAGTTACTGGATTTGTAAATAATGATTTGAATGTAGTATGCAGAGTATATTATAGAATATTTATATCTCGCCTCGGAAGATGTGAATTAATAAATGCTATTGATATGGGATATAAAACTAAAAATTTATCAGTCCGTGTACAACCATTCAGCATTAGATTACAAGTATTGCCCCTACTAATTAACTCTTTAATTGCAAGAATACGCCTATCTGAAGCCGCAGAGTTATTAGAGGTTCTAAGAGATGTAGCAAAAGAAGATTCTGATAATTCGGCAATGTGCTGGTATTATGCGTTGTGCTTAGACATGGCTTTAGATACAGGATATGCGATTGAAACATACACTGAGAGCAAAGAATTCTATACAGATGAATGTGAATCACTTTTGTGCTCAAGAGATCCAGATAGTGAACTTGCTTTTTATTCGGCAATGTGGTTGTGGTGTATACGCATTTCCGAGTGGGAAGCGATGTCAACTTGGGAACGGAAAATACGTCAAAAATTTGATTTGAACTCTTACCAAGGTATTGCCAATACTAAATCGATGATAAAAGTTCTAGAAGGTTTTATTTCGAAATTGGCGCTAGCTGTACAAAGTAAAGATTTTGCTGAAATACATCGTTCTAAACAAATTATTAAAGTATTGAAAAATGCAATAGCAAAATCGGTTAAAAGAGTACAATGCGAACGCATGCGATTTAGTATGATGTTGGCCTACTTGAAAAAAGTAAAACGTAAAGATAATGAAGCTATTAAATTGATGCATAAATGTCGAGACTTGTGCATACAAAATCAACATAAATCTATGCTTATGATTTGCGATCACCAAATTCAATATTGGAAAGGCACCCTACCGCCAAAAATGGTTGATCTTTGGACGAAAATTTTTAGCTCAAACAAAAAAGCATATTTCAGACCGTCAGTAACAGATGTTATTTGTTATACATTACGTCTTCCAAACTATTAAACTCTAATTAAACGCCAATATATATATATATATATATATATATATATATATATATATATATATATATATATATATATGTCATCAATTTATAATATTGTGAATAATAACAAAGTACTAAAAGTAAAGAAAAGAACGAGCATTTTTATTATCTTTAATAACTTTATATTTTATTTTCATTTAGAGATTGAGATTCGAATTGTAATCAAATTATGGTGACTTGAGAAATATTTCTTAATACATATATCCACTTAATACAAATTTATTAGCACCAAAGTAATAACTAGATGAGGTAGAAAGAAATCCATTTTTTTGCAATAGTTGGTTTCAATTGCGTTGTATATGTCCGATCGAGTTTCTACTAGGTGGCGTTAGAAAGATGAAAGATGAAATTTCATGCTAAAAGAAACTATTTGTTCACAGTCGGTAGTTGACTTCGAAAGGTGCATCATGGACCTTGTCCAAACTTTGTGGACAGGTATTGGGTCGCCCGCCCGATATCAATATATTTTTATGCGCCGAATTAGGTACAACAATAGCTGAGGCTATGAATAAGTATTACTCTGATAACGAGAGTAATGAAGAATTTTTTATATTGAAGAATTATATTGTATAATCAAAAAGTTATTAGTGTTAAATCTAGGGTAAAAAAGTAAGCAGTGGTATATCAAAAATTAAACCTGGAAATAATTTAAAAATGAAGGCCAATATGCGTGTAAATAAAAGTGGTGTGCAAAGGCGTATCAATAATAGCAGCGATGGTGATTGTGGAATAAACAGAATAATTTAAGAAGTTACTAATGAAGAGTTAAATATGATAAAAACGACTGGAGAAACAATTATTAAGTGCAACGAACATAGTAATATAATAATGCATAATGACGAAATAAATTAATAGAAAATAACGTAAACTGTAGCCCTAACAATAATGAGATTATATTAATGGAAAACAATAATGAGATCATATCAATGGAAAACAATGTGGTCTATGCTACGGGATCGATGGACATAACAGCGGTTAACGAATCTAACAATCATTAAAATGTTGATATGCAACTGCGATTTAAAAGTTGCGACACAGGTTCGTACTATATCTACATCGAATCAAGAAATAAACATCAGGCGGTTACATCTGATGCCGATTAGAAAAATGATTCACAGGTCATTTCCAAATTTGAAAGAAGACCTGTTAGACGTATTAGTGCTCGGAAATAGTAAGGTCAAAATGGTATTGAGTAACGGTAATGTGGCAAATAGGTTATTCGATAAGCAATTATTCAATAAAAACGACTTAATAGCACATATACCAAACTACCTATTAAATAGAAAAAGAATTATTTTTGATGAACACACCGAACACACAGAGGACGATATCAAAAGTTAAATCGTATCGGAAAGTACAATAATTGGCGTAAAATGTTTAACACCAAAAATACTAATATACATAGATTTAAATCGCAATGCATTATACTTATTTTCAGAG
>NW_020537324.1:37345137-37423182 GCF_003426905.1 Ctenocephalides felis | reverse complement strand
TTAGATAATCTTGTTCTAATCCAATTTTCCATCGTCGACATTATTTACTCTTAATATAGAAAACAAAAAAAAAAAAGAATAACAATTTATTCTTCCGAAAAGTGTATTTATAACTATATATTAAATTTAAATAACAATAAGAACTAAACGTATGGCATAAATATGTTTGGTTAACTGGCTAACTTTATTGTCAGTTTGAGAGTTAAAACTTGTCATTAGTGAAGATGTTGACGGATGTTGACTTAATTTTAAAACCCTGACATATCGATACATTATCGATAAATATGTGCATAGAGATACTGATAATGTTGGGATTGCCAACATTATCATATTCATTGAAGAGGCAGAGAAGAAAAAGAGAAAGAAAAAGAGAAAAAGAAAAATAGAAAGAGAAAGAAAAAGAGAATAAGATGGTAAGTGGTGAAACCATAGATAAGGAAATAGTTCACTTGAATGATCGTAGCAGGGTGTAGAACTTCTAGTAAAAGGTTGCCGATATAAGAGTTTAAACCCATTCATATCTTAATCTTTTTTGGATCTTGAACCCATTTATGTGGATTTATCTGTGCTTGAACCCTTGCTCTACGGCAATTAAAAATATTTGCACAGAGCTCTAAACATTGGTTCTTAAAAATTATTATTGATTTGTCCCTAAAAGATACAAAAAAATATATATATATATTTTCATTTATCATTTCATCACTGATAAACAGCTTTCTTCGCAATTGCTGAAATGTTGCTTATATTTTAAAAAAGTTCAAATAACAAAGACAATGCAATAAAATGTTTATTTAGCTATGATTTTGTTATTTTACTCGGTGTAAATTTATGAAAAATAACACGCATGCACGCAGTACACCAAACATATTATCATTAACACTTAACGGATTGGCTCCGTAGATTTTCGTGTTCTTTACGCGTTTAAAAATACTAAAAGCTTTAATAAATACGATTATAAAATGTTAAATTAATGTTATAAATTATTAAAATTCATTTAATATTTTAATTTCCTGAATTATTTAAGGAAACTAGATGCAAATACAACAGATTTGTCACGTGCGTTAACTGTTAAGGTATTTAAAAATGAAATAATTAAAATAGGTTTTTCATAATATTTATTTATTTTTCAACATAATATATATTTTTCATATCTCAGTCAGGCAGGGGTGCTAATGGCTATTTGTCGTTCAAATTAATGTATATTAAATGTTTGATAATTTGACTCATTTAAATCTAATGTAATATGCGTTTATGAAATACTTTGCAAAATAATATTATGAACTACTTTTTGGAATAGTTAGTTATGGACTCCTGTGACAGAGGTCTCTGTTATAGACTAGTTTTTTGTGTGATTCGGCTTTAAGTTGATACAACTTCATTGTTTTGATTTGCATGTTTGACTTTGACATACCGAACTGAATATGTAATGCTCAAAAATAACATTGTTTAACATTGACCTATTAATCATTTAATATACGTTTTGTACATGCGAACATAAATATTAAATATGAATAACTTAATTTATTACGATCAGAGTCCTTCTGGGCGTCATCAGAAAAATTATGATCATAATGTAGAAAACCAAGATTGCGATTTACATAGTAAATTTTATAAAGTTGTGAAATTCGTTGGTGTTTTATGTGCATTTACTATTGTCTCTTTAAAACTGTTTATACTCAATAGTAAGTTTAATATTGTGTTAAATTATACATTATTATATATTAAATGGGTGCAATTATTTTTAACGATATGTTACAAGTTTAACAAACTAAGATATCCTGATTTTTATATAAAATAGATACGTTATATATTTATATACAAAGATATAAGATATATATACATATATATATATATATATATATATATATATATATATATATGTGTGTGTGTAATTATTTATACATATATATATAATTACATCGAGTGTTTTTTAACGAAGATATTTTTTATAGGGCCATATATAGAAAGTAAATTATTTAGCAATAAGTTGGTGTTAACTGAATGGGTTGAAGATGGAACGTCCTACTTTACATACAGATGGACAAAAGAAACTGTAGGCGAGCCATACTTAATACCCTTTTCTGTGAGTGTCCTTGTGACTCTATTTACATGGGTTATAATTTATTTAGATAGTCGAACGCCTGGAGAAAATCCGCCATCACCTTTTGCTAAATCTAAGTACAGGTATTTTAAATTGCATTGATTTTTTTTTCAACTTAAATATTTTTATACCATTACAATTGTATATCTATTAGGAATAGATCTTCAACATTTCACATGGGATACATTATGGCATTATTAAGTGGTGTTGCCACCTTTGGTGCCATGCTGTTTGCAACTTCTTGAGTCAATATGATTTATTGAAAAACATAGTTTATAAATATTTAAGTGCATGTTTATTCAAGAACTAGAATCTCAAATCATTCTGAAACGCTTGATGCCTTAAAATAATGCTTTGCTGTTAATTTAGGTATTTATTTAGATATATGGAATGTATTACTTTAACGTGAGTACAAAAATAATTTTATTTTTACTATCATTTTATAGTATAGCTTATCTTATTTATAATTAAATTATTTATATATTTGTGTATCTGTGAATATAAGAACATTTTATCACTGGTGAAAATAATTAATATTTATTAACAATTAACTGTTAGCTAAAAAAATTTGAAGCCGATTTCTGGTAAAAAATAGTAATTGGATATTTGTACAATGGAATTCATGTATTTGTAGTATTTACATTGAAATAATTTAGTTTGAGATTTTAATAAAGAACATACAGTGAAACATTACTTACTTAATTTGTACCGGGAGAAAGTTCATTATGTGTGAAGTTTTTCCATATAAATGAATAAAAGTAAAATTAATTCGTTGTGTAGTTTGAAATATGTTCCTATAAAATAAGATATATTTCACATATAATTAAGACATTTAAACAAATATTACTAATTTACAAAATAAGGTATTATCTGAGATTCCTTTTTTCCCTTTTGGCGCATGAATTTTTAAAGAAACTGTCAATAGTTGTTTCTTTTATTCTCTTCTTTAAGACCTATCTCAAATTACAGGTAAGCTTCCATTGTACAAATTTCTGATCTTAGCATCAGTTATGTTCAAAAAGTAAATATTTACAAATTCCATTTGACCAAAAAGTCTTTTAAAGACTTTATGCATTACAAATCTGCTGACTGGACTTTTTTTCCAGAGTTTTTGAAAATCCACATTCAAAATTTTCTGAATATCTTTGGGATGTGAATGCGAATTACCCAATAACGAAATGATTTAAATGTTAGTTTTTTGCTAGTATATTTTCACAGAGGGGCAAAACTATCTAAAGTCTGCTTTTTTAATTAATTTGAGCATCATATTTTTAACTACAAATGAAAATGGTTAAGTCTGTTGTGTCAAACGTTTGCGCTCGAAAAAAAAGCTCGTTGTGCGTGGCGTACGTTATGCGGGGTATAACTATAGTTATAAAATATTGATATCAGTTTGGATACACTATATTCACACTCACAAAAATATTGATGCATTGTTTAATAAATAAATACATAATGATCATGGAAAAAAAAGTTTTCAATCTATCTGTGAACATAAGGATTATTATTCATAATTTATTTCATATCAGAAGTTGAAGCATGACAAGGAATATGTTTGAAGACTATGTTGACGCTCACTGTCTTTTCTAATTTACTAGATAAAAAGATTAAAATAGAATTTTGATTGGTGTCAGCGCTTTTACTTGCCACCTTAACGAGATAATAATCACAATCATTATTTGTTGGGTCAAAACTAAAACTTGATATTCTCCAAATAAAAGAATATGTTCCAAATAATTCTATTTAGAGCAGATTCATTTGCTTTATTTTATTCATTAAAGGGGTATTCTAGTGTAGAAATTCAAAAACATCGAATTTTTTTTAATTTCATATTTTCAAAGTTTAACTATCTAAGAATATGGGTACTAGAAGGTTTTTGAAAATTTGAATTATTTTCGGAAATATAGGCATTTTACTGACTCGGTTTCTATACTGGTTTGGCTTCACGCAAAACTTTAAATGCGTTTTTCTCAGTACAGGTTTTTTCAGTACTGTTGGCACGATTTCTCGAGTTCTACTGGACCGATTCACTTGAAATGTTCAGAGAGTCTAGTTTATAGACCTATCTATAGCCCGAACTAGGATTATCCCCAAATTCCAATTTTTACTATGTTTAAAAAATTCGAGAAAGTCAAAAAACAGTAAAAAAGATACTATTTTTTAAAACAGTCGCCAATTTGTAAAAAAAATTTTTTTACTCATCGCTCGTTCGGGCGATTGCGACATCATTGCAGATTAATAATCTTTTTATTTCTTTTATTTCGGATGGCTTAGAAGGGCTGATATCATGTCAAGACTGAGGATCCAATTTTTTGAGACCCCCCACATCATCAGCTGCCAGTTTCTTCAATTTTCAACTTTTTTTTAAATTTTTGTATTGTATTTTAATAATATTAATAAACAAGTAGTAAACAATGGATAGTAAAAACATTCATTGCTTTCTTTTACGACACTTTAAAAATGACCTAAAATTCATCGCTCTACACTAGAATACCACCTCAAAGTTAATAAATTTTTACTACAAAAATTTTACCAAGCCGCATTAAATATTAAAATGAAATATTCAATTTTAAATCAGAAATACGTTATTACGTGCGAATTATAGTAAAAAGTATTATGTAAAATAAAATCTTGCTTAGCTATAATACATAATTTTTATTTTTTTAAGGTTTCTAAAAAAATTCTTTTGGAATAATTTCAGATCAAATGTAAAAATTAAATAATACCACAGTCATTTTGATACTAAAAAGCAACTCAATTTACTTAGCAATTCTTTGTATGTATACAGTATAAATTTACATACAGTTTTATTAGTATTTGATATCTTGTTTGAAATCAACGTACAGAGTTACATTTCAAATTATTTCAATCTGTTTCTACTTTAAGCAAATTAAACCAAAAAAACATTTCTGTACAAAAAATAGACCGACCTAATTATTATCATGCTGACAATTAGTTCAATAAGTGGTCTAAATTATTCTTCTGACACACAATGAATCCGCTTACTGATAGTCGAAGATGTTCTGAAGTTTATTTTTTTCTATTTTCGCAAGATCCTGAATTTCTTGTTTCAGCGAGAAATGCATTTATATCTCGTTCACAATTAGAATAGGCGAGACCTATACCAAAACCTCCGCCAAGAATTATAGGCCATCTTTTCCTTTTGTAAAATAATACAGAGAATACAGTGCCGATGGCGATTCCTCCGCCAAGTTTCATTGCACCATCTGTTAAACAGCGGTCAATTTTTCGTCCCCATTCTTCTTCTAATTGCTTTTCCATTTATGGTTTGTGTAATACACCGTGATATTTTAGAATATTATTTAAATCACTGAAAATTTTGATAAGCGTTGATTGAGAATTTTAACGACGTTTGAATACGATGTTGTTTTGTTGACGGTATTTATTTTGAAATTATAAATCACATATTATCCAAATTAATTATTTAACAAACGGTACGAAAAAAATTGCGGTTCAAGTTGCAATTTGATATACTGAATGCTTATAGGCATATACAATAATCAGACTCATCATTTTGATTAATTAATATACAAATAATTAGAATTAAGTAGTTAAGTGATAGATAATACAATTTCTCAGTTATGTTCAATTTAGTATGTATAATGGACCAATAGCCAGTGAACCTTTTGAATAACGGTGTTCATGTAAGACTAAATTTTTTTACTGGTGATTCTTAGCATTTTGATTACGGAATCGATGATTTGACAGGTTTCCGCCCTGTACATCATAGTCGTCCAGGCGCTTGAAAGTGTAAGAAAAATTCGAAAATTAAACTTGTTCCCGTAAACTCCAAATTTGTATACGATGTTAAACTGCCAGATCATTTCGACCTGCACAAGTATCAGCTAGAGGAGCCCAAAAGTGAGAATGATCGAGCTGTCATATTCCCATCTTTGCTTGCTTGCAACAAAATCGAACTCTTTCTAAACCGGATTATAACCCTAGACTATCATATTGTCTAGGATGATATATTCATCATCCGTTGTATATATGTAATTATCATTTGTTTGTTTCCATTTGAAAACTAGTGAGAGAGCATATGAACTTCAATTACGTAGGTAGCATCAGTTTGTAGGTAGGTATTATTCTGTAAAGCATAAGGTTCTAACCAAAAATTTCAGAAATATCTTGATTTTGTACATTTAACTTACCGATAAGGAAGTTTGTTTTCGCCAGAAAATTCGACCTGCTAATTTTATGTTTTGTCGATGTTTGAAGAAGTTCTGAATGATTTGAGACCAAAATAGGTAAAATTGAGTGTTGGTGCATTTGTGCCGAAATAAGATCTTCGTCGAATCGAATCGATAAAACTAGAAAAAAATCTCGGGTTGTATACTTTTGCTTGACAATCAGCCGAACCGTTTTTTAGAATTTGTAGAAAATTTACTTCAATTTATTTCATACTTTTATTAGAAAGTATATATTAGGCGAGTGTTCTTATTTTGTTTAACTGTTTAGTCAAAAATAATTAACTTTCCAATTTGTACAAAATTAAATGATCTGCAATTGTTTCTAACATTATAAGGTCCTTCAGCAACTCGGGTGTACTTATAAACCAATCCTAATTCATTATATATATTTTTTAATTATTAATTAATATCTTCTAATATTTAAATTTCTAGTAATCGTAAAAAATCGAAAATGAAATTTTTTGCATATCTTAACGTTTCAAAAATTTCTGAAGATTTCGGCGTATCTTAAAAAAATGATGTATCTGTATGTGTTTCTATATGTGTGTAAAATGTGTATGTATCGTAAAAAATCGAAAATTAAATTTTTTGCATATCTTAACGTTTCAAAAATTTTTGAAGATTTCGGCGTATCTTAAAAAAATGATGTATCTGTATGTGTTTCTATATGTATGTAAAATGTGTATGTATGTATATTAAAATACAATTTTTCTTCCGATTTACCGAATATTCGAATTATATTTATCGAGAGACCCAACTCCACGGCTGTTACACTCTCACATTCACTCCCTCCTACCAATTGACATTAAAAAAACTATAGCACATAAAAGAAAAGTGGCAAATTACCCGAAGACAAACAATAAAAATTCAGCAAAGCGTGCAGGGATCTCTTATCTTCATTAATAAATTACAAAAACTAGCTGTAAGTGGAATTCTGTCTTAAGGCAATAAAGGCATCGTGCCTCAAGGCAAATTGCTGGAACTTTCCGTACCAAAAATTATTATTTTTTTAAAAACGATTAACATTTACTTAACGAAAAAAATTTACTTTGAAAAAATAAGATTTTTGAGAAACTATAAATTGGACAAAAAATTACTTTTTTTTGAAAAAAAAAATAAAAAAAAAAATTTTTTTTTTTTATTTTGACATATTGTGGAAGATCTGAACTTTCTTTTCAAAGCAATCGTACTGCTTTAATTGCATAGGGACAAAATATAAAGCGCGTAAGCGCCGCGTAGCTGTCTAACGCATAAGCATTAGTACGGAACCCATAGGAATGTTAACAAAATGTATACTTATTGTTAAAATCTCTATAAAATATCTGATAATTTGATGTGCATATGTCTAATGATCATTTTTGACCGCCAAATGGCTTTTCTAAGGTATGCCAAAATGTTCAGAAACCTCTGAAACGTAAAGATATATAAAAATTTTCATTTTTGATTTTTTTGCGATTACTATAACTTGCCCTACGGGAAGTTAATGATTATTTCGAATATTAATATTTTAGGAGCAATGATACAAATTATCAACTTCCCGTAGGGCAAGTTATAGTAATCGCAAAAAAATCGAAAATGAAAATTTTTATATATCTTTACGTTTCAGAGGTTTCTGAACATTTTGGCATACCTTAGAAAAAATGGATGTATGTGTGTGTGTATGTGTGTGTGTGTATGTATGTATGTGTGTATGTATGTGCGGATACAAATTTTTGTCGACGATTTCGGGAACACGAATCAACCGATTTGAATAATTCAAAAAACATTCGATTCGTATTGATAAGGAGACGTGCTGATTAGTTTTTGGCGAAGGCGTTTGAATACGATGTTGTTTTGTTGACGGTATTTATTTTGAAATTATAAATCACATATCAGCTAAATTAATTATTTAGTTACAAAGAACAAACGGTACGAAAAAAATGCGGTTCATTTTTACTGGCTTTTTGGGAGGAAATCTGAAATCTCTCTCGATAACAAGGTACTTCTGTACAAAACTATCATAGTGCCCATTTGGACTTATGGAATCGAACTATGGGGTTGCTCTTGCAAATCTAACATAAACATCATTCAAAGGTGCCAGAACAAAATTCTGCGTATCCTTACTAATGCGCCTTGGTATATTTCAAACTTTTGCCTACATAAGGATTTGAAAATCTCAACAGTCAACGAAATGATTAAGATTAGAAGTTCATCTTTCAACAATAAATTAATCCAGCATACAAATCCTACTATTCAAGCGATTCACAGACCGTTAAGAAGATTAAGCAAGAAATGGCCTTCCGATCTACCAAACACCTAGCCCAATGTCTGCACGCGCCCTGACGTAGTACGCGGCATACATAATCACGTCATAGTTCATTTTTGTTATTATTTTTGTATTACTGTTTTTATTTTATTTTTATTTTAACTTTTTTCATTTTATATTCAATTTATTGCATTTTTTTTGTATTTTTGTTTTTTTTTTGCTCATATCAATTTTGTAAATAAGACATTAAAGTCTTGATTAACAAAAATAAATTGTAACAAAAAAAAAAAAAAAAGTTGCAATTTAATATACTGAATGCTTATAGGTACATACAATGATCAGATTCATCACTGTGACTAATTAATATATAAATAATTAGAAGTAAGTAGTTAAATGATAGATAACACAATTTTTCAGTCAATTTAGTATGTATAATGGACCAATAGCCAGTGAACCTATTGAATAACGGTGTTCATGTAAGACTAAATTTTTTTTACTGGTGATGTGTGTGTGTGTGTATGTGTGTGCGTGATGTGTATGTTCGGATACAAATTTTCGTCGACGATTTCGGGAACACGAATCAACTGATTTGAATAATTCAAAAAACATTCGATTCGTATTGGTAAGGAGACGTGCTGATTAGTTTTTGGCGAAGGCAGGTAATTTTCAAAAATCAAATTTTTTCGAAGTAAAATTTTTTCAAAAATGTTAATTGTTTTTAAAAAAATAATAATTATTGGTACGGGAAGTTCCAGCAATTTGCCTTAAGGCACGATGCCTTAATTGCCTTAAGACAGAATTGCACTTACAGCTAGTTCTCTCTGGAGACCGACCAAAAAACTAAAACGAGTTGCTATACTCGTTTCACCAATAAGAAAATCAGATAGTTCTTGGGCAAGGAGTCCTGAAAAAAACTGACAGAATTCGCCGAACATTTCCGCCTCACTTTTCAGTCTTACTTAAACAAATGCGACGAAAATGATGGTTATTGATAAGTTTCTACAGTACACGCCGTTGCCTGTAACCCAGGGTATTAAACGTTTAGAATGATAAAAATAATTTTCAACTCTTTTGCCAGGGATGGAAAACAGCAAGTCATCCTAATTCTGAAACCAGGATAAGACCCCCACCTCGTTTCATCTTATAGGCCGATCAGTTTGTTGCCTTGTATTTCAAAACTGTTTGAAAAACTGATTTTTTGGCGAATCAAAGTAATCCTGCAAGATCAGGATCTAATTCCAAACCATCAATACGGGTTAACAACAAGGTTATTACATAGGATTGTGAACATAATTTATAATATACTACATAGAAAAGAGTTATGCTTTCTTAGATCTCATGAAGGTATTTGTCAAGGTCTGGCACAAAGGCCTAATGTATAAAGTAAAAAGATGTCTACCTGATATTTTATTTCTATTAATAAAATTTCATTTACGAAATAGACATTTTTTATCAGTATAGCTGTAATTCAGACTCAAATATCACTGGCATAAACGCCGGGGTGACTTAAGAGAGCATTGTCGCCCCAACATTATTCTTATCTATACAGCAGATTTTCCAATCTCAACTGACAAAACATGATACGTGTATCATCGGCAAAAACAAAGATCCATCGACAGCATCAAGCAATGTTCAGCAACATCTCAGCATAGCTTAAAAATGGTTTTCACTGTCGCATATAGAAGTCAACAGCACAAAATCTATCCATGTAATATTCACGCTTTGCAATCAAACATGCCCTGCAATTGAACTTAATAATGCAGTTATTTTGACCAAGGAGTCGGTGAAATATCAAAAAGATTTTTATTACTGCATATAATGAAAACATAATGCTAATAATATTTTAGATATATTTTGTTTTATTTGAAGTGTGATTCCAGATGTCAAAATACGTGCTAATCTTTAATTTCATATATTTCATCTTTATCAATTAATTTGTTTAGCATGACAACAACGAAAAGACCGCCCGTAGGGTAGGACATCAAAACTTTTTTCAGTCGTCAGTTGTATCATAGACTTCAGTCAATTTTCAGTTGAATTTTGAATGACATTTTAAATGGGCACTGTAAGAAACTAACATATCATTCATTATGGACATTCAAATTTACATAATAATTATACGTTTGAGTTACTTACCATGATGTTCTAAATTCGGTTATAGCGTACATTAAATTCATTCATTCTAATGATAATTAGTTATGTAATCTTTTCTACCAGAGTCATCTATGTCGTCGAATTCTCATTATTTAAATCTGTTAAAGTTTATGATTTATTTTAATATTAATTTTATTTTGATATTTCGATAGTATCTGCTCTATTTATGTAGTTACACATTTTCATAATGCAAATGAGCATCGATAATAAATTCATAAACAATAAATACATCATATTGTAAAATGTCTTTAATAAGAGGGAAAAAATCGGCTTCTCGTATAGATTTTAATCGATACCTTTCGGAAATAGGCGGAGTTGATATTCACGACGATTCTGAAAATGATGAAAACTATGTTATAGGCATCAAATTACCTAAAGAAAGGAAGAAAATACCCGTATCTAAAGTGAGTCGCAGTATTGCAAATGTTTTTGGGAATTCCACAACACTACAAGATGCACAGAATAAAATTATTGCATCTTTTGTACCAGATGATATAATATATCATCTTAATGATTATTCTCATCGCTCTTATGAAATATGTTTATTATTTAGTGATGTATCAGGCTTTACTGATCTCTCAGAAAAATATAACCAACCCGGTAACGGGGGCCCATCCAGATTAACCCAGGTATTGAATACATATATTGGATCTATGGTACAGGAAATTTTATCTCACGGAGGTGATATTTTTAAATTTTCGGGTGACGCTTTTCTAGCTTTTTGGAAAGTTCGTAAAAGTCTTCCTATGCAAGAGGCCGTCCACGAAGGGATGGATTCAGCATTAATTATTCAGAAGAGATATGGTCAATATGCAACTGAGGTTGGTGTGACATTGCGGGTGAAGTTAGCACTTTCTGCAGGGAAGGTTGAAATAGCTTTGATAGGAACGGAAAAAGAATCACA
Source organism: Ctenocephalides felis (assembly GCF_003426905.1). Lineage (NCBI taxonomy): Eukaryota > Metazoa > Arthropoda > Insecta > Siphonaptera > Pulicidae > Ctenocephalides > Ctenocephalides felis. Next base: position 37,411,567 of record NW_020537324.1, on the reverse strand, counting down.
TTACGTAATAGCTGGACAACCTGTGTGGGATGCAAAAAATGCCGAAAAGCTGAGCAGTGCAGGTGAGGTTGTTTGTTCGCCATCTGCTTGGCAATACTTGAATCCAAGTGAATATGTTCACGAATTTAAAAAAGATAATAAACATTGTAGTGTTATGGGGTTCGGTTCACTTTGGCATGCTACCGGTGCTCAACGAACAAGTGGAGTAGATGATGATGATCAAGCTGATCAAGCAACAGATATTATTATAGACACTACTGAGACCAGACGAGATTTAGATACAGATCGATTTATGATACGGCCAGCAGTTCATTCAGCAACCAGATCTGAAGTTAGGGATGGACTACGACGTTTTGTGCTTCCTCCCGTTATGAATGCGATAGATAACAACCAGCCTATGGACCACTTAACGGAAATGCGGCAAGTTGTTATCATGTTTATAAATATAGTGCCTGTAAGTATGCACCCCAGCAAAAGGTTGATAAATCTGACGCACCAATGTTATGTTACAATTTGCGATATAATTAACGAATTTGAAGGTGGAATTGTAAACAAAGCATCCTTATTTGACAAAGATTTAATGATGGTAGTAATTTTTGGCTTACGAGGATTTATAAAAGAATTTCAGAATCAAACAGCTTTAAGAGCAGGGGCAGAAATTCGTAAACGCATTTCACAGTTTAAAGATCAAAAGTCTGTATCAGTTGCAGTTACAACGGGTATGTCATATTGTGGTGTGGTAGGTCACACATTGCGCAGAGAATACAGCGTCATTGGTATGGTAGTGAATAAAGCAGCAAGACTCATGGTTGCTTACCCAGATATGGTTTGTTGTGATAAAGATACATTCATATTAAGTAAGATGGAATCAAGAAACTTCACGTTATTAAGACATAAAGAACTAAAAGGATTACATGCTGTAGGACCTGTATATGCATTTAATGAAATAATAAGAGATGAAGACTCAACCAGAATCGAACTGTGTAAATTTCCGATTCTGGGTTGCGATTACTTAATGAGGCATTATTTTGATGTTCTCTTACGATACACTGAAGTGTATAAGCAAGTTCAATATAAATGGGATCCAGATGTTATTATCCAAAATGTATTAATATACAAAGGGGCTGCAAGGCAGGGCAAAACAAGATTATTAGATGAATTATTTTACTTAACGCCACAAAAATATAACTCAAGAAGGATAAATCTGTTTCCTCAAAATCAAAAAGTACCATTTTCTGCAATTTTTTTATCCGTCGGTGGAATTTTGGGTATCTATCCAAAAGAAACTGCTAAGCAGCGCGAAACACAAATTTTTAAATTGCTAGCGAAGGTAAAAGTGAATGAATTATTATGTTCGTTGAATGAGGTATTCAACGTAAATTTTGAAATGTCAAACATATTTTTTAATTTACCATATGATAAGAAGAATGAAGTGCGAATTGCACTATTCAAACATTTAATTCTCTCTATATCTTCATCATTGTGGGTTTTAATTATTGATAATTTAGAATATATGGATGAAGAATCATTGATGCTTTTTATCAACATATTTGAAAGTAATGCTTTTTTTTGCACTGGGACTTTGGGCAACCGTAGAGATATATCTGATCTAGCGGCTAGTGTATTAAATCACCCACGGGTCGTAACAGTAAAAATGCCTAAAATTGATAATTGGTATCACGCTGCTCTTGCATGTCAAATGCTTGAAGTATCTGCAATTCCTTTAGAGCTAGAAAAAATAATACAAACACATAGTGGTGGAAATCCCGGTTGGATTGAAAGTTTTATGTTATCACTTATCCAATCAGGTGGATTAAACTTACAAACTATAAGAGAAAGAGAAGTAATATCACAGGGTCTTGTCATACCACCATCGGAGCAGATGATAAGACAGTCTACGCAGGACATTTTGAGAAAATTGGATAATATTGGTTTTGGTTTGAGCCGTGTTTCGTTTGGTTGGGAGATGTATAACGGCACATTTCGGACAAGTGACGTAGAAATTGAAAATAGGGAAGATACTACGAGCTATGGAGTACATTTTATTTCAGTAGTTTTACTTCCTCCAAATTTCAAAATGGAAATGTTCATCACTGATGTTGGCATGGATCTCCTTATTCTAATGAACTTCGATTCACTGAATGTTTTCGAACAATTGATCTGTAAAATTGGAGCAGTATTAGGAGAATCATTTCACAGAGAGATATTAAAGTATGTTGTAGATAATGATGATGAATACGCTTTAGCAAGTTCAATTAAAAAGTTATTTGAAATAAAGGTCTTGTATTGCGCAAGTGGGGATTCTGCTTCTAGATCAAGTAGTGAACATGATAAATTAATATGTTATTGTGAAAATATTAAAATTTTGGCGCCTGAGTTACCAAGTTTTGCATATTGCGAATATATGATGTTTAGAATGCCAGCTTTTCGTGAGACAATTTATAGCATAATGACTGATCGACAAAGAAAAGATTCTCATAAACGCGCTTTCAACTTTTTAGAACGAGAAACTAAACGATGCAGAAGTTGTGGTGGTGGTTTCTTTCTTAAAATTCTGGGAGGCCGTTTAGCAGATAGATTGCATTCTCGACGGATATTGTCGAAACGGGCACAAATATCATATGCACAATGCAAGAGAAGAACGTCAAAGCTCTCCGCGTTTGTTCACAAAGAAATATATAGTCAAATTGATAATCTTGATGAAATTGCTTGGAATAAGTTTTACGGTGATAAAATAAAGGTATCCGGTAATTTATGGGGTTTCGTTAGACGAAAATCGAGGCAGACTGCGCAGACAGCTGTTGAAACTTTTCCTAGCTTTGATTTTAATAATTGTGAGTGTTCTCTTATACTAATGTCAATGTACGGCGAAATGCTTGATCATTGTAAGGGAGCAGAAATGCATGATATTATAATGGATGTTTACGTTGAGTTTGCGGTCGTTTGTATATCATCCGGAAATTTGATACAAGCGATGGCCCTTCTTACAAGAGCTGCCAAAGCATTAGATGATAATTATTCGGACATGAGTAGTGAAATCGAATGGAAATACAATACTATACTAGGAAAAATAAATTCTTTATTGGGTAAGTGTTATCTAAATCTCGGACAGATTGAAAAGGCTTACACAAAGCTACATGAAGCTTTAAATAATTTTGGTTATAATATTCCTTTAACCAAAATGGCTGTTGTAACGTCGACCCACTTCAAAAGAATGCAGCTTAGATTAATTGTAGATCGTGCATCTCACAAAATTGGAAAATTAGAAGACTATTCTGCTTTATTTTGTGATATTGTAGCTGAATGTTTATGTTCAATGTGTGAGATGTTTATTTCATTGAATATATGGTATATAGCTGATTTAGCGGCTACTTGGGCATTGCTTATGGCGATTAGATCTGATAAGGATTTCAACACTATCTGTGTGGCTTACCTTAGCCTTATGGATGTGTCGACATATTATGGAAGGCATGAATTTATTTGGTGGCTGGAAAAAAATGTCCTTGCCATGATTAGTCAGAAGCAAGTTACTGGATTTGTAAATAATGATTTGAATGTAGTATGCAGAGTATATTATAGAATATTTATATCTCGCCTCGGAAGATGTGAATTAATAAATGCTATTGATATGGGATATAAAACTAAAAATTTATCAGTCCGTGTACAACCATTCAGCATTAGATTACAAGTATTGCCCCTACTAATTAACTCTTTAATTGCAAGAATACGCCTATCTGAAGCCGCAGAGTTATTAGAGGTTCTAAGAGATGTAGCAAAAGAAGATTCTGATAATTCGGCAATGTGCTGGTATTATGCGTTGTGCTTAGACATGGCTTTAGATACAGGATATGCGATTGAAACATACACTGAGAGCAAAGAATTCTATACAGATGAATGTGAATCACTTTTGTGCTCAAGAGATCCAGATAGTGAACTTGCTTTTTATTCGGCAATGTGGTTGTGGTGTATACGCATTTCCGAGTGGGAAGCGATGTCAACTTGGGAACGGAAAATACGTCAAAAATTTGATTTGAACTCTTACCAAGGTATTGCCAATACTAAATCGATGATAAAAGTTCTAGAAGGTTTTATTTCGAAATTGGCGCTAGCTGTACAAAGTAAAGATTTTGCTGAAATACATCGTTCTAAACAAATTATTAAAGTATTGAAAAATGCAATAGCAAAATCGGTTAAAAGAGTACAATGCGAACGCATGCGATTTAGTATGATGTTGGCCTACTTGAAAAAAGTAAAACGTAAAGATAATGAAGCTATTAAATTGATGCATAAATGTCGAGACTTGTGCATACAAAATCAACATAAATCTATGCTTATGATTTGCGATCACCAAATTCAATATTGGAAAGGCACCCTACCGCCAAAAATGGTTGATTTTTGGACGAAAATTTTTAGCTCAAACAAAAAAGCATATTTTAGACCGTCAGTAACAGATGTTATTTGTTATACATTACGTCTTCCAAACTATTAAACTCTAATTAAACGCCAATATATATATATATATATATATATATATATATATATATATATATATATGTGTCATTAATTTATAATATTGTGAATAATAACAAAGTACTAAAAGTAAAGAAAAGAACGAGCATTTTTATTATCTTTAATAACTTTATATTTTAGTTTCATTTAGAGATTGAGATTCGAATTGTAATCAAATTATGGTGACTTGAGAAATATTTCTTAATACATATATCCACTTAATACAAATTTATTAGCACCAAAGTAATAATTAGATGAGGTAGAAAGAAAACCATTTTTTTGCAATAGTTGGTTTCAATTGCGTTGTATATGTCCGATCGAGTTTTACTAGGTGGCGTTAGAAAGATGAAAGATGAAATTTCATGCTAAAAGAAACTATTTGTTCACAGTCGGTAGTTGACTTCGAAAGGTGCATCATGGACCTTGTCCAAACTTTGTGGACAGGTATTGGGTCGCCCGCCCGATATCAATATATCTTTATGCGCCGAATTAGGTACAACAATAGCTGAGGCTATGAATAAGTATTACTCTGATAACGAGAGTAATGAAGAATTTTTTATATTGAAGAATTATATTGTATAATCAAAAAGTTATTAGTGTTAAATCTAGAGGTAAAAAAGTAAGCAGTGGTATATCAAAAATTAAACCTGGAAATAATTTAAAAATGAAGGCCAATATGCGTGTAAATAAAAGTGGTGTGCAAAGGCGTATCAATAATAGCGGCGATGGTGATTGTGGAACAAACAGAATAATTTAAGAAGTTACTAATGAAGAGTTAAATATGATAAAAACGACTGGAGAAACAATTATTAAGTGCAACGAACATAGTAATATAATAATGCATAATGACGAAATAAAATTAATAGAAAATAACGTAAACTGTAGCCCTAACAATAATGAGATTATATTAATGGAAAACAATAATGAGATCATATCAATGGAAAACAATGTGGTCTATGCTACGGGATCGATGGACATAACAGCGGTTAACGAATCTACCAATCATTAAAATGTTGATATGCAACTGCGATTTAAAAGTTGCGACACAGGTTCGTACTATATCTACATCGAATCAAGAAATGAAAACATCAGGCGGTTACATCTGATGCCGATTGGAAAAATGATTCACAGGTCATTTCCAAATTTGAAAGAAGACCTGTTAGACGTATTAGTGCTCGGAAATAGTAAGGTCAAAATGGTATTGAGTAACGGTAATTTGGCAAATAGGTTATTCGATAAGCAATTATTCAATAAAAACGACTTAATAGCACATATACCAAACTACCTATTAAATAGAAAAAGAATTATTTTTGATGAACACACCGAACACACAGAGGACGATATCAAAAGTTAAATCGTATCGGAAAGTACAATAATTGGCGTAAAATGTTTAACACCAAAAAATACTAATATACATAAATTTAAATCGCAATGCATTATACTTATTTTCAGAGGACCTAAAATTACAGATAAGATAGCGATACACTCAATCAAATGTCCGGTCAGACCGTATGTAAAAAAGGTTATGTAATGCCTAAAGTACTGGTGCTTTGAACATATTAAAGCCCAATGCCGCGGGGAGAAAATGTGCCCCAAAAGTGCAAGACCACCCAATACTAATTCGTGCACAAGTAATTCGGATTATATGTGCTGTCTTTGTGGCATCGCAAAATTTTCATGCAATTCACGAATCAAAATCGATTTTAAAAAATGATAGATATGCTAGGAAAACTAAAACTACTTTGAACATAATAAATAAGGATAAAGAATTTTTAGCTATAAATAAAGCAAACAAAAATTCGAATTTACCTTTTGCCAATAATAGATTATGACAGCAAAAACCTTTTCAGAAAACCCAGAACATCTTATATACCAGCTGCAATTATTAAGAAGAAAAAAGAAGGAAGCACGATGTATAAATTCGATCAAATGCCTAGTCATAACGGTGTTCGGAAGCAAAATTTAATTAATCTATAGATGTTGGGTCTATATATAATTTATATTTATAATTAAAAGAACTGAATAACGTGTATATAAGTTTAATTTATAATAACAAAATAAGTATAAAGTATTTCACTGATATCAAATGTATTTAGGTTAGGTTTTATATTTTCACTCTCACAAGCTTGATGCACACGAGGGTGAGATTGCATTTTTCGCATCCCTCGAGCCCACGCAAGTGTTGCACGATGCGCCGTCGCCAACTTGACAGTTTGCGACATTCTTCACACGCAACGTGCCTATGAAGTTGGTATTGGCGTTTCTAGTTGTTACTCTCACCGCTAGGTGTAGGGAGACGCCATATCATTCCCCCCAAGATGAAGGTTAGCTGTCTGTCAGAATAGAAATAAGGTTAAATGTGTGTTGTCAAATATTGAACGCAACTTTCTTTTTGGCTGTTTTCTTTGTAGGTTCCTTTGATGACTCCCAGGGATGTCTATGAAGTGGTTGAGAAAGTGATTCGTAATCTGCATCTGTTTTATTTATATATGCTGGTTTTAGCCTTTCAACAGCGAAGTTCTTTGCGGCCCCATTAATGCGAAGTTTGTAAATCCTATCAGAAACTCGCTCAAGTATTTCATAGGGTCCGCTGTAAGGTGGTTCCAAAGGCTTTCGTACATGGTCTGCTCTGAGGAATACATGTGTGCATGTGCCCATATCTTTCAAAATGAAAATCTTGGATTTGTTGTGGTGGGCTGTTGGAGTTGGTTTCAATGCACACATGATTCGGCGATGATTCTCTAGAAAGACCTGTGGATTCTGTGAGTTATTAGATGTATTGAAAAAATCACCTGGAAGTCTCAATGTGGTTCCGTAAACCATCTCTGCTGCTGATGTCTTAATGTCTTCCTTGAATGAATTCCGTAGACCAAGTAGTACATAGGGTAGTGTCTTGATCCACGGTTCAGAAGAACACATCAGTGCAGCTTTTAGGGTTCTGTGCCAACGTTCTACTAATCCATTTGCTTGAGGGTGGTATGCTGTCGTACGTGCTTTCTTTGCACCAACTGCCTGTGCCAAGGACTTGAAGAGAGATGACTCAAACTGCGTGCCTTGGTCTGATGTTATTGTAGTTGGTGTACCAAATCTGGAAATCCAGAACGTAAACAATGCTTGCGTGACTGTCTCAGCTGTGATGTCTCTCAGTGCAATGGCTTCCGGCCATCTTGTAAATCTGTCAATAATTGTTAAGCAGTAAGGAAAACCATTAGTATTGGGTAAGGAAATTATGTCAATATGAATATGAGAGAATCTTTCATCAGGAATAGGGATGTGCAAAGGATTGAAATGATTATGTTTATGGATCTTGGACTTTTGACAGGATATGCACTGACGAGTCCAAGTAGCAACATCCTTTCCAATTCCAGGCCAAACATACCGGCTGCGTACCTCCCTGGATGTGGTCCTGATGCTTGGATGAGAAATACCATGGACTACGTCGAATGCAGTTTTGCGGAGGCTCTGTGGGAGATAAGGTTTAACAAAGTTTGACTCAATTATACAATGGATCGGAAAACCATCCAATGTTAATTTATGTAATCTAAGAGAAGTTTCTCCACCAAGCAGCTCCTGCATTTCTGGATCCAAGCTTTGCTCTATACATATTTGTTCAGCCGACAGTCTGGTAGGCATTTCAATAGTGTTAATTCTTGATAATGTATCTGCCACTACATTTTCTTCACCTTTCACATACACAATTTCAGTAGAGAACTGGGATATGTATTCCAATTGCCTACGCTGTCTGTCCGACGCCTTTTCAGGTCTCTGCTGAAATGCATATGTGATGGGTTTGTGGTCTGTCTTGATAATGAAGTGTCTCCCTTCCAGTAGGTATTCAAAATATTTTATGGCCGCAAAGATGCCTAGAAGCTCGCGATCATATGTTGAATACCTCTGTTCCGTGGATGTGAGCTTTCTGGAGTAGAAACCTATAGGGTGCCATGCACCATTTTCTTCCTGCTCCAGAGTGGCTCCAATGGCTGTTGTTGACGCATCTGTTACCAAACATATATTTGTTGCAGCTGCTGGATAATGAAGTAAAGCGGCGTTTGCAAGAGCATTCTTTACGTCCTCAAAGGCTTGCAGAGATTCTGGGTTCCAAATGACAGGTGTTTTATCCTTCTTGACTGAACTACGTAGGTAACTGTTCAGCGGTGCTTGCAGTTTGGCTGCTTTTGGGACTGATTTCCTGTAATAATTCAGCATTCCCAGAAACCTACGCAGTTCCAGAACTGTTGTTGGCTGTGGGAAGTTCAAAATCTTGTCCACCCGGTCTGTAGCTGGAGAATAGCCTTTCTCACTGAGCTTGTAACCCAGAAAATCTACTTGGGACTTGCCTAGGACGCATTTGTTGGTGTTGATGGTTAGAGAATGTTCTTGCAAACGCTCAAAAACTATCTGCAGGTGGCGATGGTGTTGCTCCATGTTCTCAGACATAACCAGAATATCATCCACATATATAAACACAAAGTCAATGTCTTGGAATATGTGGTTTATGTAGCGCTGGAATGTTTGAGTGGCATTCTTCAGTCCAAAAGGCATGCAGAGGTACTCATATAGTCCCCATGGAGTTATGATGGCCGTCTTTGGTATATCCTCCTCATGCATCGGCACCTGGTGATATGCTTTGGCAAGATCTATTGTTGAAAAAATTGTTTTATTGTGCAGGTTTGTAAAAACATCGCTTATTAGTGGAGGAGGGTATTTGTCTGGTACCGTGCTTGAATTAAGTTTTCTATAGTCACCACAGAGTCTATAAGATCCATCCTTTTTTGATACCATATGTATTGGACTTGCCCACGGACTGCTTGAAGGTCTCAAAATGCCACTGTTCAGGAGATTTTGTATCTCGGCTTTTGCAGCTGATGCTTTTTCGCCAAAAATCTTCCTGAACCGGGCAGCAACTGGTGGACCTGTTGTGGTAATCCTGTGTGCGAAAGGAGATGGTTTAATTGTTAGTCTCTGTGGCGTTCTAGTGATTGTTATATATTTGTTTAGTAAGCTCCTGAAAGGTTGGTGTGGGTTAATTGTGGAAATGTTAATGTTCTGGGTCTTCAGCACTTTGCCATCAGAGGCTAAGCCTGTCGTTGAATCAATTAGTCTTTTGCCTTTCAGGTCTATTAGTAGATTGTAGTAGCTTAGCAAGTCTGCACCGATTATGGCTGTTGCCACATCTGCTACTGTGAATTGCCAAGTGAAGGGTCTGCGCAGCGAAAGGTCCAGCTCGAGAGTCCGCTTTCCATAGGTGGATATTCGGCTGGAATTGGCTGCATACAGAACAATCTCTTCCTTGGCACGACCGGTTGCAAACTTGCTAGCTGGAAGAATCGAGAGAACGGAGCCAGAGTCTATAAGAAAATTTATCCGTGTTTTTCTGTCTGTCACACATAGTCGGAGCTCTGGACAGACAGAATTAATATCACCATCGTTACTTGCTCCTGGTGTTGATGGTGACTTTAGTTTTCTGGCTTCAGGAGAGTCTTAACCAAACAGGGTTCTATGCATTTGGTAGCCTTCTCTCCAAACCTGCTATGGTAAAAGCATAGCTGTGATTTGGACGGCGTCTTTGATCTCCCTCTCCTGTGCCTGGAGTGACTTCTGGTCCTGCTTCTCTCGTCATGTTCTCTGCTATGTTTTAAATTCTCCACTTCTGTCGTCAAGGCATTTAGTTTCTGCATCATGGCAAGCAGAATTTCTTGGGTGCGGTCACTTCTTGGTTCAGGTGCTTTGCTCGCTGTGGCCATCACCGATGATGGCAGTCCACAAGTATCTACAAGCCTGTCTGCCATCTCGCCAATGGCTTGTAGCCCAATGTTTTTCGATACAAGCAGTAGAGGCCGGATGTGTTGTGGGAGTCTGTCCAACCAAAGTTTATGGATGATATCCTCCGAGATTTCACTCCGAGCCAGGTCAATCATTTCCCGTAGTAGCTGGGATGGCTTTTTGTCACCTAGGACAACGTTTGTTAACAATTTGTCTACTTGCTTTGACCTCGACTAGGATACTCGTTCTAGGATTATGCTCTTCAACGTGTTGTATTTATTTTCGGTTGGCGGATTTCGCAACACATCGCTTACCAGGTGTAAAGTAGACCTGTCCAGAGCACGCAATACCGCCGTGTACTTCGCATGGTCGGATTTGATCTTATCTCCAAGAAACTCTGTCTCAATCAACAGGAACCATAGATCAGGAGCATCTTCCATGAACGGGTTATTGTATGCCTGCCCACGTTGTAAATTTGTTCCGTTTTTAAATCATTGTTCACTTGGTTGGAGTTGCTCGCACATGGCGTGCGAACTTGAGTTTCGTCAAAATCGATGAGCGATCGATTTAGATCTTGTGAGGCTTCAGTGTTTGCGGGTGAAGACATTATTAATGATATAGTATACCTCGCTTGTAGTATCAAGATCAGAATTCAGCCACGTGTTTTCTCAGTCGCGGTCACCAATTATATAGATGTTGGGTCTATATATAATTTATATTTATAATTAAAAGAACTGAATAACGTGTATATAAGTTTAATTTATAATAACAAAATAAGTATAAAGTATTTCACTGATATCAAATGTATTTAGGTTAGGTTTTATATTTTCACTCTCACAAGCTTGATGCACACGAGGGTGAGATTGCATTTTTCGCATCCCTCGAGCCCACGCAAGTGTTGCACGATGCGCCGTCGCCAACTTGACAGTTTGCGACATTCTTCACACGCAACGTGCCTATGAAGTTGGTATTGGCGTTTCTAGTTGTTACTCTCACCGCTAGGTGTAGGGAGACGCCATAAATCTAAGGAAAAGATTGTAAAATAATTCTGAATTGGAGCCCGATAGTGACGCTAACTATAATAATAAAAGCGAGCACTCAGAACAGCAAGAGTTTTGGAATATTTTCATTAGTCAATTAAGAAATATATATAATCCGAGCGAACTACACTTTGACAAATTGTTAACCGAAAATATTGAAAAAATACAACATAAGGATAAAAATATATTTCTTACAGAAAAGGAAGACATTGCGGAGTATCTCAACAAACATTTTGCTGAGATAGGTATGAAACTACAAAAAAATGGATCATTGTAACTATAAACCTTCAATACACAGACCTAAAAACAAAATCCAAATGTTTGAATTAACAGGTGAGAAAGAAATAAATAAAATTGTTGAAAATCTGAAAAACAACGCTGCACCTGGGGAAGACAAGATAACAGCAAGAATCACTAAAAAAATAATAAATCTAATAGCTCCACTACTTGCTGTTTTAATAAATAGATACATAGAATGTGGTGTATTTCCATCGTGCCTTAAAATGGCTACAATAAAACCAATTTTTAAAACAGGAAACAAAACAGATCCTAATAACTACAGACCCATAACAATAACAAACACATTCTACAAGATATATGAAATAGTAATAAAAGAAAGATTACTTAATTTTCTCATTAAAAAAATGGACAAAAATCAATATGGTTTTCTCCCTTCATCAAATACACAAGGTGCCCTAATAGATTTGACTAATACCTTCAGTCAGCACCTTGAGGAAAATATGCATACAGTTGCAATTTTTATTGATTTACAAAAAGCTTTCGACACAGTAGATCATGGCATATTACTCAATAAACTAATAGATTTGGGTGTAGAGGGTTTGCCTTACAGCATTATCAAAGATTTCCTCATGGAAAGAGTGGTAAGGACAAAGGTGGGAAATTTCACAAGTGGAGGATGTAGCATAACCTGTGGAGTTCCACAAGGTTCTGTATTAGGACCTTTATTATATCTATTATACACCAATAACCTTAAAGACGCAAAATTAAAGGGAAGATACATATTATATGCAGACGATACAGCCATAGTATATGCGGATAAGGATAAAAAGACTAAAATATACGCCGAGTGGCTAACTGAAAATAAACTAACAATTAACATCGATAAAACAAAACACATATATTTCAAACATAGAAAAAATACTGAGTACACTAAACTAAAAATTAAAGTAAATAATAGAGAAATAGAGGACTGATAATAAATGAAAAACTGACATGGACAGAACATATAAACAAAATAAAAAGAAAGATAGGAACATTAACATTGAAAAGGATCCACTCTTTCGGCAAAAAAAAAATAAAATACTAATTCTTAAAACGCAAATATTACCTATAATTTTATATGGAATAACAACATGGAGCCAAACAACTAAAGCTAACCTAAATGACATACAGAGAATAATGAATAAAGCCATAAAAATAGCATATAACTTTCCACATCTAACACCCACCAAATACTTACAGAGAGAAACAAATAATCATTCACTAAATAACATAATTAAAATAGAGAAATGCAAACTAATACACAAAATGAAATTTAACCGAATTAAAACAAGTGCAGCAATGGACATCAATCAAGATATACATGAACACTACACTAGACAACACAACAATTTTCACATTGAACACAATAGAAAGAAGAATTTGAGAGAAAATGTCATATGGAGTGCTAGCAAAATATATAACGATAATTTTAAAAGAAAAATAAAGAAATAATATAAGGAAATCAAGGACAAAGAAGACTGAAGAGTTATATATAAAGATATTTTAATTATAATAGATAATATATTAATGAAATAGTCAAATGAAATGTATATATAAAATATGAAAACTGTTTTTCATAATCTCTCACACCACTGAGCTCAATCTCTCTGGCTGACTGAGATATGAAAATAATGTATATATGAAAATAAATAAAAAAAAAAAAATATTAGGTAAATTGATAAACATTAAAAGTTTGGTGATAGACTAGTGATAAAATATTATAATCGTGATAGAAATAAAAAAAAACTATTATAATTTATTAACTTCCCGAAAGAGAAGTTTATGTTTTCATAAAGAAAAATCGATTTGAAAATTTTATGTTTTCCCGACGTTTTAAACCATTCTGAATCGAATGAGACCAAATTTGGAAAAAGTATGTGTGTGTGTGAAATCGACATTTTCTCAAAAACGGCTGGACCTATTTCAAAAATTTAAAAGTCATTCGATGTATCTCGATGAGGAAAATTTTTCGTTCATGATTTAACCCGCAATTCTGAATCGATATTGAAAACTGTTCGAAAGACGCTTGAATCGATTTCAGAAATTTAAAAGCTATCACTCATAAATTAATTTATTTTTTATTAAGTCGATCATTTATACATATCGGGAAGTCCATGTAACTTGCCTCAAGGCAAAATACCAATACCAACTAATTTGTATATATATTTACTTATTCATTATTAACTTCCCGTAGGGCAAGTTATAGTAATCGCAAAAAAATCGCAAATGAAAATTTTTGCTTTTCTCGACGTTTCAAAGGTTTCTGAATATTTTGGCACACCTTAGAAAAAATGGATGTATGTGTGTGTGTGTGTATGTATGTATGTGCGGATACAAATTTTCGTCGACGATTTCGGGAACACCGATCAACCGATTTGAATAATTCAAAAAACATTCGATTCGTATTGATAAGGAGACGTGCTGATTAGTTTTTGGCGAAGTCAGGTCTAGCCGTTCCGAAGATACGGGGCAAAAAGTGGCGAAAACGGTAACTCAGTTTTTAAGAGAACGGAACGTCCGATTTTAATAATTCAAATAATATTTTACTTGTATTGACAAGGTGAAGAACCGATCAAATTTTCAAGGCAGGTCTAGCGGTTTCGGAGATCTAATGAAAAAAGTAAAAAAAATGCCATTTGGCGATCAAAAATGATCATTAGACATATGCACATCAAATTATCAGATATTTTGTAGAGATTTTAACAATAAGTATAATTTTGGTTTACATTCCTATGGGTTCCGTACCAATGTTTACGCGTTAGACGTCGACGCGGCGCTTACGCGGTTTGATATTTCGTCCTTATGCAGTTAAAGCAGTACGATTGCTTTGACAAAAAAGTTTAGATCTTTCAAAATATGTCAAAATAAAGAAAACATTTTTTTTAAAAAAAAAAAAATAATAAAAAAAAAATTAAAAAAAAAAATTTTTTAAAAAAGTAATTTTTTGTCTAATTGTTTGTCAAAAATCTTATTTTTTCGAAAAAAATTTTCTTCAAAAATGTTAATCGTTTTTAAAAAAATAATAATTTTTGGTACGGGAAGTTCCAGCAATTTGCCTTAAGGCACGATGCCTTAATTGCCTTAAGACAGAATTCCACTTACAGCTTGTTTAGTTTATAACGATGGATTTCACTATGTTACAATGAAATGCGAGATCGTTTACTGCAAACAAGGGTTATATTGAATATATCGTGTCCGAAAAGGAGATTTTTATACTATATCATATGGCGCTGATATGAAGAGTCTATAGAACAGGATTTGTTAGGATTCGAAACGAATGATGACGTATCTGATTATGTTAGATTCATAAATATCATTAACAAAAAAATGATCTACTAATACCAAAAAGTTAGTTCGGATTTAGTAGAGGTATGTGTATAAATGACAACTTGTCCATTTTCATAACTGATTTGGTTATCCATGAATAGAAATAATTATATAATTTGCCTCTTTAGTGACAATGTAGTCCCAGGCATATGATACGACACCTTAGACAAAATTGGATTAATTCAGAAGTTTGTTAGAGCGATAACATCCACAGTGTTTGAAAGAGGTGCATTCCACAAAATAAATAATCAAATATCGGCCTGCGGAAAATGCATAAAGGGTTTTTCCAAGGGGGCATATTAAGCCCAATTTTATTTGCCTTATAGGTGCGGAACATTGAACATATTTGGGAACAAGGAACAAAAATTCTTCAATACGCTGACGATGTTTTAATATATATTAAAAATACTGAAGACTGTTCAAGATCCAATAGACACTATGTCTCGAAATATTGAGAACAATTGGCTAGCATCAAAAGGCCTAGAGTTGTCTAGCGTAAAAAGCGCAATAGGCATTATCAGCAGACATAGAGACAAGGTTTTTCCGGCAACGGTTAGCAGCAATAAACATACAATTAAAATTGTATTAAAAATCTAAAATTTCTAAGGATATGCAGTGTATTGTAGTAAGGATAACATTTAATTCGGATTCAAATCACAAAACTTTGTGTCAGCAAGAGGTAATAATAAATATCAGTTTGCAAAAACATGTATTTATACAGACAAGCAGACAACCAAAGTTGCATAAGCAAACTATAAAATTTAGCAAACTCCACAACTTTGGAAGAGGTAATTTATCATGAAATTTGGAAGAACATCCAGCTAATTCTGTATAAAGAAGGAGAGGTCAAAATTATATGGGTTAGAACACATTCTGTAATCGCAGGAAATGAAATAGCGAAAGGATAGCGACATAGGCAGTTGTTAATAATAAGGACATTCAGGACACACCACTTTCATAGACTATATTAATGCAACAAAAAACAATATGATGCTGTTGTGGATAAAGGAATGGGACATCACATCTTCCACCAGAGGAAACTACTACAAAAATATTAAACCGTTTGTGAGCAACAAAATATGGCAACGTCTTTTTCAATGCAACACCTTTTTCTTGAATGCAATGCAAACTGATATAATCAACGATTGAATTCAGTTAATGAGATCTATAGAAACAAAAATTTTAAGATACCATTTAATTTAGTAGTATCATTATCATTATCATTAATACAGGAATATATAAGTATTTAATTAATTTCATATGGGAGTGTAAAATTAAGTTATGAGAATTATGAGTAGAAAAGTTTATAACTATATTTTCTTGTATAATTTAGAGTAGAAATGATTTATATTACACAGTAAGGGGCTAGTTGTAATTTAGAAGACAATAAATACAAATTAAAAAAAAGAATCTTATTGTACAGTTTTGCAATTGGCTGACTCGGTTTTGTTTGAGTGCGCGTCAAACCTGGACCGAATTTTCACTTCAAATCGCTGCTGAATCGCAAGAATATCACCCCATTTTTGACGCGGTTGCTGACAAGTGATAAATAGTGGATCCCTTACGACAACGTAAAGCAAAAACTATCGTAACCGAATCGCGATGAGTCGGCGGAAACGGTGGCGAATTATGATTTGGTAGGAATGGCACGGAATTATCTACTGTGAGCTGCTCTTGGCCAAATTTGCCAAACTCTTAACTCGAACTGTACGAAGAAAGCAATCGTGCAGAAGCGGTCAGCTTTGGCCAATAGGAGTGAAATTGCGTTCCATCAGGACATCGTCAGGCTACACACATATATCGTGACTCTTCAGAAGCTCGGTGTGCTTGGTTGGGAGGTTCTTCTTATGAGTTTATGTTATAGTCCGAATCTGGTGCCATGGTTATCAGTTTTTTGAATGAAAACTTCTCTGCAAAAAGCTTGTAAAAATCGTTTGCCTCTATTTTATGCCAATAGAGACGAGAGTTTTTCTGAGAGAAGCATTATGATATTACTTTCAAAATGGCAGCAAGTGAAACTGTTAATTAAAACCTTCAAGTTCATGCAGAAATAAATAATTTCTTTTTACTTCACATAACATGTTTCTAAAGACAATATAAAAATAGTGAGGCGCATAGCATCGTGCCTTAAGGCAAATTGCTGGAACTTCCCGTACGAAACTATAAATGTTTAACAAAAAGTACTTTTTTGAAAAAAAGACTGTTTGATAAAAAGTGTATTTTGAAATATTTTGGAAATTCTGAACTTTTTTTGCAAAGCAATCGTACTGCTTTAACTGCATAGAGACGAAATATCAAAGCGGGCAATCGCCGTGCCGCCGTCTAACGGATAAGCATTGGTAAGAAACCCATAGGAATGTTAACAAAATTTATACTCATTGTTAAAATCTCTATAAAATATCTGATATGTCTAATGATCATTTTTGACCGCCAGATGGCATTTTTTTACTTTTTTTACTAGATCTGCGAAACCGCTAGACCTGCCTTCATGAAAATTTGATCAGTTCTTCATCTTGTTTAAACAAGTAAAATGTTTTTTGAATTATTCAAATCGGACGCTCCGTTCTCTTAAAAACTGCTTACCGTTTTTGGCACTTTTTGCCCATATCTTCGGAACGGCTAGGCCTGCCTTCGCCAAAAACTAATCAGCACGTCTTCTTATCAATACAAATCAAATGTTTTCTGAATTATTCAAATCGCTTCATCCGTGTTCTTGAAATCGTCCACGAAAATTTGTATCCGAACACACATACATACACCAACACACATACACATACATATACACACACATACATCCATTTTTTCTAAGATATGCCAAAATATTCAGAAACCTCTGAAACGTAAAGATATATAAAAATTTTGATTTTCGATTTTTTTGCGGTTACTATAACTTACCCTGCGGGAAGTTAAAAAAAATAGATTAAAAACTAAGTTGCTAAGAACAGTTAAAACAATTAATATTAATATTATTTATTGATTATTGATATTTTCATTTTTCGAATATTTCATTACGGTACGGGAAGCTTCAGCAATTTGGATAAAAGCACAATGTACCTCTACTTTATTAGATTTTACTTAATGTGATGATATATTTATAGCTTTATGTCGGTAATGGCCATTCATCTGTATTTTCGAATAAAAATGGATATCACTACTGCTGCAGACGCAAACTTTTACAGGGACATATTGTGATTGTCACGAAAGCAGGCGCTTGCCACAGACATTAACTATTCATTAAAAATAGTATGATTTTCTTTCACTTATTCATTTATCTTAGAAATATTGCCAAAATTTTAAAAATACTATAACAAATTTAAACCTAATTAGATATGCAGCAATTATATACATTTTAGTAGATTTCATATTTCATATGGATTTATTTTAGAAATAATACAATTAAAATATATATATATATATATATATATATCAGTGTTGTTAATTCGGGCAGAATGCAACTTAAAAACTGAAGCAATCTTTACTTCTCGATATCAGCATACAGTGAAATACAAATAAGAGATTTGCATCTTAGTAGCGCAATACTAAGAAAGTGATCATAAGTAATTTATTATAATTGCAACCATTGAATAATTAATAAATTTCGTGAATTCATCGGATTCATTTATCAATACCTTCGTTTAGCTTAATAATTTAATACCACTAGCTTAAAAACATGCTCAAATATAAGTCTTGCTGCTTCGATATTTCTGCTTGGTGTTATCCCGAATTAGCAAGCCTGTATGTATGTTTATATATATATATATATATATATATATATATATATATATATATGGGCTACATATGAATTATTAAATGCTTTTAATAGTAATTATTTCATGCTCTAAAAGAAAATTAGTAAATGCTATTGTTTACAATCAGTAAAATGCGACATTTTCTTGATTCAAGTATATATATATATATATATATATATATATATATATATTTACAAAATATTCATCTATTTTAAAAAAACGTACATTTAAAAATAAACATAAGTTCTTACAATATAAATTTATTATCTATCTATAGGCGATAAGTGTAAAAATATTCTAATTAATTAGGTCCGTACATTTCGCTGGATAGTTTTATATGTACTGGATTCTTCTTGGTTAAGTGAAACCTTCCATAGAATTTTATAAGTCTTTGGATTACAAATGACATCTACAAACTTCATCAGGTTGTTCACTTCCGACTATTCCCAAATTATCTGAAATTGGTTTATCAGGTTAGAATAATATATATATATATATATATATATATATATATATATATATATATAGTAACTAAACTCAATTTGGTTGCAATCATAATTTCTCATTCATATGTAAGCGTGAGATATATATATATATATATATATATATATATATATACGCGGACTGACAAATTTACTTCAATTTATAAATAGTTCAAGTTTATTTCGGGTACCATATGAAATATAACTCACCAATTAAAACAGATGATTGAAAGAGATATATAGATTTCATTGAATTGCTCAGAATCTATAATTATTTTTTGAAATATTTTTATTTTAATATCATTTAAATAGTTGCAGCTATTTTAATATTGATTTTTTCAATCTTAGAATTATTAATGATGAGTCCAATCAGAAACTAAATTTCATTTCAATGTTATAAGATATTTTAACAATTTTGTATACTATTTTAATTTTGAGTAATATTATACCTAAGTTTCATTTGATTTTCAGTTTTGAATCTAATTTTAGGAATATCCTATGTGATTGTATATCGTATTGGATTGTTATGGAAAAATAGGTTTAAGCGTTGGTTTATAGATGCTATATTGGTTTATAGATGCTAAAAAGCGGTACTATAACTTCTTAGCTATTTAATTGACATAGAAATTTTTAAAGTTAACGGTGTTTTAAACATGCCGAATATTCAATATGGAAATAAAATGTCATTATTAATAATGTCGCATAATGTCGCAAAAACTTGCGGATATGCAAATATAATAGAAAAATATAAATCCCATATAGCCATAATATAATAGTTACTAATTATAATTTCTAATTGTTCAGAAAGTTTTCGTATATTAAATTTTTTTAGATGCACCTGCGAAAGTTCTTGATTTTAATCGGAGAGATATTCAGAACTCTAATATTTAATAAAAAACTTTAATGGCATATACTCGTCTTTAATAAATTATGATGGCAAAATGTGGGCTTAATAATTTTTATGAATATATTTGATATTAAAAGGATTTTAAATAACAAAATTTGATTTAAATATGATGTCATTGCGCGCTGGTCTAAATTTTAGTGATCCAGTTAGAGCTTTACCAACACACACATAATATATATATATATATATATATATATATATTTTTTTGTTGATATATATATATATATATATATATACATATATATATATACATATATCTTATATATATATATACATATATATATATATATATATACATATATCTTATATATATATATATATATATATATATTTATATCTTATATATATATAAAATTTCAGTGTCACAAAGTTCGTTCCCGTACTCTTCCAAAACGGCTTTACCGATTTTCACCAAATTCATGCGTATTCAGTAGAACTGAGAATTGGTAACTATCTATTTTTCATGTGATAAGGTTTGCTAATCCCTAATTTTGTTGTTGTTATTTTTAGACGAAATTTTTTGTTTCTATTTTTATATAATGTGGCATTACAAATTACATTTAACCCATAATTTTCATTTTCTTATCACCAATCCCTATTCTTTTTAGTCATTTTAGCTATTCAATCATTTTTTATCCTGCTTTCAGTCATTGAATATTTTTGGCATAATTTTAGTTCAGATTTTTGAGCTTGAAAGAGCTTAAATTTTAGTTTAAAATACAATTTATCATTATTAAGGGTTGTTGAAGCCTAATACTTTTTTCAAGTTTTTTTATTTTAATGTTTTTTAAGCGGAATTCAAAAATACATACAACTCTTTTTACAGCAAAATACTAATTATTTATATTAAGCGTTGTCTGCCCCTAACATTTTTTTCAAATTTTGTGGGAAATGTTCTTTATTTTAATTTTCTATAAATTGAAACTGAAAAATACATAGAACTCTTTTTACTTCGAAAAACTATTTATTTTTATCAAGAGTTGTTCACCCCTTTTTTATATTTTGGAATCAACTTTCTTTTAATTTTAATTTGAACTATTATTTGACATCATTTTAGACAAGATTTTTTGAGTTTATACAAAAGCTTGAATGTTACTTTAAAGAACGATTAATTTTTAAAAGGTTGTCCAACCCTAACACTTCTTCTCAATTTTGAGGTCCTTTGTTTAATGAAAAATACATCCTTCCACCCATTTTTTTCTATTGTACAAATATTTCTCGATGCGAATAAACTGTACAAAGTTTATAAATGGTTTGCATAAAAGGCAATTTTTGCAACAATATAAAGAGATTGAATATTAACCCTTTCCACTTGGATGCCGCCTTTATGTAACAACGTTACATAGAAATCTATAGTAAAGCTGTAAAATTTTACACTCTCTCAATTTTATTCAAACTCAGTCAATGCGCTGGGTATGCCACATAACAATATAATTTAAAAATGAATAATTAGATTTTGCTTCGTAATTCAAAAATTAATAAATTTTTGAAAAGTGCGGTAATAATATATCAGGAGCTTGAAACTTTAAATGTGCCAATTCAATTGAAATATAATCAGTTCCAGATTAGGTTGCGCACTTGTTTTGGGCATTAGTACGACCCGTACGACTATTCATATACATTTTGTTAGCTGCCCCTTTCACTTATATTGCACATTTGCAATCAGTTAGTTATTTTTATACTAAAAATATTTTTTATGCCGAAACAACGTTTGCCGGATCAGCTAGTATATATATACATATATATATATATATATATATACATATATGTTTGTATGTGTGTGAGATAGAGAGAGCTATTTTCAATCGAATTGCATATGATTATTAGTATAGTATGTTCTTAGATCTAGTTATCAGAAGCAGGGGATCGAACAGAGTGTATATCTAGTAATATTTTTATTTTTTTATAATACAACACCAAGTGAGGAACGATGATTCCTAAAAGTCAATCACTACAGAATATATATATATATATATATATATATAAAATAATACGCAACTCTCGAATAAATTGCGAAGTAAAGTTAAATGTGGATGGTGCGACATACCATCTGTAAACATGAAGGCGGTTGAAAGCTGCTGTGGTTTTGGACAAGGTAAATCATAAAATTATTTTCAGAAGAGTTGCCAAGAAGATACCATGAACATTTAATGAGTGATATAACGGATCCAAGGATGTTCGATATATTTTAAGCTCCAAAATTTCAACTATAGATTTAACTTATAATATGTTACACAAATATTTTTTCTCTATCTCTTCCTTCATATTATATATCATTTTTAAACATAAAACGTAAATTTGTGTTAGTGGCTTGAATATGTAAATTATGATGTTATTATTAACTTCCCGTAGTGTAAGTTATAGTAATCGCAAAAAAGATCGAAAATGAATACTTTTATATATCTTTACGTTTCAGAGGTTTCTGAACATTTTGGCATACCTTAAAAAAATGGATGTATGCGTGTGTGTATATGTGTATGTGTGTATGTTTGTGCTTGTGTGTGTGTGCGGATACAAGTTTTTGTCGACGATTTTGGGAACACGGTTCAACAGATTTCAATTATTCAAAAAACATTCAATTGCTGTTGATAAGGAGACGTGCTGATTAGTTTTTAGGCATAGGCAGGTCAAGCCGTTTCGAAGATACTGGGCAAAAAGTGCCACAAACGGTAACTCAGTCTTTAAGAGAACGGAGCGTTCGATTTTAATAATTCAAAAAACATTTTACTTATATTGACGACATAAAGAACTAGTTAAATATTCATGAAGGCAGGTTTATCGGTTTCGGAGATCCAGCGAAAAATGTAAAAAAATACCATTTGGCGGTCAAAAATGATCATTAGACATATGCACATCATATTATCAGATGTTTTAACAATAAGTATAAATTTTGTTTACATTCCTATGGGTTCTGTACCAATGTTTATCCGTTAGACGACGACGCGGCGCTTACGCGCTTCTATATTTCTTCTCTATGCAGTTAAAGCAGTACGATTGCTTTTAAAAAAAGTTCAGAATTTCCAAAATATTTTAAATTAAAGAAAACATTTTTTTTCAAAAAGCCTTTTTTTTCTAAAAAAGTAAAGTTTGGCGAAAATTTATAGTTTCTCAAAAATCTCATTTTTTTCAAAGTAATTTTTATTAAAAAATGTTAATCTTTTTTAAAAAAATGTTTGGTGCGGGAAGTTCCAGCAATTTGCCTTAAGGCACGATGCCATGTGACCCACTTGTTTGAATCATCTTTATTTGGCGGTGGTTTTCGATATAAATAGATTGTGGAATGTAGTAAATTAATGAATTGTTGTGAGAACTTGATTTTTTACTCAAATATCATATTCATTATATTTTGTGCAATACAAATTCCGAATTAATGAAAAAAATGATATGTGCTGATAAAGCTTTGTCATCATAAAATTTTTAAATCAATATCAATTAATGATTTTAAACTATTCTCAATTATATTACAAAATTGGTTCACGAATTTTTGTGAAAACTTTACGAGTGCTTATTATGATTTTTCAAATAAGTTTTGAGAAATCTTCCACGAAGGTTTAAATTTTGGCATTCACGCTCGCACTCACACATAATTCTTTTCAATTTCAGAATAATTAGATACGCCGAAGAAGCATAAAATTAGCAATTCGGATTTTCTGGTGAAAACATAACCTTTTTCTCGGCGTAGTTATTAAAATCTTCTGGTGCGTCTAAGAAGAGATTATGGTATGCAACACATTAGATTCACATTCTAATCTTTTTTTCTATTTCTGTCAGTGGAAAAAATCATATCTACTACGTTCCATACGCATAACATTCAAATCATATTTGAATTTTATTCTGCACTTAGTTCATCAGTAACTTCCCGTAGGTCCAGAAATCGAAAATACATTTTTTTGCATACTTTTACGTTTTAGAACTATCTGAACATTTTGACATACTTCAGAAAAAATAATGTACTTATGTGTGTATGCGTATGTATGGATACAATTTTTATTATACGCTTTTGGGAGCACAGATCAACTGATTTGAAATATTCAAGAATAAATCAATTGCAAAAGTCGGTTTAGCCATTTCGAAGATATGAAGCAAAAAATGCAGAAAATGAAAATTCAGTTTTTCAGAGAACAGAGCATCCAATTTGAATGATTCGGAAAACATTCAATTTTTAATTATGAGAATACGTGGTGATTAGTTTTTTGTACGTTTCGGAGATAAGAGGCTAAACGTGTAAAAGATGGCAGTATTTGAGAGAACAAAGCTTCCAAATTGATTTAAAATGATTTGAAAAACAGTTTTTTTGTGT
Source organism: Ctenocephalides felis (assembly GCF_003426905.1). NCBI lineage: Eukaryota > Metazoa > Arthropoda > Insecta > Siphonaptera > Pulicidae > Ctenocephalides > Ctenocephalides felis. The sequence continues at coordinate 37,387,208 of NW_020537324.1, read as the reverse complement.
AAAAACAAATAGTTTAAGATGGCAAAAACTTTCAAAAATATTTTGTTTTAATTCCAATTTTATTTTAAATATCAAAAATGGTTCGGATATTAATTTTAATTTTAGCAAAAATTATGAAACTCGTCGTCCAATTTGCTCTTATATTTTGTTTATAAAATATGAATGATGAAAGTTACAATATTTATAATAATCTATTTGAAATCATTTAATATTCCTCGACTATTTCACTAAGGTACTGAAAGTTCCAGCAATTTGCCTTAAGGTGCGATGCCATAAACCACTAGTTTTATTTTATTCTCTTTCACTTCAACTTCACGATTTTATTAACGTAATCCTTTAATAATATAATTAACAATATTTTTTTCAACTTCGTATTCAATATTTTTCAAAATAAATTAAATAATAATATATTTTTAGAAAAAATTCACTAAACAAAATATTTTAAATTATTCCTTCGACCAACTTCTATTGTAAATATGGAATGAGAATTCAGAACCATTTTCTTGTAAATCATTAATTAATTTTATTCAGCAATGTTTTAAGCTTTTCTATTTTAGTTGCTATAATTCGTACTCATGGTAATGATTATTTTAAAAGATTTAATATAATACAATGTTAAAATTTTTAATAATAATATTTTTTATAATCCGTATTATTTTATTAAAAGATTGTTATTGATTGGTTTAAACAATATTATTTATAATATTATTTATTTATATAATTTTAGGAATAAAAAGAATAATAATTATTAATATGAGATTAAATTTTGGTTTTGATATTATATCTTATAGATTAAATGTATTGAGTATTGAATTTGAATTATTATTTTAATATTAATAGCTTCAATTTTAATTTATAAAAATAATTATAATTTAAAGTCATTTTTATTATTATTAGTTTTTTTATTATTATAATAATTTTTAACTTTTAGTTAAAATATGAATAGTTACCTTATTTAATTTATCCCTGCGTACAATAACCATAGCGCCAATAATAATATTATAAGGATGGCATATGTTGTCATCAAGTTTCTTGCTTCGCTGTTGGGCATTTTGAATATTTTTGGGATAATCTAGATGATCATATAATAATATTTTGAATTTTGTTTATTTCATCTAGTATAAATATTATAGTTTATTATTATTATAGTTAAAAAATTTGCTATAAATACCTGTTAGATTGAAATATTTAAGCCTGCTCCAAAGCTCGGGAGGTTATTTCTTGTGAAAATCTAGAGGTGAACTGCGTGTGCAGTCCTTTATACATTCTCCATAAAGTTTTACTGAGACTCTACAGAAGCGCCAAACAATTTCAAAGTCATGAATTTTTTCGTTTTTTTTTAATATATATCTTTGTATAATATATGTTTTAGCAGATTTGAAAAAATATGAGTTTTTGTATAGCAGTATAATTTGTAAGGTTTTTGTTTAGAAATTAATTTTTACTTGCATCTAGAAGAATATCTAAAATTTTAATTTATTTTGAATTTTAAATTATTAATTATATATTATTCAAAAATATTGTTTTATATAATGTTGAACTGAAAATATTATCGTTTTTGAATATTTGTGCTCTTTGCTCTTTCTACTTTTTACCAATATTAATACGATATTGTATCACCTTTGCATTTATTGTTACGTATTTGAGAAACCTAAAATTTGCATGTCTTGGACGTATTTTTGCAGCATGTTAGAATATTCATGTCCTAATATGCATCAAAACACTTTTTAAACATGCAAATTTGCCCAAATTTCACGTTTTCTCAAATACGTAATAATATATGAAATGTATATTAAAAAGTTGGTATAGTGTAAGATCCATCACGAATATGTCAAAAATAAGTTAGGGATTTTTTAACAACAATATTTAAAAGTAGAAGGAAAAACATGTGTACTCAGTCATCGCTCTCAATTCAAGCTATGATAAACGATCATGTTTGGAAATATTTTCTTTTATTGTTAGGTTTCTTTTTGTTTATGAGTGCACTGTTGTTTATTTTACAAGGTCTTAATACGTTATTTGATTATTTTATAAGATGTATTGTTAATTTTCAGTTATATTCAACTGATGTTTCTATATAATTGTATATGGGCAGAGTAAAAAGGACCATCTGAACCTCTGTCCAGAAAAGACGCAAACAATAAAAATAGTAAATAAAATAAGAGTAATTCTACAAGAGATTAAATTGATTTAATAGTTATTGCAAATCCGCTGGTGAATATTTCTAACGAAATACCAATTCTTTTTTTTTGTGTCTATGAAGTTTATATTTTGCATAGATTGAATTTTCTACATATTATTTTATAAATCACTTTAAAATTAAAATTAAGACATTGCATTAAAATGAAAAAGGACAGATGTCAAATTTTATAAAAATCGAGAATAGGCACATTTCTATAATTGGGAATTAACTGGGAATTTTGTTGAGCTTTGTACCATAGTTATTGTTTGGTTGATACGTGTTTTATTTGGTTGTTCGTGATGAAGTTTATTTGATTTGGTGTAAAATTACTCAAAATCAAATTAAACGTTTGTACTCTGCCCTACTTGAGAATATTTATTGTTTATCTGAACCAGTTGAACTAATTAACATCCCGAAGGAGAAGTTTATGTTTTCATAAAAAAATCCGATTCGCTAATTTTATGTTTTCTCGGCGTTTCAAGCCATTCTGAATCGAATGAGACCAAATTTGGATAAAGTATGTGTGTGTGTATGTGAACAGATTTTTTGCCGTAAATCGACGTTTTCTCAAAAACGGCTGGATCAATTTCAAAAATTTGAAAGCCATTCGATGTATCTCGATTAGGACTAGCGTTCATCAACTTTGCGCGACGATCAGCCAAGCCGTTTCTTTGTAAATAGCAGAAAAGTGAAAAAAAATTTGTCCACGTTTTAGCTCGCAGCCTGGTAAGACTTAGCCTTGGACCTTGGAGTTCCGGGTTTGATATCCTCTTTGTTCAGCTTGATATCAAGCAGAAGTGATATATTGTACACGAGTAATCTACTGGGTTGTCTTCTAATAGCCATCATTGTCATCTTTTGATAGCAATAATTAAGTAAACAAAACAAGTACTGAATGCCTTCATATAATAATAGACAGTTTGTAATTCAAATATATTTAAAAAAAATATAAGTTGATCAATTTGAGCGAGTTTAAAACCCCCGTCGCTGACCATCCCAACTGAGTATATTTGTTATTTTTGTGGATCTGTTTATTTTTATCGTTTCTGACACATTTATCAATGGATAAAGACTTTTGCTTTCGGGCCGCCATTCAAAACAAGTAACTACGCCAAATATCTTGCGAGTAAACAACCATTACCTTTTATAATTTCATCATTGCAATAAATATGGATAAATATTGAGACAATTAATAGAATACGTAATTATTTAAAAAATGTTATTGGTTATAGACGTCTGATAAAATGAATCTACTTATTGTAAAAGCAGTATCCGAAAAAATGAAAGTTGTTTAGTATACAAGCATATTTTTTAATTAAATTAAAATACAGATCTCGTGCTTGATCTTCATCTCAAGTGCTTGCAAATTGTGTGAAGTTTGAATATCCACACCCTTTCACCTTTATTCATGATGAAAGGCAATTTGTTTTCTGGTATTATTTCGGTGTGAGCAGTGGCGTACCTAGAACTTTTGCCGCCCGGGGCGGTCTTCAGATTGCCGCCCTTTCAATTATAAGTCAGTCAAATAGTAGTTTTCATAAATTAATACAAATAAACTAGTGGTGCATGGCATCGTGCCTTAAGGCAAATTGCTGGCACTTCTCGTACCGAAACATGAAATTTTTGAAAAAGATTAAAAATTTTTTGAAATCTGAAAAAAATATATTTTTGAGAATTTCGAAAATTTTGAAAAAAATGGCTTTTTTTGAAATTTTTTTTTTTTATATTTTGAAATTTTTTGAAAATTTGTAACTTTTTTTCAAATCAATTGCGCTGCGCAGCTGTTTTGGAGACGAAATATCTAAGCGAAACGGCTAGACATTGATACGGAACCCATAGAAATGTAAATTAAATTTGTGCTTATTATTAAAATCTCTAGAAAATATCAGATAATTTGACGTGGATATATCTAATGATCATTTTGGACCGCCAAATATGTCATTTTTTTACTTTTTCTTATTGATTCTCCGTAATCGCTAGACCTCTAGACCTGTCATCCCAAAAATAGTTCTTTATTTAGTCAATACAAATAAAATGTTTTTTGAATTACTTAAAATGGACTCTTCGTTTTCTCAAGAACTAAATTACAATTTTTGGCTTTTTTGCCCCGTATCTTTGGAACGGCTGGACCCGTTTTGCCAAAAACTAATTAGCACGTTTTATCAGTACGAATCGAATGTTTTGTTCAAATAGGTTGATGCGGGTTCCTACAATCATCGACAAAAGTTTGTATCTAAACACACACACATCCATTTTTTCTAAGATATGCCAAAATTCAGTAACCTCTGAAACGTAAAGATATATAAAAATTTTCACTTTCGACATTTTTGCGATTACTATATATAACTTACCCTACGGAAGTTAAAAAAATATTAAGTTATTTAATCAATATTAATTTATACACAGAGTATTTTTTTTCAGACATATTTATATGCACTCGTCAACATATTTATATAATGCCCTAAGGCTTTGCAGACCTAGCAGACCGCGCCTTCCGCCAGCCCTGATTTTCAAAAGAAAAATTGATGATTTAAAAAAATATTGATAAATCACTTCAAAGTAATCATATAAACTTTTCAAAAGAAATGACATTTATAAGCTGAATAATAGAAAAAATCGCTGAAAAAAATCGTAAAGATGCTTATACGAATTCAACGAATTTTAATGAATACAATAAAATAAAATTATTAACCTGTTCTTAAATTAGAATTCAAAATTTACACAAATATACATTTATATACACCGAGGAATAAAATTCTAAATCATATGGTTAATCATAATTTATATAAATCAAATATTGATAATAATAAAAATCATAATGATCATTTATAATTCAAGAAAGAAAACTAGTTGGTACTGGTATTTTGCCTTGAGGCAAGTTACATGAACTTCCCGAAATGTGTAAATATTCGTCTTAATCAATGAAAAATAAATTAATTTATGAGTGATTAAAAGTATTCCGAGTGGATTTATTACACATCATTGCAAACGAACGAACAAACACGTTAACTAGGAGTATTTTCCAAGATCAAATTTTTAAAAATCAATAATTTTAATTAATCAATAATTATAATTGAACCAGTTTCCGTAGGACTTTAATGGTTTACTATGTTCAAGACCAAGTACACTATCGTTATACCAACTAAATCATCTAATTTTATTTTTAACAGACGTCAAAAAACATTTTCTCTAACTTTGATAAATTTTTAAAATTACTTGTCGTAAGGCCGTAATAATTCAGTAAGTTCTATAAGGCAATGATATACATCGCCAAAGAAAGTTTCATAAAAATCGGCTTAAATTTTTTTTCAACAGTTCATTAGAAGAAAACGGCTCGGTAGATTTTCACCTAAAACTGATCAGTATCAATCCCAACTAATATCTTTCGAACAGTTTTTAATTTTTTGAAATTGGTTCGGTAGTATGAGCTTAAATGTGGACGAAAGGTTTAACACTTCTTTCCAAATTACAAAGTAACGGCTCGGACGATCGTCGCACAAAACTGAGAAACGATATGCCTCATCGAGATACATCAAATGGTTTTCAAATTTCTGAAATCGGTTCAGGCGTTTTTGAGAAAACGTCGATCAAAGGTCTAACTTTGACAAATGCCAAAAAGACCATACTAATTTTTGCAAACTTTGACGAATTTTTAAAGCTAAACCAGTTGTCGTAGGACCGTAATATTTTAGTATGATCTAGAAGACTATGGTATCTAATATGGTGTCTAATATAACTCAATTGAAAATTGCAGGCTAAAACGTAGACGAAAAATTTTTCACTTTTCTGCGATTTATAAAGAAACAGCTTGGCCGATCGTCGCACAAAACTGACAAAAATAATAGTCCTCATCGAGATACATCGAGTGGCTTTTAAATTTTTGAAATCGGTCTAGCCGTTTTTGAAAAAACGACAATTTACGACAAAAAATCTGTTCACATACACACACATACTTTTTCCAAATTTGGGCTCATTCGATTCAGAATGGCTTGAAATGTCGAAAATAATAAATAAAATAAAAATAAAATTAGCGATTCGGATTTTTTGATGAAAACATAAACTTCTCCTTGGGGAAGTTAACTAGTGGTGTATGGCATTGTAAGTTAAGGCAAATTGCTGGAACTTTCCGTACTGTAATGATATATTCGAGGAAAATTAAATGTTTTCAAATATATAATTATAAATACTGTAACTTATATATGTTTACAGAAAAGTAAATAAACAAAACTCAATCAATCAAATTTGAAATAAAGGGCATTTTCTAGTATTTATAAGAAATATATAAACTGAATTATAAAGTTAAAGCATTTGAACTTTAGGTAGAATTCAAAATAAAATCCACGTAGAAAGTTTTTTGAATCATTCAAATCGGATGCTTAGTTCTCTCAAAAACAGATATTTTTTGCACATTTTGCTTGGTATCTCTGCCTTTGCGAAACATTAATCACCACTTCTCCTCATCATTACAAATTGAAGTTTTTTGCATCAATCAAATCGGATGTTTCATTCTCTCAAAAAGTCGATTTCTATTTTCTGTACCATCAAATCGGTTGATCGGGGCGCCCGAAAACGTGAACGAAAAAATGCGGACACACAAAACACACACACTTCCATTTTTTCTGGTATGCCAAAATGTTCAGAAACCTTCAAAACGTGAAGAAATGTAAAAAATTTCATTTTAGATTGTCGGTCCATTACTATAACTTACCCTATGGAAGTTAATAAATATAAAATGAATAAGTTGCTTTTTACAACTATGTATAAATAAATTAAAAAATGCCGCCCCAAAATAAGTGCCGCCCGGGGCGGACCGCCCCCACCGCCCCCCCCTAGGTACGCCACTGGGTGTGAGACAACCTAAGATCAAGTAGGAGCCATGTCAGTTTTCACTTGAAAACACAGGTCTATATTCCATTTTAAATAAAAACAGCCTTACAACTACTGAGAGGCCCTCTAAAGAACTAGATTATAAGACATTATGTAGCAATTGCCGTTAAAAAACTAGTTGTTGGTATCGTTTTGCCTGTGGTTGCATTAATTTACTGATATGTGTAAATAATCGATTTAATAATAAACAATTGAGGTGTAGTTATTTAAATTAAAAAACTGCTTATTTCAAAATTATAAACTTTTACTTAATCATATTAATTATATTTAATTTATTTAACACATTACATTTCACTTTGTGTTCTAAAAATGATCCTTTTAGATATGTTTATATATATATATATATATATATATATATATATATATATATATAAAAATACAAATTGAACAAGACCTATATTCAACAAGACCTATTATTTCAAACTTCAACAAATTTTTATAACAAAATCACTTTCGTAGGCGTATATAATTTTAGAAGGTTGGTTAACAAAATTACTAATTTCTTTAAGAAATAATAACAAAAGAGTGACCTGGCCAATCTTTACCGACAATTAACAATACCCAAAATATATCTTTCGAACAGTTTTTGAATTGTTTAATTCTGTTTAGGATTTTTGACCAAATCGATTTTTAGTTAATTATGATGAAAAGTCATGTCTACCTAACTCATCGAGTTTTATTAAATGGATTTTAAATTTTTGAAATCGGTGCAAGTAGTTTTGAGAAAATGTCGATCAAATACACTTTTCTAATTTTGGTGTAAAACAATTTAGAATTACGTGAGGTGGTGATTACACCTAAAATCTGATTTTCTGGCAAAAACTAAGCTTTTCATTCGGGAAGTTAAATGATGTAATCTCGTATATTCATGCGCTTGGAGTCATATGGTTTTTATGTTAATATGTGCAATAGATTTGAGAAAGAACATTAGGATGAATAATAGTATTGTTATTATAATACTGTCAAAACAATAGATTGTGATACAGGCGTCAAGCTTCTAGAAATACATAGCGTCGTTCTAAAAATACTTTTTAATATGAAAACAATAAGGTAAACACATGATTTTTAGCTAAAGTAAATTTAGCTCCATGACGTTGTAAATGCTTGTTATTAGCAATGAACGTGATGAATATTTTGGCATCTGTTTTGAAGTTTCTACATTGTTCTGTGAATAATGAAATATTATATCACGGTTATGTAAAAGAGAAGATAGCATAACAATTTAATGACCCAAACAATTCAAGGATTATGTCGAGGATATTTAAGCTAGACATGTGTTATTGAAAGCCAAGAAAAAATAATAATTTAAAGCTTCAGATCAAAATAATACATTGATTATTGTATACCTATTAAAATATAAAAGCACTGATTTTATAAAAAAAGACAGTGGGTGGAGTTCTACCGCGCTGAAGAAATTATATTCTTTTGAAATTGTTGGGTATTAGGAAGTATTAGAAACTGCATAAATTGGTTTTATATTTTGTTGCATAAATTGAAAATGCATTGAAGATAATTCGATAGTTTTTCTCAGAACATTTTATTTTGTTATGATTTATTTTTGTTAATCAAGACTTTAATATCTTATTTACAAAATGGATATGTGCAAAAAAAGAAATGATACACAAAAGAATACAATTGAGTATAAAATAAAAAGTTTAAATGAAATGGAATAAAAACAGTAATACAAAAATAATAATACAAATAAACTCTGACCTGATGATGTATGCCGCGTACTAACTCAGGGCGCGAGCAGAAATTGGGCTAGGTGTTAGAACATATAGTAAGATTCTGCCTAGAACTTTATAATCAATATTTGAAGATTCAAATCTTGCTTAAACTAAAATGGATCACCTGTTGTGCTTTTTCCTAGCTCCATATTCACGATGATATTCTGCGAGTGTTATCATTGTAAAACCAACCATAAATAAATATCATTTCTTGTCGAAGGCCTATCAGCTATTAGTATATTAAAAGAAGGCCTAACAGTTTCTGTTGGTGAACTGTATTTGACTCGTGAATGGTAGTAAATTCTCACATTGAACCTGATGGAATTACTATTGCTAGCAAATCTATAATTTCATGTACAGTATACCTCGCTTTACGCGGCAAGTGCGTACCGTGCAGTATGGGATCCGTGCTATAAGAAACTCGCATTTAACATACAATTCAGGCTAATTTGTAGTGCGTTCTATGGAACCTTACATAGTGCAGTATGGGAACCGCGCTATGAGGGACTCAGAGTTGGTACAAATCGCACCATTTTTATCGCTCTGTATGGAGACCAAGAAATACAACTTTAAGTAGGAGTACTTAAATATATAATATAATAAATACTTAATTGGCGCGACGCAGTAGTCAGCTCAAACGTGTTCTTTGGCAGCTATTATATAATCAGGCATGTCTAAAGGATATAAGTCGATAACAAAATTTACATCAATACCGTTTTGCACAACGAACTTATGGGCTGTTGACCAAATACCATGTAATAAGAAGTCCATGTAGTCGGAGGGATGTCGGATTTTTAGCTCCGTGTAGTATGGGAACCGTGTACACACAGTGCCGTGTAAAGCGAGGGCCTACTGTATAGCTTTTTAACGTGCTCGGTACTCTGTTGTATTGTGCGGCCTTGTTATTATGCGACATCACTAATTTTGCGACATTAAACGTAGAAGAATCAGAAGGATTAATGACATGGAAAATTATTTGTATTAATAATATATGTATAGGCGCCATACATAATTTAATAAAAAAAAACAACACTCATAGGATATTCACAAGGGACCTACCTTGAAAAAACCTAAAATCCGTAGCCGTATTGTTCATGTTATTGTTTTAAATTATTTTTTTTTAACCACTAAGTATGATAAGTATTATTATTTAAAATGACAAAAAGTGCAAAAATGTTTTTGCTGTTTTCCGCTACATATCTATTCTGTTAAGCAAATCCGCTGCACCTCTACTGCTTGGCTACAACAACAATTGCATGTCGCAATTAGAAGTATAACTTAAAAATTTCTTGAAAATCATAAGTCATACATATACTAGACTCAGGGTCGTAGCTACAGTCGTATCAGCCGTATCAATTATAGGGGGCTACAGATCTAGGGTGGGGGAGGGTTAAAGGAGCGTAAACAAATATTGATTAGAACTCTGAAGCCAAACAATGATTTTTTAAAAAAATTAAAAACTTTGACATAGTTGGCATTTTCGTTTGTTTTTCAAAATACTACAATTTCAACTTTTGAGCCAACGTTTCAAGATAATTTGTATTCTGCGGCGCAATACACATTTCAAAAAGATTTTAACACTTTATAACACTTTTAGTACACGATGTCAATAATATTTTGCGAATGTGAGAATAGGCAATTATATATTTGTTTTTAAACTTTGCTGATAATAAAGCCCGTGCTTCAGAGTAATTAGTAGCGATATAAGGCTATATTAGTAGAGCTTTTCCACATCCGATCAGTTAATATTCTTGTGGATTGTAGATATAAACAAATCTATAAAACTAATCCAGCTTTTACATTCTTCATCGAAAATTGGAATTTGGAATTTTTATAGCTGTATTTATAACATAAATACATTTGTTTAATAATGGTCAGACTTCTTGACACGTTGTGCTATTTTCTAAATTACTTAATAGGACTTATTTAATATAAAATATTTTTGATAGATAAGTGCAAATATTATATTTAACAGGAGTTGAGCAATGCAAGCAGAGTATTTCAAAGGATATAATTTTATAATTCACTAATTAATCAACAATTCTAATTTTGTATCATTAAAATTGGAGTCTTGTTCAAACACGCAAAGAAAAAAAAGTTTGAAAGCAAAGAATCATTAAAAAAGGCGAAACCGGCCGTAAGTTAGCTGATAGGTATGGTGTCGGTATATCCACTATAAGCGATAATAAAAAGAATGCCGATTCAATTTTGTCGTACACTAGTTAGATAGTGAAGAGGGGAGTGAAAATCGGAAAATGATGAGATCGAAAAATGAACTCTTAGAAGAAGCTCTATATTGTTGGTTTTTACAAAAACGATCAACTGTACACTGATTATCTAGACCTTTGTTAGACTGTAAAGGCATTACAGTTAAATGAAAAATTAGGCGGCGATGAATCGTTTGTGGCAAGTAGTGGATTGATTTTTATTGATATCCATGTATGTTTGTTATTTGCGATAAACAAAACATTACTCTTCATAATTTGGAATATCCGGATTTTCGATTATCCGGATGCCTATCGACAACAATTAGTCCGGATAATCGAGGTTCTACTGTATATTTTAAGAATATTTAAGAATATTTTAAATTTTAAATTACATATTATTTGCACAAATAAATTAGTGCAAAAAGAGTGTTGTTTGTTCATATTTCTAAATTAATATATGTATAAATATATATATATATATATATATGTATGTATATATATATATATATATATATATATATATATAATATTTATGCGCATGATATAACCAAATGATCGACGCTTTTGGCACACGCCAGTTCTATTTTTTAAAAATAATTTTAGAAATCTAATAGCACCTCAAAAGCAAAATATTGGACGAAGCGTGAAACAAGATACTGGAACATCAGGAACAAGGTAATTGCGTTTCAACGTTTCAGGCAAATCGGCCTTCACAAAAAAGAACACAACCCAAGCTGAGTTCCTACTTGCGAAAGTGAATGAAAAGTATCTATAGAGTTTCAAAATATTGTACAGTGAACTAGTGGGGCGCATGGCATCGTGCCTTAAGGCAATTTGCTGGAACTTTCCGTACCAAAAACTATTTTTTTTTTAAAAAGATTAACATTTTTGAAAAAAATTTACTCTAAAAAAATTAGATTTAAATTATGATTAGACAAAAATTTACTTTTTTTTGAAAACAAAAAGACTTTTTGAAGAAAAATTTATTTTGAAATATTTTGCAAATTCTGAACTTTTTATCAAAGCAATCGAAGCGCGTAAGCGCCGCGCCGCCGTCTAACGGATAAACATTGGTACGGAACCCATAGGAATGTTAACAAAATTTATACTTATTGTTAAAATCTCAATAAAATATCTGATAATTTGATGTGCATATATGTCTAATGATCATTTTTGACCGCCAGAAGGCATTTTTTTTTCTTTTTTTACTAGATCTCCGTAACCGCTAGATCTGCCTTCATGATAGTGTGATCAGTTTTTTATCTTGTTAATACAAGTAAAATGTTTTTTGAATTATTCAAATCGGATGCTCCGTTCTCTTCAAAACTGAGTTACCGTTTTTGGCACTTTTTGCCGTATATCTTCGGAACGGCTAGACCTGCTTTGCCAAAAACTAATCATTTCAAGTTGATTTGAATTATTCAAATCGCTTTATCCGTGTTCCCAAAATCGTCGACGAAAATTTGTATCCGAACACACACGCGCACACATACACACACATACATCCATTTTTTCTAAAGTATGCCAAAATAAATATTACAATATTAATAAAATATTATTAAATATTAAACTTTCATTTTTTTGCGATTACTATAACTTGCTCTACGGGAAGTTAATAATAGAGAAGGTAAATTATACAAAGTCATTACTGAGGAAGTAATGTGATGAATGGAGGATGATGTACTGAAGATTATTATAAAACGGTAAGAAAACTGGATCCAAACCATATTGCAAAAGTGTGCACTTTGTAACTAGAGAAAAAACAGAATTACTAAGAACACCAGGAAGGAAAACTAAACGACTGGACTAATCTCTATTCAAAATGTAATATGTGGTTAAGTAAATTTGAAACAGGTTTCGATAAACAATTCTATTCAAAACAAATTCTTTTCATTTAAAATGACATATTTAGGGTGAAGTCCTTGAGTGCCGGACACTTAAGGTTATTTATAAATAAATCAAAAAATATTTTACGAAATGTTAATTAAATTATGACTTATGTTAGATAACAAAGTTAGAAATCAAACTAAAATTACAAAAACGCAACCTTTGCTAAAAAATAATTAATAATATCAATAGTATCAATCAAAATTTAGTAACAAAAAATATGATTTTACAAAGTGCCACCTAGTACCGGATATTGCAAAATAACCAATATTGAACACATAGGTAGCCATTTTCATACTCTGGAGTGTCTGCACATGTGTGTTTGGCGAATATTCTTAGATAAAGAAAAATCACTATTCATCCACCCTTTTGGCTGGGCCTCACCGATGCTCTCAGCTGGAGCATTCATCATAAGATTTTCATTCTTTGACTAGGAAATACGAAAAATGGGGGTATGTAGTGACCGTTAGCACTCATACAGAACAAAATTAAATAATTAGAATAAATTACGTGAATTCTCACAAGAAATATCAATATGTTTACTGTCCGGCGATAAGGGACGACCTAGTGTCCGGTGCTAAAGGACAGGCATGTTCGTTCATTTGGTGGTACCCACTAAAATTGTTTAAAATATCTAATAATGTTTTACCATTTTACGGATAACAATCAAGTACTACATTTATTATTGAATGCCACTCAAATGTAAATGCATAAATATACTAGAATTACTTTCATTGATATTTAGGTGATGCCGTGATTTTGTGCTAAGGGTTGCTCCTGCCGTGGCCGTATGCGTCACAGGTGAGTCTTGGTGCGTGATCCTGCACCTGTGTGCCCCCCGCGCCCCTTTCACTTGTATTTTGATATAAAAAGATTTATACTCGCTTAAATAATACGTTGTAAATAGAGTGACCGGAATTAGGTGCCGTCCGGCGTTACGGGACTTTCCCATATATATTTTTTTAATTATTGCACCAATGCAACAAAATTGAATCACTCATTTGTAATTTGAATAAATTATTAACTTCCCGAAGGAGAAGTTTATGTTTTCATCAAAAAATCCGATTCGCTAATTTTATGTTTTCTCGACGTTTCAAGCCATTCGGAATCGAATGAGACCAAATTTGGAAAAAGTATGTGTGTGTGTGTGTGTGTGTGTGTGTGTGTGTATGTGAACAGATTTTTTGCCGTAAATCGACGTTTTCTCGAAAACGGCTGGGTCGATTTCAAAAATTTAAAAGCCATTCGATGTATCTCGACGAGAACTATTGTTTGTCAGTTTTGTGCGACGATCGGCCAAGCCGTTTCTTTATAAATGGTAGAAAAGTGAAAAATTTTTCGTCTACGTTTTAGCCCGCAATTCTGAAAATTCAAAAACCGTTCGAAAGATATTGGTTGGGAATCGTGCTGATTAGTTTTTGGTAGAGATCGGCCGGGCCGCTTTCTTGTAATAAAGTTTTTAAAAAAAAACTTTCGACGATTTTTATGATTATTTTTTTGACGATAGATACCATAGTCTTCTAGATCATACTAAAATATTACGGCCCTACGACAACTGATTCAGCTTTAAAAATTCGTCAAAGTTTGCAAAAATCAGTATGGTCTTTTTGGCATTTGTCAAAATTAGACTTTTGATCGACGTTTTCTCAAAAACGCCTGAACCGATTTTAGAAATTTAAAAGCCATTTGATGTATTTCGGTGAGGACTATCGTTTGTCAGTTTTGTGCAACGATCTGACAAGCCGCTTCTTTGTTATTCGAAAAAACTTTTCGTCCACATTTAAGCTCATCCTACCGAACCGATTTAAAAAAATCAAAAACTGTTCGAAAGACATTAGTTGGGGATGATACTGATTAATTTTAGGTGAAAATCTACCGAGCCGTTTGCTTGTAATTAACTGTTGAAAAAAAGTGTTAAATTTTCGACGACATTTAAGCTCATCCTACCGAACCGATTTTAAAAAATCAAAAACTGTTCGAAAGATATTAGTTGGGAAATGATACTGATTAATTTTAGGTGAAAATCTACCGAGCCGTTTTCTTGTAATTAACTGTTGAAAAAAAGTGGTAAATTTTCGTCGATATTTAAGCTCATCCTACCGAACCGATTTTAAAATATCAAAAACTGTTCGAAAGATATTAGTTGGGAATGATACTGATTAATTTTAGGTGAAAATCTACCGAGCCGTTTTCTTGTAATTAACTGTTGAAAAAAAGTGGTAAATTTTCGTCGATATTTAAGCTCATCTTACCGATCCGATTTTAAAATATCAAAAACTGTTCGAAAGATATTAGTTGGGAATGATACTGATTAATTTTAGGTGAAAATCTACTGAGCCGTTTTCTTGTAATTAACTGTTGAAAAAAAGTGTTAAATTTTCGTCGATATTTAAGCTCATCCTACCGAACCGATTTTAAAAAATCAAAAACTGTTCGAAAGATATTAGTTGGGAATGATACTGATTAATTTTAGGTGAAAATCTACCGAGCCGTTTTTTTGTAATTAACTGTTGAAAAAAAGTGTTAAATTTTCGTCGATATTTAAGCTCATCCTACCGAACCGATTTTAAAATATCAAAAACTGTTCGAAAGATATTAGTTGGGAATGATACTGATTAATTTTAGGTGAAAATCTACCGAGCCGTTTTCTTGTAATTAACTGTTGAAAAAAAGTGGCAAATTTTCGTCGATATTTAAGCTCATCCTACCGAACCGATTTTAAAAAATCAAAAACTGTTCGAAAGACATTAGTTGGGGATGATACTGATTAATTTTAGGTGAAAATCTACCGAGCCGTTTGCTTGTAATTAACTGTTGAAAAAAAGTGTTAAATTTTCGACGACATTTAAGCTCATCCTACCGAACCGATTTTAAAAAATCAAAAACTGTTCGAAAGATATTAGTTGGGAATGATACTGATTAATTTTAGGTGAAAATCTATTGAGCCGTTTTCTTGTAATTAACTGTTGAAAAAAAGTGTTAAATTTTCGTCGACATTTAAGCTCATCCTACCGAACCGATTTTAAAAAATCAAAAACTGTTCGAAAGATATTAGTTGGGAATGATACTGATTAATGTTAGGTGACAATCTACCGAGCCGTTTTCTTGTAATTAACTGTTGAAAAAAAAATTTAAGCCGATTTTCATGGAACTTTTTTTGGCGATATACATCATGGTCTTATAGAACTTACTGTAATATTATGGCCTTACGACAAGTAGTTTAATTTTACAAATTCGTCAAAGTTTGCTAAAATTATTATCGTTTTCTTTCAAAGTAGGATTGATAAAGTATATTATTTACACATTTTTTTTTGATTAAGTCGATTATTTACACATATCGGGAAGTTCATGTAACTTGCCTTAAGGCTAAATACCAAACCAACTAGTTTTACAAGGAATCAGATATAAAATAACTTGTAATTGCTTCATGAAAATACTTATCATTAATTTATAATTATATATATCCCAAAACTCAACGTCAAGAGGTTAAGACGAAACCGGCCGGTAGTATCAATCGTAGCTCTCGAGGAAAAAAATGGAAGATAATAATAAAGAATAGATATATAATAAGAATATATATATAGATATATATATATATATATATATATATATATATATATATAAGAAAGAATAAATAGTTATATCACGCTTGGAATTTAGGAGCTTTTAAGTACCGATAAAAATTTATTGGCAATTAAATAGTTTATATATAATTAAATAACCGGAATAATTAATAATAATATAAATATTTTATTATAATATATATATATATATATATATATAAATATAAATAAAATATATTAATATATAATTAAAAAAGATTATTCTACGGAATAATTAGATTTTATATATATTAATATATTACTTAATTGAACAACATAAATATAGGTTACTAGAAGTTACTAGTATGGCATCGTGTCTTGAGGCAAATTGCTAGAACTTCCCGTAGAGATAATTAAAATCGTTAGAAGATTTTTAATTTAGTTTAAAAGCTTTGAAAAAATTAGATATTTTGGAATTTTTGAGCAGATTTGACTTTTTTATACGAAATATTTTGAAATTTCTGAAAAATTTCAACTTTTTCTGAAGTTATGGTTGGCTTAGATGCGTAGAGAGGTAGCGCGTAAGCGCCGCGTGGCAGTTTGAATGATAAACATTGGCACGGAATCCATAGAATTGTAATCTATTTTTGTACTTATTATCAATATCTATAAAATATATGATAAAATATTTGATAATTCGATATGTATATGTCAGATTATCATTTTTGTCCGCCAAATGTCATTTTTTACTTTTTTCATTGGATCTCCGAAAACGTTGGATCTGCCTCTCTAAAAATTCAATCAGTTCTTTGTTTTGTCAATACAAAATATAATAAGTAAAATGTTTTTTGAATTATTGAGATAGGACGCTCCATTCTTTCAAACACTGATTTACCATTGTTGACACTTTTTGCCCTGTATCTTCGAAACGTCTGGACCTGCGTTTGCCAAAACTAATTAGCACGTCTTTCCATCAATGGGATTCAATGGGATTCTGTGATAATTATTACTAAAGACTTTCACTAAGAATATTTGTACAGATTTATAAATTTTAAACTATTTTGTAAATGAAATATAATTTTGATAATTCTTTATACTTTAAAGTACTTTAATACTTCCATTTAAAATATATGTCGGCTACATAAAAGAAACAAAAATCAATCGATATTAATTACATATATTTCATATGATAAATAGTTTAAAGAAATATTAAAATTTCATTAAATTATTATAAAAGTTTTTATAATAATTTAGTGCATTACTACTTTTATTGAACAATATGCAAATATGTATTAAATTTTTACAATATATTTGAAGTTAAATATTTTTTTAAGCCAATCAATATTATAAATATTTATCTAACTTAGATATAATTTATTAACATTATTAGAAGCTTTTTAACTGTCAACACGTTATACATATAAATCTTTTCTGTAATAAATTATAAACTTTTGTTCATTTTAGTACAAAACTACAATTCATTTTTTTTTTCAAATCTGAGAACATCTAATTATGTATTTTAATGGTTACTCTGCATTCATAGTTATATAAATCAAAACATCTATTTAAATATTGTGTGAACAAATTTATTTTTGGAAATTGTTTCACAATAGACAAAAAGTACGATAATATGAATGAGATCTATAATAGAGCTGCCAATATTAATCTACTGTAAAAATATTATACTGAAATCTTTTTTATATTATTGACACACT
Organism: Ctenocephalides felis; assembly: GCF_003426905.1. NCBI lineage: Eukaryota > Metazoa > Arthropoda > Insecta > Siphonaptera > Pulicidae > Ctenocephalides > Ctenocephalides felis. The sequence continues at coordinate 37,369,061 of NW_020537324.1, read as the reverse complement.
TTACAACCTTTACTAAAGAATAATTGTAAGTAATAATTGAAAGTTTTTGAAGACTTTCTAGTATTTTGAATTTGCAAATGGATTAAGTAAGATCTACTTAGAAAGAATTTCAGCTTGTAAAGCTAATATCTCTGAGAAACTAATTGTGACATCTGATCTTAGGTATTATTACAAAATTACAAAAATTACGTAGTTTTTGTTTTGTTTATTTATCATATACTATGTAGATCAAACTAATTTGTAATTGTATTATTTTATAGGATTTAAAGCATTTTAAACGAATTGTATTCTGAGGAGCTCATTGAAGATATTTTTTGACTTCGCAGTCAGTTTGAATTATAAATTTTTTGACAAACTAATCTATTCTTAACTCGTTATTTACAGAAATGTATATTCTGAATAATAATTCTGCAATATATATTCACACTAAATAAATTACTAGTGTGATGTTCCCATTTTCCTTCCTATGTGCCAATTATATAACCTTGCACGAAATTCAATTGCCCTCGCTTTAAAACAGTTCAAGTTTAATCAAATTAAAAATATGTATACATTCCATATAGACTGGGGAAAACATATTGCAGTTTTACACATTTTCTAAAATAGCATAAATTGAAATATTTGTTTCAAATCTGCAATAATTATATTTGGGAATCATGTCTTGCTATTTTTCGTCATTACAGACATGTATTCTGCATCTTTATTATTGGCAGTTAAGTTTATTACCCAAGGAACGTTATTGTTAATAATAAGAAATTTATTGTACTTTTTATTTATCAACTCAAAATAATAATTTATGAATTTGGAGTAAAGTATATAATAAGTAATTTGCATTATTATATTTTAGCGATAAACATAAATGTTATGGCTATACTACATTACGAATTTTTTGTAGAGTAGTGCTAATTCGAATTCAGGGAAATGATTCAAATCACAGAATTTAGAATAGACCTACAAAATATATAAAGTAGCTTGATTTGTTTGACAATGCTTTTATATTTGTTTATAGTCAAATATTATCAGTGTTATTCTCAGTCTAAATAATAATAAACTTATTATTATTTGTTTATCTGTAAATTGCGTTATCCAGCATATGTATATAAATGTATATGCGATGTTATATGCTATGAACTAACTATAAGATTTTGTTTTGTAAAAAAAATCTTCTCGAAAAAATCATTTACCAAAATGTTGTTTTCCTAAATATGTTTTAGAAGTGATGTGCAATTGTAAATTAAATAATTTAGTATATACCTCAAATTGATCATGATCTACTATATGTAACGTATTATATGCAATTTATGCATTCATCTAGAAAATCAAACAATCTTGATATAACAAAATTATCAAATTAATAATTCGGAAACTAAATCAGAAAAAAAATCTTTTAATTTGAAATCTGTATGAAACAATTTACTATTTTTGTTATGCATTTTGATAAACTTCAGAGTACCTGTGGGGTATAACGTTTGATATTTTTTCATCGCTTGAACAAACCACCAATAATTGGTCATACGAAAAGCTACATAGCAAAATGCTACTTTTGCTCATAATGCTTTATTAGTTTGATTAGGTGATAGAAAAATGCCATAGTCAAGTCCCAAAGAAAAATGATTAATGAACATATTTTTGATCTCAACTATGATGTAAATTAAATTATATTAAGTGAATTCAATACTTTAAAGGGTCATGTCGATTGATTTAATCATCTGTTCATTGTTAAGTAATTGCTATTATATCTTTGAAGTTATTGCGTCGGCATCAATATTTTTCTCTCCTACACTTTTCTATACATTATTAGCTTATAAATCTAAAAATAAACTTTTAATCAAAATGTCTCTGATAGGCGTCATTGCTACATATATAGGGTGGGGCAGGGCACAAAAAAGGTCCAATTTGACGTAATTGTACTGTCTAAATAAAATGAACTACATCATAATACATAATATGTATCAAAAAATAATTATCGTACTATGTTCAATAGAATTTCCAGTTAATTCCTAATCATGCAAATGTATTTTAGTATTTTTCTTAAATTTTTTATTTGTCCCCAAAGGTGGGGCAAAATGGGACAGCCAGAGGACCAACAGATCAAATGTCTTATTTTAATTTTTAAAGGAATTTTGCGAAATAATAGCTACAATAATACTCCAGCTTAGGCTAAATAGAAATTTAGCACACATTTTGACAAATATAACACTGTATATAACCTTGATCTATTTTGTCAGAAATATTCATCAGCAGAGTTAGAATAACTAATAATTCAATTTTTTCTTATTTTTTTTTTCAACTAAATTAACATTTATATCTACTATTTATTATTTTTCATGCCTTTGCCAGGATAAAGGTTCAGTTGGTCATTTTTATTTTAGCCCATCCACATGTAAGCTAATATAAAAATTTTATAAAAGCATCTGTTGAATCTAACTTAAAATTAACAATGCATTCTATGAATTAATTACATTTAATAATTAAAATGAAGTATACTTAAAAACTATATTAAGGTCTCGTAAACTAAACAATAGTGAACGCAACCAAGAAAATTAACAAAAAAAAAAACTTTTGGTATAGTTTCTTATACATTGCCGTTTACCTCCTGATAGCAACGTTACTTGATTTAAGACAATGGCTGATTACACATTTTCATCCTTTTACTTTCAAACATTGCTGTTAAAAAATCTTTAAGTTTGCATGTTTTTGAGATATTCGTGGTGAATATTTTTACTCGTGGACCCCGGTCTACCCTATACTCATATATGCAAAATGACTTTTAAACTAGATGAAACGTTCTTCAAGATATCTTGCTTTTCTTGTTTTCCTCAAAATCATACGCTAAACAATTATTATAGTAATAATTTTTATTGAACTTTTATATAATTTCTTTCTCTTTTATAAACATTATTTCACTAATAGTTACGAATTGTATTCATTTAATATAATTGTATAATGATAAACTATCTTCATATAATATAATAACACGACATATTTTATTATTTTTAACAATAGAATGATGCAAATTTTGCAATTTTAACTTTTTAAGTGACAGTGGTACATTTTAGTGACTTAAATACAATAATATTTATAATAAATTATTATTTAGTTCATATCGATGTAAATATATAATTTAAATCTAATGGATTTTATTATATGTGTCCTTATGTTGGTACCCCGTGACATATCCGGAATTGTCTGGTAAATCTTTCCTGCCAGCAATTCCTTTGCCCTTTCCGCTTTCATCGAATCGTTGTTTATGTGATCCAGTATATTTCGAAGTGTCCGTAAGACGCTCTACAGCCGATGGTGTCTTCGTACACTAAAAAGAAACATTTGATTGAAATTATGATCTTTTATGTTCCAAAGACTACTAAAATCAAATATATTTTTTGTTATATGTTTAACAGAACTTAACGAGTCCTGTGAGCTCTTGTGATGACTTTTAAAGGATAATGTGTCGTTACTGATGACTAATTAACGGTTGTTCTATTTCTATTTGATAAATTTGTTATTAAAAATTGTAATACGCTTTATCGCAACGGATAATCCGAGTTTGAAATAGAGGCACAAGCCAAAGCTTTTCGAATGTTATTAATAAATTTATTAATAACTTTCCGTGAGGTAAGTTATAGTAATTGTCCAAAAAGCTAAAATGGAAATTAAGCTTAAGAGAATTAAACTGAGAGAACAGAACATCCGATTTGAATGATTCAAAAAAAATTCAATTCATAATGATGAGAAGACGTGGTTACTAGTTTCTGGCGAAAAAGCTCAGCCGTTTCAGAGAAACGATTAGTTTTTAGTGAAGACAATTTTTTTAAATTTGAAATATAAAAAATATGTTTGTTTTCCATTTTTTCGTTCAATATCAAAAATAATTATAGTTAAAATTCTAACGATCACTTATATATTTGAAATAAATAATTTCAACTTTGCAATAATTTTTTTTTTGATTTATGTTTTATAGCAAGCTATACAAGGTACATTCAGCTACATTTGTTACAGTTATATATTATTTGACTGCGTGAGAAGGATCGCTATCCTGCGATAGCGCCTTCATAGATGTTATGTTATATTTTGTAGTAAATCATTGCAGAATCTTTTTTTAAGACGCTTTGGTGGTAAAGGCTTGAGCTGATCTAACGCTAATACGTTTAGATGACGACTTAGACGAGCTTTGTATCTGGTGCAGTAAAGACTAATTTCTTCTTCTATAGTTCGAATTCTGAGATCTTGATGTATCAACCAATTGGGAACGTATTTTGGAGCGTTCACGATTTTTTTTTAAATTTTATTTTGGAACCTTTGTAGAATAGATATGTTCGATTTACTGGCCGCACCCCATAGTTGTAGGCCGTAGGACCATATTGGTTTAATAATTGTCATGTATATTAGGAGTTTATTTTCTATTGTGACTTGTGATTTCCAGCCCATTAACCAATTAAGTTGCCTACGTGTTAATTCGAGCTGCTGACGCTTCTTTAAAATATGTTCATGCCAGGTTAATTTTCTATCTAAATGTATTCCCAGATATAAATACAGTTTATGTAATTTTGAGAAATATGACACAAATTTCTTCATTCTAACTCCGCTTGATGTATTATTTACTTCTCATGAAAACTTATATAAACATTGTCATCCAATTTATAAGCTCTTATATTGTGCCTCTAAAATACGAATAATGAAAGTTACAGTATTTATAATAATCTATTTGAAAGCATTTAATGAATTGCTTAGATAATATTTTATCACGGTACGAGAAGTTCCAGCAATTTATTTTAAGACACACTTAAGTATATGTATGTGAGTTTGTGTTTTGTGGAGATATAATTTGTCGTCGACGATTTCGGTTCCTAGGGGTGGCGACGTGCTCATTAGTTTTTTTTACAAAAACAGGTCCAGCCGTTTTGGAAATAAGGAGCTAAAAGTTCAAAAAACAGATACAAAATTAATAGTTCTCCATTCCAATTAACTTAGAGATATGGTACCTCTATTGATGTAGCTTTCTCAAGAAATTTAGACAATCTGTCTAAAAATCTGTATACAAATCCAATTTTCTTTTCTTTTCAGGATTGCGCTTAGTAGAGACCTTTCTTTGCCCATTTTTTTCGTGGCTTTCTTGTTATCTTGTCTGTCCAGTGTCCAGATCTTTACCATTCACATTCAGCACCACATATAAAAACTTTCCTGGAAGTTCTTTTTGGGCTTTCTTAGAGTCCATGACTCTGATCCTTACAGAGCTATGCTTCAGACATAGCACTTTATTAGTCTATTCCGCAAGTCAAGACTTAGTTTGTTCGTCAGTAGCGTTCTCTTCTTCATGAACACCACCTTGGTGCTTGCGTTCTATATCCTGATCTCTCTTGTGCAGTATCCGTCTCTGGTCAGGATGCTTCCCAGGTATTTGAAATGATCCACTTCTTCCAATTTTCGATTTCCTACCGTTATCCTCAGGAGCTCATCTTCAGGGTCTTCAAGTGCCTCGTTGACGAGCCATTTTCCGTACAGGTTGAATAGGATCGGTAACAGGCATCCTTGCCGCACTCCTCTACCTATTTCAACGCTATTTATATCTCTGTGGTTTACTTGAACCTTTACTTTCTATTCCATATACAGGTTCTGAATCATCCTGCAATCTCTCTGTTAAAGGCTTTCTACCAATCTATTAAACAGCAGCATTTGTCCTCGTTAACGTCGTGACATCTGACAGTCATTATCCTCAATTTTCCAATAGCATCCCTGGTGCCTCTTTCTTTTTTGAAACCAAACTGGTTTTCGCTCATGTGCTATTCGATCTTATTTTTGAGTCGTCTTGTAAGGACTAGTACCTTTCCTGTGTGCGAAGTCAAACTGATCGTCCTGTAATCGTTGCACTTGTTTGCTTTGGGCTTTTTCTGATGAGCTATCATCGTGACATCTAGAGAGTCCAGAAATTTGGTCAGTTTCTTTAATCTGTTGTTGCTCAGCTTCTTCAGCAGAACTGACCGTATGTCGTCATTTCCCAATGTTTTCCTTCTTTATTGTTCTAGACTTCGCTTTTCAATATGCATGGTCCCTTGTCGTCTATTCTTTGATGTCAATATTGTCAGGACAATTTTCTCTATTGTACAATTCCTCAATGTATTTTTCCCGCACGCTGAAAATTTTCTAGTGCTCTATTTCTATTATCGTCTTCTATTTCGTATCTTTTTCTGCTATCTGTTTTCGTCCAGTCCATTACCTCTGTAGACTGAAACATTAAATCATACGCTGTGTCTAATGTTCCATTATCCTGTTACACGTTTCGTCCATGTTTTTTGCATTTGCTTTCTTCGTTTTTCGCTCTAATTTATTATTCAATTTTTTATGCATCTTCGGATCTGTATTCTTATACTTTCTGCGTTCATCCATTTTCTTTACCATCTCCTGGATTGTTCACAACTTTCTAGCTACATTATCTAGCTTACCGACGTTTCCAGCGTTTCCAGAAGTACACAATTTACCTTATTCTTATCTTATTCTACTACCTCTTCTCCATCTTTCATTACGCAAAATTTTGTCTCCTTACTTTGACTCTGCTATTACTCAAGTTTTTCAGATTCCATCTGTGTTTCCTTTTACCCATTTTTGATTCAATTTGTCTCTATATTGGCCGCCAACAAACCGTAGTTTTGTTGCTACTTTCGATGGGTTTTATTATTTTACAGAAGAGGAAGACCTCGTTGGAACCATTTTCTTTTAGAATGCTCTCACACATTCGGGTCGCGCTTTAGGATTTATGATCTGGAACTATCTCGAGCATTATTTGATCTGCTTCTCCAGTCAATACTGGTATCGGTGCTGTTACTTGCTATTGATTGCCGATCTCCACTATGTCGAGACGGTTCAGGGAGTGGGGTAATAATTCAGTGAAATAATTATTTTAACTTCTACATATAATTTTGAATAAAATTTGCAGATATAGTTCTTATCTCTAATTATATGTTTTATCTTAAGTTTTGGTTCGTTTTTGGACAACCCAATTTGAAGAAGTAGCAATAGCCAATTTCCCTTTACCATATGGTAAATACCAAAGAAAAATAGACTCCGCGGGCATTGCTGAGTCAAATTAAATAATGAATTAATAATATACATAGGTTATTCGATGGGTTGTCATTTAAATACATCCCTAAAATGAGAACCACAGATAATAGGACAAAAGTTCTAATTGCTAGTAAAAATAAACATATGATAAATAAGTTTGGTTATTTGGACATACAATTATATGTTTGTTTCTATACTAAAAAAGTACAAAAATACGTAGGAATAATTTTGGAATTTATTGAATGCAGTTTCATTCATAAATTGGTCTATTATAGCCATTTTAATTATTTATTATCATAATACACTTAATTTTTATTAAAAAAAACACATGGATATTAATATATATATATATATATATATATATATATATATAATATGTTTAAAATCATACCTCTACTCCAGTAAATCCTGGAGCTCCACAACCCGTCATTTTTTTCTTAATGTCTTCAACGGGAATGTTTTTTGCTTTTGCTAAATCTTCAAGAAATTTCTTATAATCTACAATTGATGCTTTCACTGTTTTAAGTTTTTTGAAATGAATTCCTGTATCTGTGGTAGTAATTTTTTTTCCGTCAATGACTTTGGCTTGCTTCATCCATTTATCGCTCTGTGATAATGTTATGTGTTTACCATCAGATTTTGTATCACCAAATTTTGAGAAACTTTTGAAGACTTCAGTGAATGTTGGTCCTAAATAGATAATACTTTTAGTGTTCATGCATTAAAATATATTATCTAATACAAATTTTCACATATAAGATTAAATAACTTATATTGGTAGATTTTTTTTGTAGTCCCTAAATTATCTTACGTTTTGTGCCAGAAAAATATGAAGGAAACAATTTATGAGGATTTAGAAACTCTCCAAATATTTAAATAAAATTGTACAAATAAAAACATCCGAATAATGATAATTTTACGATCTAAACACACTTGAGTTTTACATTAAATAAGTCATTCTAAAAATTCTAATGGTTTTGCTGATTTTCAAATGTATTTGAAGAGATCTGGGACATATCGATGATTTTCTAAAGACAAAACACGTTTTATATTGAATTGTTTAGTTTTTCTTAACATTTTTCTATTTATTTTTAATAATCTTCAATCTTGTGATAAATTTTTAAAACAAGTATGATATTACAAACAATTGATTATTATTTTTTCTTACATTTTGTGAGATACGTTTCTGTCGCAGAGAAAAAAATGTAACATACGTGATTGCGTCATGTTCTTTTCAAGTAAGAGTACATGAATAAATTGTCTTCTATTATTTTATTTTGAGAAGCGATCAACTTTTTAAATAATCTTATATATAAAAATGAATCGCAAAATGTTTTGGTAAGCGCATAACTCAACAACGCCTGGACCAATTTGGCCAATTATTTTTTTAAAATGTTTGTTGAAGTACAAGGATAGTTATTCCGACGAGAAAAAATCGAATAATTACCGGGAAAACCCTAAAAACAGTCCTTTTCTTTTTCACATACAATCGTTTTCTAACTAAAAGGTGAAATCAATTTGAGCGTTAATTTTTTTATAATGCGTAAATGAATAAGGTGAATTAGAGAATTTATAAAAGTAAACTGGTGGATAAGTAAATTGGAGGATATGTAAAATGGTAGGCAGGACAAGTAGTAGATAGGCAAATAACAAGACGGATAAACAGGTTGACAGGTAAATTGGTAGACATGTGAAACGGGTTGATAGGTAAATAGGTTGACAGGTAAACTGGTAAGCCGGTAAAATGGTAGATTGATTAACAAGTTAATAGATAAATCCGTAGACAAATTGTTGACTAGGTAAATTGTTGAACAGATAGTAGTAACAACACACAACTTCGTTCAACTTTTGTTCAACAAAATCACGGCAAAGCGCGAACGGGTACAGCTAGTTCCTAATAAAACACAAACATTATTAAACTTTTTATTAACGTATTTTATAATTATAAAATATATCATCATTTAATATTTACAGCTGTCAAAAAATATAATTTTGATTATTTTTTAATGTAGGGTAGGGCGGGGCTAGTTGAGCAAATTTTTACTTAAACGGATGTAGCTCCTCGATGAAAAGTCTCAATAAATTGCCGTACGGTTTAATGGATTTGTTGTTTATCGCTTAACAAAAGTGTTAATACTATTTTTTGGTAATAAGTAAAATTTAAAAGCTACAGCTGTTTAAATGCAAAAAGTCAAGTATGCTCAATGTACCCCATAGGTGGGGCAAGTTGAGCACTAAGAAAGTATAATGGAATCATAGGTTCAATGACGTTTAGTGATGAAATAAAATAAGTTTTTAATAACCAGTTCTATATTTATAGTATTTATTTATTTTTTATTTATTTATTGACAGAGAAAACATAACTTATAGTAATTTGCTTTGAATAATTAACGAAAAGTAGAATCAACAAAACAATATCGTATCTTAGGAACTATTTACCATTATATTTAGTATTTTTGTTTTAAAATCATTATTTCTTTATATTATTACTCATAGATAGCTTAAATCTTAAAAATAATAATTAATTTCTGGAAGTTAATGGTAATTGTCTTAGTGACAGAACAAATTTAGCAACTATGCTCAACTAACCCCAACTCGGAATTTCAAAATAAAGTGAGTTTATAAAAAAACCGCGAGAATTATACCCAGAATGTCTGTGCATATTAAAAGTACTATAATTATATGGAAGAATAACATTTACCCGATTAAAAATAAATAACATTTGACTGAGCCAGACGAAAACTCGTGTTGAATTACTTTTTTACTTTTTGGTCTCAAAAGAAACAAAACGGCCGTGAGCCTCACTCATTTGTCCAGCGGCCACTAGCGATCGCGGAATGTTCATTTACCCAAACCTCTATCTTTCCGCCATATAATGCCTAAACGGACAGTGAATAGTTTCCTAGATATTTCGATTGCTCAACTTGCCCCTATGCTCAACTAGCTCCGCTCTACCCTACTTTAAATTTTCATAAAAAGAATGATAGTCAAGTTCCTGTGTTTTTGACTACCTCATGAAATTTTTTTGGAATATAAATTTTTAACTGTGGTTTCGACAATCTGCTTCTTATTTAAACGTTGGGGAAGTTCCTTCCATTCGTCATCAATGGACAATTTAAACATAAACTTGTCTTTAGTATATTTTAAAGCTCTCAGTTGTAATACAGTTGGTGAACAGTTTTCATTTCCAGGCCGAATAGATTTAAAAAATTCCAAATCAGTGTGATTAAAAAAAATTGAAATCAAGATATTTTACTTTGTACGGCTTTATTAATCTAGATTCTTGAATAATTTGGACAAATTAAGGTCTAAAGTATACAACTCGCGATCTTTTTTACGTCTATCTATTGCTGCAAAAACACCCACATTCCGTTTGAGTATGACCCTTAACCAAGTATATTTGAAATATGGTGACATGTTTTTTACAGAAAATTGGTACAGAGCATTATTATAGTGACATTGCGGTTCTAGGCACTACAAACTATCGCTGTATAATACAATTGGCGTATCAAGCTAAATTTCATTTTTTAATAAATCGATGAGACAAGAAGCAAAAACATTGCCATCCATGTCATCTTCTTCATCTTCGTGCTATACATAACACAATGCATCTCCATTTGCTATATTATATATAGTAATTTGATGACATTTCATTTATTTTTGTTGAAAATAAAGTGCACCTGCGGGTAAATGTGGTATAATTTGCACGGTTTGAACGTCTATAGTGAATGCCTTGATCTCTTAACAATAGCTTTTATTTTATCCGCTCTTTTTCATCTCAAGCACGGCCTTTCTCTTTAACATGCTTATTGTACTCTTCTGTAGATATATTTTTATTTAAAAGCAAAATAAGTGTCACAGAAGTCTATTCGCGGCTGAAAAATATTAATGTCCATAGCTTGGTACTTCAATATTTGGGATATTTAGCTCTTTCATGGACTTTTTAAAATCACCATAAACATCTTGAGCAGACTTGTATAAATTATCTAAATATAACTTAGATGTATCTTTTCGACAGTATGTGACTCCATCTTAGGTACACTGCAAATGTTGTTGTGTGAATCAAAACTCAAAAACATATTAAAAACCATAAAAAAGCACAACATTATACACTTAAGGGAGCGGTATTACATAAAGGATGTTTTTTAACACGGCGATCGTTTAAATTATCGAATAATCCTCGACATCAGGCGTGTAAAGTTACATCCATACGGCGTGTAAACAGTTGCACCAAGTCGAGTTTTATGTCGTAAATCTGCGCAGTTTCATAGGAACTAACTTCACTTTCAGATTTGTTGAAAAAAAGTAAATTTTTGTCAAAAATTTATAGTTTTTTCAAAAATCTAATTTATTCATAGTAATTTTTTTTCAAAAATGTTAATTTTGTGCTCCAAATTAAAAATTAACATTGTAAATTGTTGATCAATTTGCTAAATGTAGTAAAATTACTATAATTAACTCAGTATTATTTCATCTTTTTCAATTAGGTGATTGATTTGCGCAAATCAATTAATGTCAATTTTTCATGCCAAATATTGTTTGGAAAATGTGAAACTTAATGCGTTTGTATGAACAAATACATTTGTTTGGGACATACATAAAGCAGTAGAGAAAATCCTTCTGCTCCTGTACTTTTCATCCCAACATCGGACAAAATACCTTAATATTGAGTTTCTGTCTAATAACTGGTTATGAATTATTGTAGCAGAAGTTAATTAATCAACACAATATGCTTATATATAAGGAAAGAATCCAACAGATATATAACGCGCATACATAAATTATTAACACAATTTAAACTTTTTTCCCTATAAAACTTTCTTGGAAATTTTCCACCTGAACTATATCAAAATCACCACTAAATCCGGTTAAACACGCGCTATCGCATGTGCTAATGCACATTATGAAATGCTGCTAATCTTGATATGCACTCATTCAAATTACACTTATATAGTAAGCATATTGAACTCTAGTCACGTGAATATTGTAATGGGTTAAATGTTTATTTTTGTGAAAAAAAGATAAGTTAGAATTTATAATGAAATTAATTATAATTCCATGACGCCTATTGGTAAATCGAAGAAATTTCAACAAATTTTGGGAGTTAGGGTCTATTGTAACTAGTAACAGGGGTTTTTAAATAGGATCTTAAGCGATAGTAAAATATTTTTATAGCTGCATTGGATATAAATTTTGCCTTGCATAATATTATCATAGCAACTGTCCCGCAATAAACAGAACTGTGTAGGTCCGTCATTGACATTTGACAGGCAATATAAAATTCGTCTATCATAAAATTTCGGTTTGAGTTATTATTATTGACTATTGACTAATTTCATATATCTCACGACGTTTCAAATTTATTAATCTTTGATAATGTGTAACAATTTTTGTAATTGCAAAATTGTTTAAGTAGTTATCTTGATTAATGTAAAAAAATCACACTTAGGATAAGTTGAAACAAATCTTTGGGACTAGTTGTAACATACAAAAATTATATGCAGATTTGAATGTATAGTTTGTAAGATAGGAGCACATGTTAGCTGTATTACAGGATTATAAAAAAAAATAAAATAATTTAAAATCTGATATAGCCGAACTCATACACTGGAAATTCCATGCTTATCTTAAATATCGATTTGATTCTTCACTCGTTAGCTGTGGGAGTGCATATATTGTACATATATATATACGAGTATATTATATATACCCATATGTTAAATATAAAATTCTTCTTTAATGATGTATAAAAGGATACTCCTTCTAAACGATTATTCGGATTTTGATAAATCTTTCTGAAGATTGTTAAGGGAATTTTTTAAGATGTATGTGATTATAAAAATATGGTTAGATTGTAAAAATGAATGAAACTAGTGGGATGCATGGCATCGTGCGTTAAGGCAAATTGCTAGAACTTCCCGTACCGTAACGAAATGATCGAGGAATATTGAATGTTTTAAAATAGATTATTATTAATATTGTAACATTCTCTAATATTTATAAGAATTATACAAACTGAATTGGAAAGTTGAAATTATTTGTATAAAGTATACTAGAACAGAATAAAAATAAAACTCTGAATGATTTACGATATGCAAAAAAAAAATTCTTACAAAAAATTTTTTTTTTGAAAAAAAAAATTTGGAACAAAATTTTTTATTTCCAAAATCAATTATTTTGTTAAACAAGCAGAAAGTTCTTTGAACTCAAAAACTGCTATTTTTTGCACATTTAGCTCTGTATCTCCGAAACCGCTGGACCTGCCTTTGCCAACTAATAACCATTTCTCCCAATCATTACTAATTGAATGTTTTTTGGAGCATTCAAATCCGATGCTCCGATCTCTCAAAAACTCGATTTCTATTTTTTGCACTCTTTCCTCTTTATCTCCGTAACTGCTGGACCTGCTTTTGCCAAAAACTAATCAGCGCATCTCCCTATCGATAGGAATCAAATGTTATTTGAACCATTCAAATCGGTTAATCCGTGCGCCCGAAAACGTAGACGAAAAATTGTATCCATACATACACACACACATTCATTTTTTCTGAAGTATGCCAAAATGTTCAGAAACCTTCAAAACGTCGAGAAATGCAAAAAAAAAATCGATTTTTGGACGATCACAATAACTTACCCAACGGGAAGTTAAAAAATGACGAAAAATCGCTTATCATTGTTTGATATTGAAAATATTTCAAAGTGTTTGAGTATGGCACAAACGCATTATAAATTTTAATACTATAATATAATTTGAAATTATAAAATGTTTTATTTTATAAATTCTGTCAGTTACGCACATAAATTTGAAACGGAGCAAAAACTCCGTAATAATATTATATTTGAAAATTTTGAAATGTTAAATAACTAGAGTTTTTCAATCAGTGTCATGTTTCCAAAAATTAAGGATTTTTAAAATTAAAAAAAAAAATAGATTTCTGAAAAGGTATTGATATTGTGTGACCTATGCGTATTGCTCTAAACTATTGTTTTATATCAAAGAACTTGTTTGTTTATTGTCAGTCAGAAGAGATATACTTAATTTGTATATAATAATTTAAAAATTATGATTTTCTATTATAAATATTTACTAAATTTCAATCTTTTCTTATATTTGATAAAACAAAACTAACCTCCAGAAGGTGGTGCTGGTGAATCAGGTGGTGCAGGTGAAGGTGGTGCTCCATTGCTCTTGTTCAGCGTCAACGCCTCAACCTCTGCAGTCGGTACGGTCGCACTCGCACTTTCTGCATTTGCTTCGTTAGACGACATTGTTAAGCAACTGCAATAAAATTAATTATTGAATATTAAAAAAGGTCAATAATTATTATGTAATTCACGATGAAAGTTATACTGTCACAACCAAATGACATGAATCACAACAAATAAAACGTATCAAACAAACAACTATTGTACTATGCTCAGTAACCCCACAGACAGAGTAAAATGTGAAAGCCAGAGGGCAAAAAGATGCAATGTTTTATTTTAAATTTTAAAGTGATTTTATAAAATAATAGCTATAATATTCATGTAACTAATTCATAATATTATACAACAATGCAAAATATAAATTTTACGGGCACATTTTACAAAGATAACACTGTATATAACCTTGATCTGGTGGTTTGTCAGAAACATTCATCAGCAGAGTTGGACAGCAGAGATGAACAATTAATTTAATTTTTTTCTGTAAAATAGCTTTTTTAATTGAAATTCTATTTTAAATACTATTTTGCATACTTTACATCTTTTCCAGAATAAAGATTAATTGGTCCTTTAGCAAAGGTGTAAGGTATGAAAATTAGTAAATAAAAATCAAATAAAGTTAAATAAAGCAATTTTACAAGAGTTGAGTTAAATAATAGTTATTTCTACTCTGCTGATGAATATTTCTGATGAAATACCAGATTAAGTTTATATACAGTGTTATCTCTGTAAAAAATGATTCCATGAAATTTAAATTTTGCATTATTTGAATAATATAGTCATTCTTTTGCGAAATTCTTCAAAAAGGGCAAGGTGACAAATATTTGAAAAATAGCAGAAAAGAAACACATTTATACAATGATGAATTTGCTGCGAGTTTAATTGAACATAATCAGATAGTTGTTTGTTTGATATGTATTATTTATTGTGATATAATTGGTTTGGTTTTCAAAATAAAATTGCCAAAGTCAAATTTGAACACTATATTCCGCCTCATTGCGAATTATTGTGACCATTATAAAATCTATATTATCTGGAAACCATAAAACATTTTACAACAAATGATCCAATCGTAGGCAAAAATAGATACATAATAAAGATACTAATAAAAGAATAACTTTCAGGTTTTGAAATAATTTCATGCTACTTTGCTTATTATTAACTTCCCGTAGTAATCGCAAAAAAATCGAAAATGAAATTTTTTATATCTTTACGTTTCAAAGATTTCTAAGCATTTTGGCATACCTTAGAAAAAATTGATGGATACAATTTTTTGTCGACGATTTTTAGAACACGGACCAACAAATTTGAATTATTCAAAAAACATTCGATTCATATTAATAGGGAGACGTGCTGATTAGTTTTTGACAAAGGCAGGTTCAGCCTTTCGTTTCAACGCAGCTAACGTATCGCGTTTTGAAAAAAAAGTTCAAAATTTCCAAAATAGTTCAGTATAGAAAAAAATCAAACTTTTCAAAAAGGTCAATTTTTTTCAAAAATTTTAAAAATCTCAAGAATCGATTTTCTTCGAGTTCTAAAAGAAAATTGAATATTTTTTGAAAATTTTAATTTTTGGTACGGAAAGTTCCAGCAATTTGCCTTAAGGCACGATGCCATGCTACTAGTTAATGTAAATATATTGTAGCAATATATGCACATCAATTATATTTCTTGAATTACAAAAATATATCTGATGCATTTAGATAACAAAGAGAGATCTCTGTACTTTATGCGAAGTTCAAATAACTACGTTAGCTTCGGTATTTTGAAAGTTATAAAATATTTTTTTGTACAGAATCTATGTGTAATTTATAATGTTTTATATCCCTGGTTTTTATAGGAAAAAAGTAATAAAATATCGAAAGTATATAAAATCTTAAACAATGACTTGTATTAATTTATATTGCTTAAAAAATATTGGGTGCGTTGAGAAATTGAAATTTATGATACATTACTTGTGTCATTTACAATTACGGACACAATAAAATCTTTGAGTTAAATTTTTAGCCCAAGGTATTATACTTAAAGAAAAGTTAATACACATAGCTAAAAATATTTATATATAGATAAGTCTTGGGTGTGCTATTGATTTGCAAACAATAAATAGTAACTATAATATATGTATGTTGTACTTATATTAATAGTAACAATACGTATATGAACATTTTTGCACGTTTGTGTTCCTTGGCAAACAATTTATATTATATATATATATATATATATATATACATATAATATATATTATATATATTATATATAAACAAAATAATATTAACCTTGTGATTTAGATTTGGAAAGAATTTGAAAGTTGAGATTTAACACGGCGTTGATAGTTAGCAACCAAGTAAAAGTTATTCATCAACTTTAAATGAAAATTTACTTCAGTATAACTTGATATTTTATATATTTTTCTGTATATCATGTTTATTTTAAAATATTTATTTATGTATACATGTAATGTAATAAGTCAGTGCCCCTCAAAAGAAATCAATCCAAACTAACAAGTAAGTGAAATTTATGAAAAAGATATGTGAATAAGAACATACTGACCTTATTTCTAATATATTTTTTTTTGCTTAAAATACCTCACAATCACAGTAAAAGTGATAAATTACTAATGCTCAATACGATGCCAATTCTTTCCAAGACGATAACATGTTTAATCAGTGTGGTTATCTTGACATAAATTTAATCATTTTATAATTGCTCCAATATATTTGATGTAGATAAATAACATTCATGTCAATACTGTTTTTTTTTTAAAAAAATCATACTATATTTATTCATTTCAGAAGCATAAAAAAGTTTATATTTTTTGATGAAATTAAATGTCTAGCTCATAATTAAAATCAGATTTCATGATCTGTGTATAACTTTATGATATCAATAAATAGAGAGAAAAGTGATATAAAAATTACTCAATCTCATAGGGTGGGCTCAAATATAGAATTAGAAGCTAATGAATATGGGATAAAAATATTGAAATTGTACTTTTTTACATATTGTATTTGTAAGGCATACATTTTAGGTACAATTATAAACGTAATTTTATTTATCTGCAATATCGTTTATTATCTGCAATTACTTTTGAACATATAAATTACAGCGAAAATTCAAACAATTGATTTGTGGTCATAGAATCTGGGAATATAATTTTATGTTTTAATACTATATGTAGCGGCCTGTCAACATGCACCGCATTTGCTGTAGCGGCCTGACAACACGCATCGCATTTCTACTGGACAGATAGGCTCATATAGTGACAGCACGGAGAAAACAAAATAAATTCAAGTGTCAGATCTAATCTCGCTTTTGTTTCTCCTTAGTCTCATTGCCAAAATTTATAATTCTTGAAACCTTTTCTTTTCCATTGTAAATATAAAAATACCAATCACATTTCATAAACGATCAATATGATTACACATAGTGTTGTCAATATTAATCTTACGTAAAATAAACCAAATATAAATAATATTTCATGGAATTTATTATTGTCTACAATTTGGAACAATTCTGGTATTAATATGGACCACGCTTCCATATTTTGGTGACCCCGACGTGATAACTAGTAACACACATAAAAGAAGGTAAGAAGATCAAGACATATTTTGAAGTAGCAAAAAAAAATAAATTGAAGTCTCATGAATTATTAAGAAAAGAATTTTTAAAAATATAAATAATTATTATAAATGGCTACAAAACTGCCATAACTCGAAGAGCATTCTAAGCATACAATTGAGACTCCGATCACGCACTTCGAGATCAATAACAACACGTGCTCAATAAATCACTTATTATTCTGGTAAATAAGTCGATAATAAGCACCATGGCATCAGACAGGGAGCATCAGCAAACAATTTGGCAACCGCCATATACTCTTAGCCGCTAACTCACCAGCGAAGGGCCACATACACTCAACCGCTAACTCACCAGCAAAGGGCCACATATACTCAGCTGCTAACTCACCAGCGAAGGGCCACATCTACTCAACCGCTAACTCGCCAGCGAAGGGCCACGTAAGCAATCAACCAACTCACCAAGCTAACACGGCATTCAAAACGGCCACGGCCACAAACAAATAAAATTAATCACACAATCTCAACCAAAAAAAATTACAAGAAAGTTCAAGATGGCAGTCAGAGATGCGAAACAATCTTTTTCATTGGGGCGGAGTGAGCTGTAGCGGCCTGTCAACACGCACCGCATTTGCTGTAGCGGCCCGTCAACACGCATCGCATTTCTACTGGACAGATAGGCTCATATAGTGACAGCACGGAGAAAACAAAATAAATTCAAGTGTCAGATCTAATCTCGCTTTTGTTTCTCCCTAGTCTCACTGCCAAAATTTATAATTCTTGAAACCTTTTCTTTTCCATTGTAAATACAAAAATACCAATCACATTTTATAAACTTAATGAATGAATTTATTATTGTCTACAATTTGGAACAATTCTGGTATTAATATGGACCACGCTTCCATATATATTGAACACTATGTTTTCATTAATTTAATGAATGCTTTAATCATTATCAGAAACATTAAACAAATACTATGGGTTAAACTTACGGGGGGAGTCTGCTTTAGAGGCTTATAAAAATCTTTAGCCAAAAATATATCCCTAAAATTTCGTAAATAAATTCAAATTATTTTTGGAGTTACAGAAGAAATATAGAGCCTAGCATGGAGAATGTATACGAGCGGAATGAAAACTTTGAGGCGCAATTTCTCAGTTTTCCATTTTTTTATTCTTCCTAATTGGCAGAAAAGATACCTAAAAAACTAAACGTCTTATTGAAACGAGACAAAATTGTTTGTATTCAGGATTAAATTCCTAATCAATCTAAACAAAAACATGATTTTATTTAAGTTGAAAAATTTGGTAAATTTTTCACTTTTTCCAGATCTTTTAGGTTTAAGTGTTGTTTTTTATCAATTTGGAACCATTTGAGCCCTTGGCAGCAAGGCAAGCAAAAATTCGAAAATGTCCATATTAAGGACCACCCTAATATATATATATATATATATATATATATTATATTTATATTTATATTTATATTATATCAGATGGTAGAGTCTTGGATTTGTTCCGAAACGTCGACATTAAACAAATAAATTTATTTGTACTTCAAGTTCTTGCTATCTGCTTTCTTCAAAATTGAAAATAACCTTATTAATTATAATTTCAAATATATCGTGATCGTACTGCTTTGCTATTTGTTGACTATTTTTAATTCCTAACATTTTCGATGGTATAAAATACAAAAAAAAATAAGGAGAATGTGAGTAACTACGCACGATGCCATAGTGGTGGATTCGCCGCTTTCGTAATGGGGGACACGCGCAACGAACACTACATTATCGCCCCGATTTACCACACCCTCCGAAGCTGACCTATTTACCAAGTCAATATGATTTTCTTAGCGATAGGGCAATGCTTATATAATCTTTTCTTTTTAATTTCATGTATAAAATTGTCTTAAATGCACTGAGATATAACTCAGAAATAATTAAAAGAACGAAATTAAATACAAATTCACGATTTTAAAATAATAATAATTAAATTAAGACTTTGCGCAAACAGATATTTGAAAAAAAAAGCTTGATAGTAGGATAGAGCGGGCTTAAATGTCCGGGTGAAAAGGTCAACCACCAAATCTCAAAAAACAAATAAATAAAGGTTTAAATTTTTTAACTACAATATTTGAGAGTATAGGTTTAAAGATGTATAATCAGCCATCTCCTAAATCAATAAAATCGCTACCAGGACATAAACGACCATGTTTATATAACAAAACTATTTTCTTTCGTTGTTAGTTTTAGACAAGACCTTAATATAATTTTTAAATATACGTTATTTGATTTCAAGATGTATTGTTAATTTTACCAACTGATCCTCACCCTGGTAAAGGCGTAACAATGAAAAATACTATTTGAAATTTTAATTCAGTTTATAAAGCAATTTTACAAGAAAATAAATTAAACTAATAATTATTCCAAAAATATTCCAACGAATACCGTGTTACCTTTGTCAAAAATGTGCTTATAAAATTTATATTTTGAATTGTTTGACTATTGTGTGACATTGAATCTCTTTGCCTCCTGGCTGTCTTGTTTTATTCCGCCTATAGGGTAAAAAGGGACTGCTAATAATTTTAGTGAAAAGGCACATTTATATAATTAGGAAATTAAATAGAAATTTTGCTGAACATAGTACGACAGTGGTTGTTTGATACGCGTTATGTATTACGATGTACTTCATTTGGTGGACAGAATAATTACCAAGCCAAATTGGACCTCTATACCC
This sequence comes from Ctenocephalides felis, assembly GCF_003426905.1. Lineage (NCBI taxonomy): Eukaryota > Metazoa > Arthropoda > Insecta > Siphonaptera > Pulicidae > Ctenocephalides > Ctenocephalides felis. The sequence continues at coordinate 37,348,497 of NW_020537324.1, read as the reverse complement.
CGCCTTACTCTAAATAATTGACATACATATATTGTCGATAAGTACTCAATGATTATCATATAACATTTATGAATTAATACTAAGAACTTGTTAAACCATCAAATGTAATTATTACTATATTTTTATAAGAATATCAATAACTTTTAATCAAATAATAAATGCGTAATGAATCTAAAAAGATTTCTCATTATTATTTTTACTGCAAATACATATTATATATGATTCGTAAAATTTGTAAAAATACGTTTTAATATGAATACAGTTTACTATTTTGAATAATGCAAAAAACTGACAAATTCGCAACTTTGATTTAATATTGGCTTGCCGTGACATTCCCAGATTGTATTACACAATCGGCCACCTAGACATCAAGCAGCAGTGATATCCGTTTTTACTTGAGAATATACTTCTAAATATGTTTCAAAGTAAAAATAATTTAAAAAATAGAAAAATATTATTAGCAAAAATATTACAAAAAAATGAAATGTGGATGTCATCGTTGGGTTACCTTCTAAAAAGCAACGATGTTAGAGAGAAGGTTCATCACAACAGCACTTATACTATGTTAATAATATAACACAAAATTCAATTAAAAAATTAATTAATTTAGAAAATATACGAAAACAAAAGAACAAATATTTTATAATAATAGGGATAATAACTCTATTTATTCAAAGTTTCCAAATAATAGTTATATCACCGGGCATTCCTATAACAAATTTAATAAAATAATGAGGTATTTTAAAATGCATCACAACTAAAATTGATCTTTGGGTTGTCTTATTAATCATTCAACAAACTAGTGGTGTATGACATCGTGCCTTAAGGCAAATTGCTGGAACTTCCCATAACGTAATGAAAAACTCGAGGAATATTAAATGTTTTCAAATAGATTATATAAATACTGTAACTTGTTACATGAAATGTTTACAGAAAAGTAAATAAACAAATTTTAATCATTCGGATTCAGAATGAAGAATTTTGTCTAATATTTATAAGAATTATATAACTATATTGCAAAGTTAAAATTTATTTATTTGAAGTATTTGAAGTATAGAGCTTTAGAACTTTAGCTAGAATTAAAATTAAAATTCGAATAATTCTCGATATCCAAAAACAATTTTTTTAAGCAGAAAGTTTTGTGAATCATTCAAATCGGATGCTTAGTTCTCTCAAAAACTGCCATTTTTGCACCAAATGGCTGTATCTGTCTTTGCCAAAAACTAATCAGCACATCTCCCTATCAATATGAATCGAATATTTTTCGAAACATTCAAATCGGTTGATTTGAATACACACACACATATCCATTTTTTCTGAGGTATGCCAAAAATGCTCAGAAACTTCAAACGTGAAGAAATGCAACAATTTGCATTTTAGATTTTCAGCCATTACTATATATATAATATATATACGGGAAGTTAATAAATAACACAATTAGTAAATGTTTTCATATAAGACAGATTGTTATTTATATTTGGAAAAAAAACTGTAAATGATGATGTTCTTGAATAAATTTGATAAAATGAATTAAGTGATTAAATACAACTAAAATATATAATTTCGAAATAAATATGATGTAATAATACTCGAGGAAGCACGTTAGTTGAATACCAGTAACGCCGTTCGTATATTTTTAGACGTGATGTAACAACATAGACAACAAATAAATATACATGGTGAGAGCATAAAATGGTCAATGTCATTTCTAACATCCGCGCTTGGCTCTTGGATAATAAATTAAAAGTACACAGATGTGGGTATTTATATATATATAAGCACATATATTTATATATGTACCTAATATAAATTTTATGAATACATTGTTTTCTAAAGTTCGATAAATAGATCTAATTCTTTGCACAAAAAGATATTTTCAATTCCCGAAGGAGAAGTTAACGTTTCGCGAAACAATCCAATTTGCTAATTTTATGTTCTCTCGTGGTTTCAAGTCATTCCGGATATGAATTTTGGAAAAAGAATGTGTGGTGTCAGTGTGTATATGAGCCGATAATTGAACTTTCATTGATCAATTTTGATCTTGGCGTCAATCGGACAAGCCGTTTCTTTGTAATTGACAATAACTTTTTTCGTTGACGTTTAGGACACAAGGAAGTTCGAAAGTAATTGGTTGGAAATCGCTTTGATTAATTTCTGGGTAAAATTCGGCCGGGCCGTTCTTCGAAATAGTATGTTGTTTTTTTGACAATTTTGATAAGACTTTATATGACTATATTTTTCATACATATTGAAATATAAGTACGATAAGCGGTGAATTATAAAAAATTCGTCAACGTCAAGCTATTCTAATATGAATCTACGCATATGTACGTACTTTGGTATTTCGTCCGTAGCTACTGATTGCAGTTGACGTGCACACTTAAAACGTGCGAACATAAAATAGATGAAACAAAATAGATGAAACAAATTAATTTAATTGATACAATTTTGCATGTTTGGAAGGCATTAATTAGAAAATTGTATCGATAATTTGTTTGTTAAACCAAAAATGTTAATTTTGAAATAATCAGTTGAATATTTATCTAGTAACAGAATCTCAATTCTTATTGATAAAGTTGATTATGTATACGTATCGGGAAATTTATGCAACTTGTCTTAAGGCAAAATGCTACTGGTTGATATCTAGATGCACGGAACTTTGATTTTGAACTCGAATGTGGTTGTAAGGCCAGAGGCTCTATTCCTTTTTATTTAAATAATTACGTCTCCTAAAATAAATACAATTTAAAAATGCAAAACTTGTACTGCCATATATTCTTTATCCTGAACTCGTTAATTAAATCCGTAATTAGTCATTTTTGTAAGCACGCGTGATGTCAAACGGACCCTCCCTAAACATAGTAGTCCAAATGTGAATAGAAATTATACATTTTTCATACTATATAAAAAACAACATTATTGAATATTGCATTCATATTAACCAACGCAAAAGTCTATTAATAAAACTATAAAAGAGGCAAAATTATAAGTAGAAATCATATGGACGATTTCACTAACTCGAAAGTTTTATCACCGTGCCTTTATAAAAATTAATTAATTTATTACCAGTCATCTGAACTTAACAGTCCTATGAGCTGTTTTTCTAACTTTTCTTAACGACGGCTGTCAATGAACTTTATAATTCAAGTAATGCTGATAAATTAATATTTACTAATAATTCTTGATATTTTCTAAATATCAAAACATATAATTAACTTCCCGAAGGAGAAGTTTATGTATTCATAAAAATCCGAGTCGCTAATTTTATGCTTTCTCGACGTTTCAAGCCATTCTGAATCGAATGAGACTAAATTTGGAAAAAGTATGAGTGATAGTGATTGGGTATGTGAACATATTTTT
>NW_020537324.1:37320183-37344137 GCF_003426905.1 Ctenocephalides felis | reverse complement strand
GCACTAAGGGACAACTTAGTGTCCGGTGCTAAGGGGACCAACATTTTTGTTCATTTGGTGGCACCTACTAAAACTGTTAAAAGATCTAATAATATTCTACCATTTTACGGATAACAATTAAGTACAACTTTTATCTTTGCATACCACTCAAATGTAAATGCATAAATATGCTAGAATGACTTTCATAGATATTTAGGTGACGCCGTGATTTTGCGCCTAAAACAGTAAACGGTTGCTTTGGCCGTGTGCGTCACAGGCGAGGCCTGGCGTGTGATCTTGTACCTGTATGCCCCCATGCCCCTTTCACTAGTATTTTGAAAAAAGAAAAGATTTATACTCGCTTAAATAATTCGTGTTAAATAGAGTGTCCGGTGATTGGTGCCGTCCGGCGTTACGGGACTTTCCCCTAATTACTGTAAATTTCTTTGTCGTATTATATAAATATAATATATGTTAAATGCTTATATAGAGCAAAGACCTTTATCTATAAATTTAACTATGTTTATCTACAAGAACGAAAACAAAACTAATTCGTTATAACCTTAAGGCAAGTTGCATGAACTTTCCGAAATGTGTGAAAATTGACTTAATCAATCAAAATTGAAATTTAGATATTTAAATAAAATTTTCAACTGTTTATTTTAAAAATGAAGTCATTGAAGAATTGATAATGTTTGACTCATCACATCGCTAAAGCAACTTTTAACACAAATTTTGACTATAATATTTTCTCAAACATGGATGAGTTTTTAACATTAAACTTTTTGTCGTAGGGCCGTAACAATTCAGTAGGTTTTATAAGAACATAATATCTATTAAAAAAAAGTTCATAAAAATCGGTAAAAAAAAATTTTTAACGGTTAATTTCAAGAAAACGGCTCGGTAGATTTTTACCTAAACCCAATCAGTATCATTTACAACCAATTTCTTTCGAACAGTTTTTGATTTTTTTAAATTGATTCAGAGTTGAGAGCTAAATCGTGGACGATTTTTTTTTCTTTTCTGTTATTTGCAAAGAAACGGCATGTCTGATGGTCGCGCATAGATAAACGCTAGTCCTCATCGAGATACATCGAATGGGTTTCAAATTTTTGAAATCGGTCCAGCCGTTTTTGAGAAAACGTCGATTTACAGCAACAAATATGTTCACATATCCAATCAGTATCACACATACTTTTTCCAAATTTAGTCTAATTCGATTCAGAATGGCTTGAAACGTCGAGAAAGCATAAAATTAGCGACTCGGGTTTTTTGATGAAAACATAAACTTCTCCTTCGGGATTATATGTTATTGATATTTAGTAATAATCAAGAATTATTATTAAATATTAATTTATCAGCATTACTTAAATTATAAAGATTCATTGACAGCTGTCGTTAAGAAAAGTTAGAAAAGCAGCTCATAGGACTGTTTAAGTTCTGATGACTGGTAATAAATAAATTAATTAATTTTTACAAAGGCACGGTGGTAAAACTTTCGAGTTAGTAAAATCGTCCATATGATTTTCTACTTATAATTTCGTCTCTTTTATATTTTCATTAATAGACTTTTGCGTTGGTTAATATGAATGCAATATTCAATAATGTTGTTTTTTATATAGTATAAAAAATGTGTAATTTCTATTCACATTTGGACTACTATGTTTAGGGAGGGTCCGTTTGACATCACGCGTGCTTACAAAAATGACTTATTAACGGATTTAATTAACGAGTTCAGGATAAAGAATATATGGCAGTACAAATTTTGAATTTTTAAATTGTATTTATTTTAGGAGACGTAATTATTTAAATAAAAAGGAATAGAGCCTCTGGCCTTACAACCACATCCGAGTTCAAAATCAGCGTTCCGTGCATCTAGATATCAACCACAGTAGCATTTTACCTTAAGACAAGTTGCATGAATTTCCCGATACGTATACATAATCAACTTTATCAATAAGAATTGAGTTTCTGTTATGTGAATAATTCAAATGATATTTTAAAAATAATCATCGTTTCATCTATTTTGTTTTCTAAAAATGTATTGTATTTAAGTGTAGACGTCAACTGTAATCAGTAGCTACGGACGAAACATCAAAGTGCGTACATATGCTTCAGCATAGATTAGAATCTTTCAAGCTGGCGGCGAAATTATAAACTTTGATGAATTCTTATAATTCAACCGCTTATCGTAAGCCTATAATATTTCAGAATGTTATTTAGACTACTTCTTTTCACTTAGACTACGTTAGTTTAGACGAATATAATATAATAAAGTTTCATCAAAATCGTCAAAAAAATCAACATTTAATCATTAAGAAACGGCCCGGCCGATCTTTACCAAAAACTAACGCGACTCCCAACTTCCAATTACTTTCGAACTTCCTTGTGGCCTAAAACGTGATCGAATAAGTTATTGTAAATTGCAAAGAAACGGCTTGTCCGATTGACGCCAAGATCAAAATTGATCAATGAAAGTTCAATTATCGGCTCATACACACACTGACTCACATACATACTTTTTTCAAAATTCAGATCCGGAATGACTTGAAACTTCGAGAGAACATAAAATTAGCAAATCGGATTGTTTCGCGAAAACTTTAACTTCTCCTTCGGGAAGTTGAAAATATCTTTTTGTGCAAAAAATTAGATCTATTTATCGAACTTTGAAAAACAATGTATTCATAAAATTTATATTAGGTACATATATAAATATATGTACTTATATAATATATAAATACCCACATCTATGTACTTTTAATTTATTATCCAAGAGCCAAGGGCGCGGATGTTAGAAATGACATTGACCATTTTATGCTCTCACCATGTATATTTATTTGTTGTTTTATGTTGTTACATCACGTCTAAAAATATACGAACGGCGTTACTGGTATTCAACTAACGTGCTTCCTCGAGTATTATTACATCATATTTATTCCGAAATTATATATTTTAGTTGTATTTAATCACTTAATTCATTTTATCAAATTTATTCAAGAACATCATTATTTACAGTTTTTTTTTCAAATATAAATAATAATCTGTCTTATATGAAAACATTTACTAATTGTGTTATTCATTAACTTCCCGTATATATAGTATATATATAGTAATGGGCTGAAAATCTAAAATGCAAATTGTTGCATTTCTTCACGTTTTGAAGGGTTCTGAGCATTTTGGCATACCTCAGAAAAAATTGATATGTGTGTGTGTGTGTATTCAAATCAACCGATTTGAATGGTTTGAAAAATATTCGATTCATATTGATAGGGAGATGTGCTGATTAGTTTTTGGCAAAGACAGATACAGCCATTTTGTGCAAAAATGGCAGTTTTTGAGAGAACTAAGCATCCGATTTGAATGATTCACAAAACTATCTGCCTAAAAAAAAAATGTTTTTGGATATCGAGAATTATTCGAATTTTAATTTTAATTCTAGCTAAAGTTCTAAAGCTCTATACTTCAAATACTTCAAATAAATAATTTTAACTTTGCAATATAGTTTATATAATTCCTATAAATATTAGACAAAATTCTTCATTCTGAATCCGAATGATTAAAATTTGTTTATTTACTTTTCTGTAAACATTTCATGTAACAAGTTACAGTATTTATAATAATCTATTTGAAAACATTTAATATTCCTCGAGTTTTTCATTACGTTATGGGAAGTTCCAGCAATTTGCCTTAAGGCACGATGTCATACACCACTAGTTTGTTGAATGATTAATAAGACAACCCAAAGATCAATTTTAGTTGTGATGCATTTTAAAATACCTCATTATTTTATTAAATTTGTTATAGGAATGCCCGATAGGTGATATAACTATTTTTTGGAAACTTTGAATAAATAGAGTTATTATCCCTATTATTATAAAATATTTGTTCTTTTGTTTTGTATATTTTCTAAATTAAGCATTAATTTTTTAATTGAATTTTGTGTTATATTATTAACATAGTATAAGTGCTACTGTGATGGACCTTCTCTCTAACATCGTTGCTTTTTAGAAGGTAACCCAACGGGGGTTTTGCTAATAAAATATTTTCTATTTTTTAAATTATTTTTACTTTGAAACATATTTAGAAGTATATTCTCAAGTAAAAACAGATATCACTGCTGCTTGATGCCCTAGGTGGCCGAGTTGGGTAACACAATCTGAGAATGTCACGGCAAGCCAATATTAAATGAAAGTCGCGAATTTGTCAGTTTTTTGCATTATTCAAAATAGTAAACTGTATTCATATTAAAAACGTATTTTTACAAACTGTACGAATCATGTAATATATAATATGTATTTGCAGTAAAAATAATAATGAGAAATCTTTTTAGATTCATTACGCATTTATTATTTGATTAAAAATTATTGATACCCTTTTAAAAATATAGTAATAATTACATTTGATGGTTTAACAAGTTCTTTAGTATTAATTCATAAATGTTATATGATAATCATTGAGTACTTTTCGACAATATATGTATGTCAATTATTTAGAGTAAGGCGGGGTATAAAGATTCAATTTGACTTGGTAATTATTCTGTAAACCAAATGACGTACATCGTAATACATAACGCGTATCAAACAACCAACTATCGTATTATGTTCAGCAAAATTTCTATTTAATTCCTAATTATATAAATGTGACTTTTCACTAAAATTGTCAGCAGTCCCTTTTTACCCTATAAGCGGAATAAAATAAGACAGCCAGGAGGCAAAGAGATTCAATGTCACACAATAGTCAAACAATTCAAAATATAAATTTTATAAGCACATTTTTGACAAAGATAACATTGTATCTGGTATCTGTCAGAAGATTTGGAATAACTATTAGTTTAATTTAATTCTTGAGAAATTGCTTTTTTGAACTGAATTTAAAATTTCAAATACTATTTTTTATTGTTTACGCCTTTACCAGGGTGAGGATTCAGTTGGTAAAATTAACAATACATCTTGAAATCAAATAACGTATACTTAAAAATTATGTTAAGGTCTACTAAACTAACAACGAAAGAAAATATTTTTGTTATAAATTTTCAAACATGGTCGTTTATGTCCTGGTAGCGACATTTATTGATTTTAGGAGATGGCTGATTATACATCTTGTTACCTATACTCTCAAATATTGTAGTTAAAAAATTTAAACCTTCATTTATTTGTTTTTGAGATTTTGGTGGTTGACCTTTTCACCCGAGACCTTTGAGCCCCGCTCTACCGTATTATCAAGCTTTTTTTTTCAAGTATCTGTTTGCGAAAAGCATTAAATTTAATTATTATTATTAATAAAATCGTGAATGTTGTATTTAAATTTCGTTCTTTTAATTATTTTCTGAGTTATAACTCAGTGCATTTAAGACAATTTTATACATGAAATTAAAAAGAAAAGATTATTCAAGCATTGCCCTATCGCTAAGAAAATCATATTGACTTGGTAAATAGGTCAGCTTCGGGAGGGTGTGGTAAATCGGGGCGATAATGTAGTGTTCGTTGCGCGTGTCCCCCATTACGAAAGCGGCGAATCCACCACTACGCATCGCGCGTAGTTACTCTCATTCTTCATATTTTTTGTTGTATTTTATACCATCGAAAATGTTAGGAATTAAAAATAGTCAACGAATGTAATAGCAAAAGCAGTACAATCACGATATATTTGAAATTATAATTATTAAGTTATATTGTCAATTTTCGAAGAAAGCATATAGCAAAAACTTGAAAGTACAAATAAATCTACAAATAAATCAGAACTTAAATCAATTATATATATACTAGATGACCCGACAGACGTTGTCTTGTACCCACATCTACGATTTTTAATTATTCTATAGTATACTAATATTTATACCGTTTAGTTAAAAATAATCATTTTTGGTTTTCGAATTACTATTTACAGCAATATATGAGTGATGTTGAATGTAGAACTGGTTCGAATAAAATGATTATTCTCAATTCCCACAGTTAACACTTTAATTATCCATTTAACAAATATTAAAAAATGTTCAACAAAATTGTACATTATAACTTATACACTGTGATTTATAGAACAAATTTATTTCCAATAGCTCAATTCATTTTATTGCATTTAAGGGTTATATAGTATTTTTAGTCATACCTGTAGATGTGGATTTATAAATGAATGATTTTTTGTTTATTCACGACTAAAACATTGATTTTCCAAATTTATCATACAAAAATCATTATCTGCCTTTGTGATGTATTTATTGTCATAGCATAGAAATACGTGTTGAAAATTGAAATCTTTTAAAAAGTATAACAAATTCAGAAAAATTAATATATAGCATGCGCAGTAAAGGTACAATATCACCTTGAATTTTTCTACCCAAAATAATTACTTCAATAATGTTGCCTATAATTTTTATAATTTTGTACCATATTTTTAACTGGCTTCTAGTATTTAAATATCTAAATTACATTTTTTTTTACTAATAATTCAATATACATTGTTACTTAAGTTCATATTTAAAGTGAATTAATTTGTCAAATCCTGTTCACATGTGCTCTATTCAACCTACGATCAACAAAACTATTGCTCTGTGAATTTTTTTACTGTGCTCCAATTTACTTGGTATTTTGGAAAAAGGCAATCTTTATCTTTGCAATAAAGAATTTGCACTCCGTCGCCATCCACCGCATTAATTGGATTATTACTCTTTTAATTCTGATTTTATCAGAACTTGTAATACACTATCTGAAAGGTGATTAAATGAGCTACAACTATCTCTATCATAAATTTTACCGTAACTTCTCTCATTGTGAAACGGCGAAGGGTTAAAGGGCTCGAAAGAACTCTGGTTGGACAGCCGCGCACTGTAAGGAATAGTAATAGTAGTAAGATATTAGCAAAAATGATGAAAAACGCAAAAAAGAAACAAAATTTCAGTAGCCAGTAACTTGAAAGGTATTTGCTTTTTTGAGAAACATTATTAAACATTTTTCTCATATAATTAGTTCTTTAGTCGATATCCAACGTTATTTTGAAAAAAGTGAAATTACACCACTGAAAAGAAATGTCAACCCCCGGGAAGTGGCAAAGGAGTCGAAATTGTTTTCACTTCTGAACTTAAGAGTAAGTTGAACCCAATTTGAAAATTCCAAACAAATTGGAAAACAGTAAAAAAAAGTTCAGACCGAAAGCGTTCCATTGAGTAAATATTCCGTACCCAATGCCAAACATATGAATTTTTGACACAATGAAACTTCTAAAAAACTTTTTTTGTATTGTGACTTAGTATAGTAAGGCAAAACGACTGCAGATTGAATATGTTTGAGCGCAATCACTTATGGCTCGTCTCCATTGCATGAATTCGTACGGCGAATCAGTTCGCAAAGTGCGCAGACAAAATTATTGCAAGCAAAAGCAAACCACGCGCGCGTTGAGAACACGATTCGCCGTGCGTGTCAGACGCATGTGCAGACTGCATCACTTGTCAGACGCATGTTATATTATTTGCATCTTATATTATTTTAATTTTTGACACATCTCAGCCGCTTTTCGGCAATAATAATGTAGACATTACATTTTCCTTATTTATAATCATGAATTTATCATATTTTAATATTGCCTTAGCCTATAAGTGAATAGAAATGTTTGGCAAATGACAGTTCTTCATTTGTTTTAATGTCAAACCATGCCTTAAATATTTTCAAGGTCAAACAATGATAAGTGTTTTTTTGTAATTTTTTCCATTTATTTCTACAATCTAAGTATATTTCTATGAATCTAAAAATTCTAGAAAATTTCCCGAACAAACATCAGAAAGATTCATGAAAATCCGAATTATAGTTTAGGAGGATTAATTATTCATACATAGTTACAGAAGAATTTTATATATAAGATATATATATATATACTCGTATATATATATATATATATATATATATATATATATATATAATTGTATTATATGTTGACATATGTATTAACAAAGTCTAGTAATCGGGTATCGGCTTTTTAGGTTCGATTAGAAGAGAATTTAATTCTAAATACAAACAATTTTTTCTCGTTTGGATAGGACGTTCCGTTTTTTGGTATCTTTTCTGCCAATTAGGAAGAATAAAAAAATGAAAAACTGAGAAATTGCGCCTCAAAGTTTTCATTCCGCTTACATACATACTCGACGCTATTATCTATATTTCTTCTGTAACTCCGAAAATAATTTGAATTTATTTCTGAAATTTTAGCGATATATTCTTGGCTAAATTTGAAAGACATTTTTGCAAAAAAAAGACTTTTATTAGCCTCTAAAGCTAATTAAGTTTAACCCATAGTATATATGTTTAATGCTCTCGATAATGATTGAAGCATTCATTAAACTAGCGGTGTATGGCATCCAAAAAAAATATATATTTTTTTTAAATTGAAAAAATTTGATTTTTAAAAAAATTTAATTTGTGAAAGAAAAGACTTATTAGAAAAAAAAATTTTTTTAATAACTTCTCGTAGTTTTAAATATTTTGAAAAATTTTACCTTTTATTCAAATATCGAAGTGCGTAAGCGCGGCGTCGCCGTCTAACGGTTAAACGATGTTACGGAACCCAAAGAAATGTGAACAAAATTGACACTTATTATTAAAATCTCCATAAAATATCTCTTAATTTTACTTTTCTTACTAAATCTCCGAAACCGCTAGACCTGTCTTCTAAGTCAATTGTCAATACAAGTAAAATTTTCTTTGAATTATTAAAATCGGACGCTCCATTCTCTTAAAAACATAGTTACTGTTTTTGGAACTTTTTGCCCCGTATCTTCGGAACGGTTAGACATGCCTTTGTCAAAAACTAATCAACACGTCTCCTTATCAATACAAGTCAAATTAAATTATTGAAATCGGTTGATCCGTGCTCCTAAAATCGTCGACAAAAATTTGTATCCGCACACACACACGCACACACATACACACACACATATATCCATATTTTCTAAGGTATGCCAAAATGTTCGAAAACCTTTGGAACGTAAAGATATATAAAAAGTTTCATTTTCAATTGTTTTGCTATTACTATAACTGACTTTACGGCAAGTTAATTAATAAAAACATAGTGTTCACTATAAATCAATTGTTTAAACTTTTTCACTGTAATTTATATGAACATGTAAAGTTCAACAGTAATTACAGATAATAAACTATATTGCAGATAAATGAAATTACGTTTATAATTATCACTGACATGTGTACCTTGAGAAATACAATGATACGTGAAAAAGTACAATTTAAATATTTTTATCCCAAATTTATTAGCTTCAGATTATATAATTGAGCCCACCCTGTGAGATTGAGTAATTTTTAGATCACTTTTCACGAAGTTAGAGACAGATCATTAAATCTGATTTTAATTATGAGTTATACATTTAATTTCATCAAAAAATATAGACTTTTTTATGCCCTTGAAATGAATAAACATAGTATAATTTTTTTTTAAAAAAAACAGTATTGACATGAATGTTATTTATCTACATCAAATATATTGAAGCAATTATAAAATGATTACATTTATGTCAAGATAACCACAATGATTAAACATGTTATCGTCTTGGAAAGAATTGGCATCGTATTGAGCATTAGTAATTTATCACTTTTACTGTGATTGTGAGGTATTTTAAGCAAAAAAACATATTAGAAATAAGGTCAGTATGTTCTTATTCACATATCTTTTTCATAAATTTCACTTAGTTTTGATTGATTTCTTTTGAGGGTTATGACTTATTACATTACATGTAGGTATAAATAAATATTTTAAAATAAACATGATATACAAAAAATTATATAAAATATCAAGTTATACTGAAGTAAATTTTCATTTAAAGTTGATGAATAACTTTTACTTGGTTGCTCACTATCAACGCCGTGTTAAATCTCAACTTTCAAATTCTTTCTAAACCTAAATCACAAGATTAATTTTGTTTTGTTTATTGAAAATATATGTATATATATATACATATATATATATATATATATATATATATATATATGTATATATATATATATATATATATATATATGTATATATATATAAATTGTTTGCCATGGAACACAAACGTGCGAAAATGTTCATATACGTATTGTTACTATTAATATAAGCATAACATACATATAGTTACTATTTTTTGTTTGCAAATCAAGAACACACCCAAGACTTATATATATATATATATATATATATATATATATATATATATATATATAATAAATATATATATATTAGAGATGGGTAACTCACTCCGGAGTTATCATTCCGATACAACTCCTCCCTCGTAGTGAATCCGAGTGGAGTTGTTTCACAGGATTTGTCATATCCGACTTCCTTAAACTGGTTTGAATATGGTAACTCGTACAGGCATTTAGTGTTTTTGTCGTTTTTGCTTTGGGAAGAAAGCGGTCACTTTCTTGTCTCGCAGGCAGTTTTATGACCTTTTTTAGATATAAAAGTCAAAATAAATACCATTGTGTATTTTCCAGAAAATACAAAAATGTTACTTTAAAGATACAGAACAATGAAATTGTATTCAAGTGTGAATAGCTCAAATGTATAATTTATTGAATAGTAAGGTGTGATATTTCTAACTACGACAATCTTTGGCCGTAAAAGACGGCAATCAGGAATATATATATACCAAAAAATATACGAAACGAAATACATTTATTTAATCTTGTATTTCCGTAGCCTGAAATAACAACATTTTAGACTACAAAATTTATCAGTGATATCATTAGTATTTAAGCATTAAAAAATATTCAGTATTATATTATTACTTTTACACAATTATATAATTGTGTAAAAGTAATAATATGCTAATCGAACTACGCGATATAATATTAATTCTCAAATCGAAATAGCAGAAGAAAAATTTTGAAAGCAGAAGTATTATGTTTTGCTCTTATTACAAGTTTACTACATAATTTTATATAAAATTAATCCAAAAATCAATTTTTTATCATCAAAAGGAAATCATTAAATTGAATTTGATTCTCAAGTTTTGCGTTTTTACTCTGATCAACACTGCTAAAATACGAGTCACTGAGTCGATCATCTAGTCGACCGAAAAATTTTACAATCCGTCATTTATTCGTGAATTTTTTAGAAAAATTATTTTATTGATAATTATTCATAAATTTTTATTTCAAATAATTAATGGGATTTGACAAATCCTTAGATACATAAACAGCGTTAAACACATTTGTTTCGAGTATTTCGGTTTCAAAATTGTCGGAGTCGTGGAGTTGTTTAGCGGATATAACTCCACAACAAAGCGGAGTCAAATCCGAGTCGATCCGGCTTCGAATATAATAAGCCCATCTCTAATATATATATATATATATATATATATATATATATATACATATATAATAATTTTGTTATCAGCGATATTCAAAAAATTATTGAATGAGTTTGCTTAAAAGAAGTCAATTTAAAAAATGAAAACAAATGTGGAAATATAAAAAAAAAAACATCAAGTATACACATTCTTTAAATAACTATAATAACATTAATTAAAAACAATTTAAATATCAAAATATATATTATAGGTATGTATTCAATAGAATCCGCAGTTATTTGCTAATTTAAAAAATATGTTTTTCTACTATTTTTCTAAAAAAAAATATCAGTCGCTTTTTATCCCGTAGGTGGGTAAAGATACAACCAAAGGGTAAAAACTCAAAATGTTTGAATTTTAATTTTAAATTTAAAAAAAAATATTTAAGTCATGCAAAATTCAAATTTCGTAGGCACATTTTTTACAAAGACCACCCATTATAACAACTTTGTTTTGGTACTTGAAGCACCGCTACCAAAAGTTGAGTAATATTTTTGAATATTTGTAGCTATGTGTATTAACTTGTCTTTAAGTATGGGCTAAAAATTTAACTCGAAGATTTTATTGTGTCCGTAATTGTAAATGACAAGTAATGTATCATAAATTTCAATTTATCAACGCACCCAACATTTTTTAAGCAATATAAATTAATACAAGTCATTGTTTAAGATTTTATATACTTTCGATATTTTATTAACATTATAGTTTTACACATAGATTCTGTACAAAAAAATATTTTATAACTTTCAAAATACCGAAGCTAACGTAGTTATTTGAACTCTGCATAAAGTACAGAAATCTGTCTTTGTTATCTAAATACATCAGATATATCTTTGTAATTCAAGAAATATAATTGATGTGTATATATTGCTACAATATATTTACATCAACTAGTAGTGCATGGCATCGTATCTTAAGGCAAATTGCTGGAACTTCCCGTAGCAAAAATTATTTTTTATAAAAAAGATTCAATTTTCTTTTAGAACTCGAAGAAAATCGATCCTTGAGATTTTTAAAATTTTTGAAAACAAATTGACCTTTTTGAAAAATTTGATTTTTTTCTATACTTTAGACTATTTTGGAAATTTTGAACTTTTTTTTTTAAACGCGATACATTAGCTGCGTTGAAACGAAAGGATGAACCTGCCTTTGTCAAAAACTAATCAGCACTTCTCCCTATTAATATGAGTCGAATGTTTTTTAAATAATTCAAATTTGTTGATCCGTGTTCTTAAATTCGTCGACAGAAAATTGTATCCGCACATAAATCCACATACACGCACACACACTCACACACACACCTCCATTTTTTCTAAGGTTGCTAAAATACTTAGAAGCCTTTGAAACGTAAAGATATATAAAAATTTTCCATTTTCGATTTTTTGTCCTGTCGCTTTCCCATTTTACTCTGCCTGTGAGGTTACTGAGCATAGTACAATAGTTGGTTGTTTGATACGTGTTATTTGTTGTGATTTAGTTCATTTGGTTTAGACAGTATAAGCACTCAAATTCAAATTCAAATTGGACTTTTGTGCATTGCCATACCTTGTATATTGAATGAATAATTTCTGTATGCATTTTGGACAAACTCCTAATATTCTCTTCTAGTATAATAATGAAACAGTCATAAATTTTTGTGGTGATTTAACTTTCATCGTGTTTTACATAATAATTATTGACCTTTTTTAATATTCAATAATTAATTTTATTGCAGTTGCTTAACAATGTCGTCTAACGAAGCAAATGCAGAAAGTGCGAGTGCGACCGTACCGACTGCAGAGGTTGAGGCGTTGACGCTGAACAAGAGCAATGGAGCACCACCTTCACCTGCACCACCTGATTCACCAGCACCACCTTCTGGAGGTTAGTTTTATTTTATCAAACATAAGAAAAGATTGAAATTTAGTAAATATTTATAATAGAATATCATAATTTTTAAATTATTATATACAAATTAAGTTTATCTCTTGCTCTTCTGACTGACGATAAACAAACCAAGTTCTTTGATATAACACAATAATTTAGAGCAATACGCATAGGTCACACAATATCAATACCTTTTCAGAAATCTATTTTTTTTTAATTTTAAAAATCCTTAATTTTTGGAAACATGGCACTGATTGAGAAACTCTAGTTAGTTAACATTTCAAAATTTTCAAATATAATATTATGAGTTTTTGCTCCGTTTCAAATTTATGTGCATAACTTACAGAATTTATGAAATAGAACATTTTACAATTTCAAATTATATTATAGTATTGAAATTTATAATGCATTTGTGCCATACTCAAACACTTTGAAATATTTTCAATATCAAACAATGATAAGCGATTTTTCGTCATTTTTTAACTTCCCGTTGGGTAAGTTATTGTGATCGTCCAAAAATCGATTTTTTTTTTGCATTTCTCGGCGTTTTGAAGGTTTCTGAACATTTTGGCATACTTCAGAAAAAATGAATGTGTGTGTGTATGTATGGATACAATTTTTCGTCCACGTTTTCGGGCGCACGGATTAACCGATTTGAATGGTTCAAATAACATTCGATTCCTATCGATAGGGAGATGCGCTGATTAGTTTTTGGCAAAAGCAGGTCCAGCAGTTGCGGAGATAAAGAGCAAAGAGTGCAAAAAATAGAAATCGAGTTTTTGAGAGATCGGAGCATCGGATTTGAATGATCCAAAAAACATTCAATTAGTGGGAGAAATGGTTATTAGTTGGCAAAGGCAGGTCCAGCGGTTTCGGAGATACAGAGATAAATGTGCAAAAAATAGCAGTTTTTAAGTTCAAAAAACTTTCTGTTTGTTTAACAAAATAATTGATTTTGGAAATAAAAAATTTTGTTCCAATTTTTTTTTTTTTAAAAAAAAAATTTTTTGTAAGAATTTTTTTTTTGAATATCGTAAATCATTCAGAGTTTTATTCTTATTCTGTTCTAGTATACTTTATACAAATAATTTCAACTTTCCAATTCAGTTTGTATAATTCTTATAAATATTAGACAATGTTACAATATTAATAATAATCTATTTTAAAACATTCAATATTCCTCGATCATTTCGTTACGGTACGGGAAGTTCCAGCAATTTGCCTTAAGGCACGATGCCATGCATCCCACTAGTTCCATTTATTTTTACAATCTAACCATATTTTTATAATCACATACATCTTAAAAAATTCCCTTAACAATCTTCAGAAAGATTTATCAAAATCCGGAAAATCGTTTAGAAGGAGTATCCTTTTATACATCATTAAAGAAGAAATTTATATTTAACATATGGGTATATAATATATATATATATATATATATATATATATATATATATATATATATATATATGTACAATATATGCACTCCCACAGCTAACGATTGAGAAATCAAATCGATATTTTTATCGCTAAGATAAGCATGGAATTTCCAGTGTATGAGTTCGGCTATATCAGATTTTAAATTATTTTAATTTTTTTCATAATTCTATAATACCACTAACATGTGCTTCCATCTTACAAACTATACATTCAAATCTGTATATAATTTTTGTATGTTACAACTAGCCCCAAAGATTTGTTTCAACTTATCCTAAGTGTGATTTTTTTACATTAATCAAGATAACTATAAGTTTACTTATACTATGTTGCAATTACAAAAATTGTTACACATTATCAAAGATTGATAAATTTGAAACGTCGTAAGATATATAAAATTTAAAATTAGTCGATAGTAATAACTCAAACCGAAATTTTATGATAGACGAATTTTATATTGCCTGTCAAATGTCAATGACGGACCTGCACAGTTCTGTTTATTGCGGGACAGTTGCTATGATAATATTATGCAAGGCAAAATTTATATCCTTAGATCCTATTTAAAAACTCCTGTTACTAGTTACAATAGCCCCTAACTCCCCAAAATTTGTTGAAATTTCTTCGATTTACCAATAGGCGTCATGGAATTATAATTAATTTCATTATAAATTCTAACTTATCTTTTTTTTACAAAAATAAACATTTAACCCATTACAATATTCACGTGACTAGAGTTCAATATGCTTACTATATAAGTGTAATTTGAATGAGTGCATATCAAGATTAGCAGCATTTCATAAAGTGCATTAGCACATGCGATAGCGCGTGTTTAACCGGATTTAGTGGTGATTTTGATATAGTTCAGGTGGAAAATTTTCAAGAAAGTTATATAGAGAAAGAAGTTTAAATTGTGTTAATAATTTATGTATGCGCGTTATATATCTGTTGGATTCTTCCCTTATATATAAGCATATTGTGTTGATTAATTAACTTCTGCTACAATAATTCATAACCAGTTATTAGACAGAAACTCAATATTAAGGTATTTTGTCCGATGTTGGGATGAAAAGTACAGGAGCAGAAGGATTTTCTCTACTGCTTTATGTATGTCCCAAACAAATGTATTTGTTCATACAAACGCATTAAGTTTCACATTTTCCAAACAATATTTGGCATGAAAAATTGACATTAATTGATTTGCGCAAATCAATCACCTAATTGAAAAAGATGAAATAATACTGAGTTAATTATAGTAATTTTACTACATTTAGCAAATTGATCAACAATTTACAATGTTAATTTTTAATTTGGAGCACAAAATTAACATTTTTGAAAAAAAATTACTATGAATAAATTAGATTTTTGAAAAAACTATAAATTTTTGACAAAAATTTACTTTTTTTCAACAAATCTGAAAGTGAAGTTAGTTCCTATGAAACTGCGCAGATTTACGACATAAAACTCGACTTGGTGCAACTGTTTACACGCCGTATGGATGTAACTTTACACGCCTGATGTCGAGGATTATTCGATAATTTAAACGATCGCCGTGTTAAAAAACATCCTTTATGTAATACCGCTCCCTTAAGTGTATAATGTTGTGCTTTTTTATGGTTTTTAATATGTTTTTGAGTTTTGATTCACACAACAACATTTGCAGTGTACCTAAGATGGAGTCACATACTGTCGAAAAGATACATCTAAGTTATATTTAGATAATTTATACAAGTCTGCTCAAGATGTTTATGGTGATTTTAAAAAGTCCATGAAAGAGCTAAATATACCAAATATTGAAGTACCAAGCTATGGATTTTTAATTTAAAAAATGCAATTAATGAACATTAATATTTTTCAGCCGCGAATAGACTTCTGTGACACTTATTTTGCTTTTAAAATAAAAATATATCTACAGAAGAGTACAATAAGCATGTTAAAGAGAAAGGCCGTGCTTGAGATGAAAAAGAGCAGGATAAAATAAAAGCTATTGTTAAGAGATCAAGGCATTCACTATAGACGTTCAAACCGTGCAAATTATACCACATTTACCCGCAGGTGCACTTTATTTTCAACAAAAATTGAAATGTCATCAAATTACTATATATAATATAGCAAATGGAGATGCATTGTGTTATGTATAGCACGAAGATGAAGATGACATGGATGGCAATGTTTTTGCTTCTTGTCTCATCGATTTATTAAAAAATGAAATTTAGCTTGATACGCCAATTGTATTATACAGCGATAGTTGTAGTGCCTAGAACCGCAATGTCACTATAACTAATGCTCTGTACCAATTTTCTGTAAAAAACAATGTCACCATATTTCAAATATACTTGGTTAAGGGTCATACTCAAACGGAATGTGGTTCTGTTTTTGCAGCAATAGATAGACGTAAAAAAGATCGCGAGTTGTATAGACCTTGTAATTTTGTCCAAATTATTCAAGAATCTAGATTAATAAAGCCGTACAAAGTAAAATATCTTGATTTCAATTTTTTTTAATCACACTGATTTGGAATTTTTTAAATCTATTCGGCCTGGAAATGAAACTGGTTCACCAACTGTATTACAACTGAGAGCTTTAAAATATACTAAAGACAAGTTTATGTTTAAATTGTCCATTGATGACGAATGGAAGGAACTTCCCCAACGTTTAAATAAGAAGCAGATTGTCGAAACCACAGTTAAAAATTTATATTCCAAAAAAATTTCATGAGGTAGTCAAAAACACAGGAACTTGACTATCATTCTTTTTATGAAAATTTAAAGTAGGGTAGAGCGGAGCTAGTTGAGCATAGGGGCAAGTTGAGCAATCGAAATATCTAGGAAACTATTCACTGTCCGTTTAGGCATTATATGGCGGAAAGATAGAGGTTTGGGTAAATGAACATTCCGCGATCGCTAGTGGCCGCTGGACAAATGAGTGAGGCTCACGGCCGTTTTGTTTCTTTTGAGACCAAAAGTAAAAAAGTAATTCAACACGAGTTTTCGTCTGGTTCAGTCAAATGTTATTTATTTTTAATCGGGTAAATGTTATTCTTCCATATAATTATAGTACTTTTAATATGCACAGACATTCTGGGTATAATTCTCGCGGTTTTTTATAAACTCACTTTATTTTGAAATTCCGAGTTGGGGTTAGTTGAGCATAGTTGCTAAATTTGTTCTGTCACTAAGACAATTACCATTAACTTCCAGAAATTAATTATTATTTTTAAGATTTAAGCTATCTATGAGTAATAATATAAAGAAATAATGATTTTAAACAAAAATACTAAATATAATGGTAAAATAGTTCCTAAGATACGATATTGTTTTGTTGATTCTACTTTTCGTTAATTATTCAAAGCAAATTACTATAAGTTATGTTTTCTCTGTCAATAAATAAATAAAAAATAAATAAATACTATAAATATAGAACTGGTTATTAAAAACTTATTTTATTTCATCACTAAACGTCATTGAACCTATGATTCCATTATACTTTCTTAGTGCTCAACTTGCCCCACCTATGGGGTACATTGAGCATACTTGACTTTTTGCATTTAAACAGCTGTAGCTTTTAAATTTTACTTATTACCAAAAAATAGTATTAACACTTTTGTTAAGCGATAAACAACAAATCCATTAAACCGTACGGCAATTTATTGAGACTTTTCATCGAGGAGCTACATCCGTTTAAGTAAAAATTTGCTCAACTAGCCCCGCCCTACCCTACATTAAAAAATATTCAAAATTATATTTTTTGACAGCTGTAAATATTAAATGATGATATATTTTATAATTATAAAATACATTAATAAAAAGTTTAATAATGTTTGTGTTTTATTAGGAACTAGCTGTACCCGTTCGCGCTTTGCCGTGATTTTGTTGAACAAAAGTTGAACGAAGTTGTGTGTTGTTACTACTATCTGTTCAACAATTTACCTAGTCAACAATTTGTCTACGGATTTATCTATTAACTTGTTAATCAATCTACCATTTTACCGGCTTACCAGTTTACCTGTCAACCTATTTACCTATCAACCCGTTTCACATGTCTACCAATTTACCTGTCAACCTGTTTATCCGTCTTGTATTTGCCTATCTACTACTTGTCCTGCCTACCATTTTACATATCCTCCAATTTACTTATCCACCAGTTTACTTTTATAAATTCTCTAATTCACCTTATTCATTTACGCATTATAAAAAAATTAACGCTCAAATTGATTTCACCTTTTAGTTAGAAAACGATTGTATGTGAAAAAGAAAAGGACTGTTTTTAGGGTTTTCCCGGTAATTATTCGATTTTTTCTCGTCGGAATAACTATCCTTGTACTTCAACAAACATTTTAAAAAAATAATTGGCCAAATTGGTCCAGGCGTTGTTGAGTTATGCGCTTACCAAAACATTTGCGATTCATTTTTATATATAAGATTATTTAAAAGTTGATCGCTTCTCAAAATAAAATAATAGAAGACAATTTATTCATGTACTCTTACTTGAAAAGAACATGACGCAATCACGTATGTTACATTTTTTTCTCTGCGACAGAAACGTATCTCACAAATGTAAGAAAAAATAATAATCAATTGTTTGTAATATCATACTTGTTTTAAAAATTTATCACAAGATTGAAGATTATTAAAAATAATAGAAAAATGTTAAGAAAAACTAAACAATTCAATATAAAACGTGTTTTGTCTTTAGAAAATCATCGATATGTCCCAGATCTCTTCAAATACATTTGAAAATCAGCAAAACCATTAGAATTTTAGAATGACTTATTTAATGTAAAACTCAAGTGTGTTTAGATCGTAAAATTATCATTATTCGGATGTTTTTATTTGTACAATTTTATTTAAATATTTGGAGAGTTTCTAAATCCTCATAAATTGTTTCCTTCATATTTTTCTGGCACAAAACGTAATAATTTAGGGACTACAAAAAAAATCTACCAATATAAGTTATTTAATCTTATATGTGAAAATTTGTATTAGATAATATATTTTAATGCATGAACACTAAAAGTATTATCTATTTAGGACCAACATTCACTGAAGTCTTCAAAAGTTTCTCAAAATTGGTGATACAAAATCTGATGGTAACACATAACATTATCACAGAGCGATAAATGGATGAAGCAAGCCAAAGTCATTGACGGAAAAAAATTACTACCACAGATACAGGAATTCATTTCAAAAAACTTAAAACAGTGAAAGCATCAATTGTAGATTATAAGAAATTTCTTGAAGATTTAGCAAAAGCAAAAAACATTCCCGTTGAAGACATTAAGAAAAAAATGACGGGTTGTGGAGCTCCAGGATTTACTGGAGTAGAGGTATGATTTTAAACATATTATATATATATATATATATATATATATATTTATATCCATGTGTTTTTTTTAATAAAAATTAAGTGTATTATGATAATAAATAATTAAAATGGCTATAATAGACCAATTTATGAATGAAACTGCATTCAATAAATTCC
The DNA here is from genome assembly GCF_003426905.1 of Ctenocephalides felis. NCBI lineage: Eukaryota > Metazoa > Arthropoda > Insecta > Siphonaptera > Pulicidae > Ctenocephalides > Ctenocephalides felis. Next base: position 37,324,048 of record NW_020537324.1, on the reverse strand, counting down.
AAAATTATTCCTACGTATTTTTGTACTTTTTTAGTATAGAAACAAACATATAATTGTATGTCCAAATAACCAAACTTATTTATCATATGTTTATTTTTACTAGCAATTAGAACTTTTGTCCTATTATCTGTGGTTCTCATTTTAGGGATGTTTTAAATGACAACCCATCGAATAACCTATGTATATTATTAATTCATTATTTAATTTGACTCAGCAATGCCCGCGGAGTCTATTTTTCTTTGGTATTTACCATATGGTAAAGGGAAATTGGCTATTGCTACTTCTTCAAATTGGGTTGTCCAAAAACGAACCAAAACTTAAGATAAAACATATAATTAGAGATAAGAACTATATCTGCAAATTTTATTCAAAATTATATGTAGAAGTTAAAATAATTATTTCACTGAATTATTACCCCACTCCCTGAACCGTCTCGACATAGTGGAGATCGGCAATCAATAGCAAGTAACAGCACCGATACCAGTATTGACTGGAGAAGCAGATCAAATAATGCTCGAGATAGTTCCAGATCATAAATCCTAAAGCGCGACCCGAATGTGTGAGAGCATTCTAAAAGAAAATGGTTCCAACGAGGTCTTCCTCTTCTGTAAAAATAATAGAACCCATCGAAAGTAGCAACAAAAACTACGGTTTGTTGGCGGCCAATATAGAGACAAATTGAATCAAAAATGGTAAAAGGAAACACAGATGGAATCTGAAAACTTGAGTAATAGCAGAGTCAAAGTAAGGAGACAAAATTTTGCGTAATGAAAGATGGAGAAGAGGTAGTAGAATAAGATAAGAATAAGGTAAATTGTGTACTTCTGGAAACGCTGGAAACGTCGGTAAGCTAGATAATGTAGCTAGAAAGTTGTGAACAATCCAGGAGATGGTAAAGAAAATGGATGAACGAGAGAAGTATAAGATACAGATCCGAAGAATGCATAAAAATTGAATAAAATTAGAGCGAAAAACGAAGAAAGCAAATGCAAAAAACATGGACGAAACGTGTAACGGATAATGAACATTAGACCAGAGTATGATTTAATGTTTCAGTCTACAGAGGTAATGGACTGGACGAAAACAGATAGCAGAAAAAGATACGAAATAGAAGACGATAAAGAAATAGAGCACTAGAAATTTTCAGCGTGCGGGAAAATACATTGAGGAATTGTACAATAGAGAAAATTGTCCTGACAATATTGACATCAAAGAATAGACGACAAGGGACCATGCATATTGAAAAGCGAAGTCTAGACAATAAAGAAGGAAAACATTGGGAAATGACGACATACGGTCAGTTCTGCTGAAGAAGCTGAGCAACAACAGATTAAAGAAACTGACCAAATTTCTGGACTCTCTAGATGTCACGATGATAGCTCATCAGAAAAAGCCCAAAGCAAACAAGTGCAACGATTACAGGACGATCATTTGACTTCGCACACAGGAAAGGTACTAGTCCTTACAAGACGACTCACAAAATAAGATCGAATAGACACATGAGCGAAAACCAGTTTGGTTTCAAAAAGAAAGAGGCACCAGGGATGCTATTGGAAAATTGAGGATAATGACTGTCAGATGTCACGACGTTAACGAGGACAAATGCTGCTGTTTAATAGATGGTAGAAAGCCTTTAACAGAGAGATTGCAGGATGATTCAGAACTGTATATGGAAAGAAAGTAAAGGTTCAAGTAAACCACAGAGATATAAATAGCGTTGAAATAGGTAGAGGAGTGCGGCAAGGATGCCCTGTACCGATCCTATTCAACCTGTACGGAAAATGGCTCGTCAACGAGGCACTTGAAGACCCTGAAGATGAGCTCCTGAGGAAAACGGTAGGAAATCGAAAATTGAAGAAGTGGATCATTTCAAATACCTGGGAGGCATCCTGACCAGAGACGGATACTGCACAAGAGAGATCAGGTATAGAACGCAAGCACCCAAGGTGGTGTCATGAAGAAAGAGAACGCTACTGACGAACAAACTAAGTCTTGGACTTGCGAATAGACTAATAACGTGCTATGTCTGAAGCATAGCTCTGTAAGGATCAGAGTCATGGACTCTAGAAAGCCCAAAAAGAACTTCCAGGAAAGTTTTTATATGTGGTGCTGAATGTGAATGGTAAAGATCTGGACACTGGACAGACAAGATGATAACAGAAAGCCACGAAAAAATGGGCAAAGAAGGTCTCTACTAAGCGCAATCCTGAAAGAAAAGAAAATTGGATTTGTATACAGATTTTTAGACAGATTGTCTAATTTCTTGAGAAAGCTACATCAATAGAGGTACATATCTCTAAGTTAATTGGAATGGAGAAACTATTAATTTTGTATCTGTTTTTGAACTTTTAGCTCCTTATTTCCAAAACGGCTGGACCTGTTTTGTAAAAAAAACTAATGAGCACGTCGCCACCCCTAGGAACCGAAATGTCGACGACAAATTATATCTCCACAAAACACAAACTCACATACATATACTTAAGTGTGTCTTAAAAATAAATTGCTGGAACTTCTCGTACCGTGATAAAATATTATCTAAGCAATTCATTAAATGCGTTCAAATAGATTATTATAAATACTGTAACTTTCATTATTCGTATTTTAGAGGCACAATATAAGAGCTTATAAATTGGATGACAATGTTATATAAGTTTTCATGAGAAGTAAATAAATACCATCAAGCGGAGTTAGAATGAAGAAATTTGTGTCATATTTCTCAAAATTACATAAACTGTATTTATATCTGGGAATACATTTAGATAGAAAATTAAACCTGGCATGAACATATTTTAGAAGAAGCGTCAGCAGCTCGAATTAACACGTAGGCAACTTAATTGGTTAATGGGCTGGAAATCACAAGTCACAATAGAAAATAAACTCCTAATATACATGACAATTATTAAACAATATGGTCCTTACGGCCTACAACTATGGGGTGCGGCCCATAATCGAACATATCTATTCTACAAAGGTTCCAAAATAAAATTTAAAAAAAAATCGTGAACGCTCCAAAATACGTTCCCAATTGGTTGATACATCACCAGATCTCAGAATTCGAACTATAGAAGAAGAAATTAGTCTTTACTGCACCAGATACAAAGCTCGTCTAAGTCGTCATCTAAACGTATTAGCGTTAGATCAGCTCAAGCCTTTACCACCAAAGCGTCTAAAAAAAGATTCTTGCATGATTTACTACAAAATATAAATAACATCTCTGAAGGACGCTATCGCAGGATAGCGATCCTTCTCACGCAGTCAAATAATATATAACTGTAACAAATGTAGCTGAATGTACCTTGTATAGCTTGCTATAAAACATAATCAAAAAAAAAATTATTGCAAAGTTGAAATTATTTATTTCAATATATAAGTGATCGTTAGAATTTAACTATAATTATTTTTGAATTGAACGAAAAATGGAAAACAAACATATTTTTTATATTTCAAATTTAAAAAAAATTGTCTTCACTAAAAATAATCGTTCTCTGAACGGCTGAGCTTTTTCCGCCAGAAACTAGTAACCACGTCTTCTCATCATTATGAATTGAATTTTTTTTGAATCATTCAAATCGGATTTCTGTTCTCTCAGTTTAATTCTCTTAAGCTTAATTTCCATTTTAGCTTTTTGGACAATTACTATAACTTACCTCACGGAAATTATTAATAAATTATTAATAACATTCGAAAAGCTTTGGCTTGTGCCTCTATTTCAAACTCGGATTATCCGTTTGCGATAAAGCGTATTAAAATTTTTAATAACAAATTTATCAAATAGAAATAGAACAACCGTTAATTAGTCATCAGTAACGACACATTATCCTTTAAAAGTCATCACAAGAGCTCACAGGACTCGTTAAGTTCTGTT
>NW_020537324.1:37278245-37319183 GCF_003426905.1 Ctenocephalides felis | reverse complement strand
TTTTGGGATAATCTAGATGATCATATAATAATATTTTGAATTTTTGTTTATTTCATCTAGTATAAATATTATAGTTTATTATTATTATAGTTAAAAAATTTGCTATAAATACCTGTTAGAGTGAAATATTTAAGCCTGCTCCAAAGCTCGGGAGGTTATTTCTTGTGAAAATCTAGAGATGAACTGCGTGTGCAGTCCTTTATACATTTTCCATAAAGTTTTACTGAGAGTCTACAGAAGCGCCAAACAATTTCAAAGTCATGATTTTTTTCGTTTTTTTAATATATATCTTTGTATAACATATGTTTTAGCAGATTTAAAAAAATATGAGTTTTTGTATAGCAATATAATTTGTAAGGTTTTTGTTTAGAAATTAATTTTTACTTTCATCTAGAATATCTAAAATTTTAATTTATTTTGAATTTTAAATTAATAATTATATATTATTCAAAAATATTGTTTTATATAATGTTGAACTGAAAATATTCTCGTTTTTGAATATTTGTGCTCTTTGCTTTTTCTTCAGACTCTTTCCACTTTTTACCAATATTATTACGATATTGTATCACCTTTACATTTATTGTTACGTATTTGAGAAACCTGAAACTTGCATGTCTTGAACGTATTTTTGCAGCATGTTAGAATATTCATGTCCTAATATGTATCAAATCACTTTTTAAACACGCAAATTTACCTAAACTTCACGTTTTCTCAAATACGTATTAATATATGAAATGTATATTAAAAAATTAATATATAATGCGGTCCATTACAAATGGACCGCAAAAGATGTGTACTCAGCCATCGCCCTCAAATCAAATTATTAAAAGATAAAACGATCATATTTGAAAATATTTTCTTTTATTGTTAGGTTTCTTTTTGTTTATGAGTGCACTTTACAAGATCTTAATACGTTATTTGATTGTTTTATAAAATGTATTGTTAATTTTCAGTTATATTCAACTAATGTTTCTATATATAACCTCTATAATTGTATGTGGGTGGGGTAAAAGGACCATCTGAACCACTATTCTAAAAAGGAACTAGAAAGGACGTAAACAATAAAAAATAGTAAATAAAATAAGAGGAATTCTACAAGAGATAAATTAAGTTAATAGTTATTTCAACTCCGCTGGTGAATACTTCTGACGAAATACCAAATCTATCTTTTGTGCCGATGAAATTTATATTTTGCATAATTTGAATTTTCTACATATTATTTCGTGAAATCACTCAATCAAGGTTAAAAGGAACAGATGACAAATTTTATGTGAATAGGCACATTTATATAATTAGGAATTAATTGGGATTTTTGCTGAGCTTAGTACCATAGTTGTTTGGTTGATACGTGTTTTATGTTCGTGATGTAGTTTATTTGGTTTGGTGTATAATTACTTAAAATCAAATTGAACCTTTGTACTCCGCCCTTCTTGAGAATATTTATTGTTTTTCGAAACAATTTGAACTTATTTATTATGAAGTTTTTGAAGTTTTTGAATTTTTAAAATCGATTCAGAATTGCGGGCTAAAACGTGGACGAAAAATTTTTCATTTTTCTTCGATTTACAAAGAAACGGCTTGGCCGATCGTCGCACAAAACGCTAGTCTTCATCGAGATACATCTAATAATGGCTTTTAAATTTTTGAAATCGGTCCAACCGTTTTTGAGAATACGTCGATTTACGGCAAAAAATCTGTTCACACACACACACACACACACATACTTTTTCCAAATTTGGTCTCAGTCGATTCAGAATGGCTTGAAACGTCGAGAAAACATAAAATTAGCCATTCGGATTTTTTGATGAAAACATTAACTTCTCCTTCGGGAAGTTAATTAAGTCAACAAAACAATTACTGTAGGCCTTCATATAATAATAGACAGTTTGTAATTCAAATATATTTAAAAAAATCATAAGTTGATCAATTGAAAGCAAGTTTAAAACCCCCGTCGCTGACCATCGCAACTGAGTATATTTGTTATTTTTGTGGATCTGTTTATTTTTATCGTTTCTGACACATTTATCAATGGATAAAGACTTTTGCTTTCGGGCCGCCATTCAAAACAAGTAACTACGCCAAATATCTTGCGAGTAAACAACCATCACCTTTTATAATTTCATTATTGCAATAAATATGAAAAAATATTGAGACAATTTATAGAAAACGTAATTATTAAAAAATGTTATTGGTTATAGACGTCTGGTAAAATGAATCTACTTATTGTAAAAGCAGTATCCGAAAAAATGGAAGTTGTTTAGTATACAAGCATATTTTTTAATTAAATTGAAATACAGATCTCGTGCTTGATCTCAATCTCAAGTGCTTGCAAGTTGTGTGAATTTTGGAAATTTACACCCTTGTTTCTTTTTAACTTCCCGTAGGGTAAGTTATAGTAATCGCAAAAAAATCAAAAATGAAAATTTTTATATATCTTTACGTTTCAGAGGTTTCTGAATATTCTGGCATACCTTAGAAAAAATGGATGTATGTGTGTGTGTGTGTGTGTATGTATGTATGTATGTATGTATGTATGTATGTATGTATGTATGTATGTATGTACGTGTGTGTATGTATGTGCGGATACAAATTTTCGTCGACGATTTCGGGAACACGGATCAACAGATTTGAATAATTCAAAAAACATTCAATTCGTATTGATGATGATTAGCTGATTAGTTTTTGGCGAAGGCAGGTCTAGCCGTTCCGAAGATACGGGGCAAAAAGTGCCGAAAACGGTAACTTAGTTTTTAAGAGAACGGAGCGTTCGATTTGAATAATTCAAAAAACATTTCACTTCTATTGACAAGATGAAGAATCGATAAAATTTTCATGATGGTAGGTCGAGCGGTTTCGGAGATATGGAGGAAAAAGTAAAAAAATGAGCCATTTGGCGGTCAAAAATGATCATTAAACATATGCACATCAAATTATCAGATATTTTATAGAGATTTTAACAATCAGTATACATTTTGTTAACATTCCTATGGGTTCCGTACCAATGCTTATGCGTTAGGCAGCGACGCGGCGCTTACGCGCTTTATATTTTGTCCCTATGCAGTTAAAGCAGTACGATTGCTTTGAAAAAAAAGTTCAGATCTTCCACAATATGTCAAAATAAAGAAAAAAAAATTTTTTTTTCAAAAAAAAAAAATTAAAAAAAAATTTAAAAAAAAAAATTTTTTTTTCAAAAAAAAAGTAATTTTTTGTCCAATTTATAGTTTCTCAAAAATCTTATTTTTTCAAAGTAATTTTTTTTCAAAAATGTTAATCGTTTTTAAAAAAATAATAATTTTTGGCACGGGAAGTTCCAGCAATTTGCCTTAAGGCACGATGCCTTAATTGCCTTAAGACAGAATTCCACTTACGGCTAGTTATTTATTACGCTAGGCTTATATTTGTCTTGTGGTATCAAATCCGTCTGAGACAACAGAATATAAAGTAGTTGTGATATCAGTTCCCACTTGAAAACAGCCTTACAACTATTGAGAGGCCTTCTAAAAAACTAGATTATAAGACTTTATGTAGCAATTGCCGTTAAAAAAAACTAGTTGTTGGTATCGATTTGCCTGTGGTTTCATGAATTTACTGATATATGTGAATAATCGATTTAATAATGAAGAATTTAGGTGTATTCATTTAAATTAAAAACTGCTTATTTCAAAATTATTTATTTATTTTTATTTATATATACATTATTTTCATATCTCAGTCAGGCAGAGATGCCTGGTATGAGAGATTATGAAAAACGGTTTTTATATTTTATATAATATCTCTTATCATTAAAATATCTTTATATATAACCTTTCAGTGTTCTTTGTCTCAATTTCCTTACAGTGTTTCTTTATTTTTCTTTTAAATTTATCGTCATCATTGGTCATCTTAATATCGTTTGGCAATTCATTATATATTTTACTAGCGGTCAATATGACATTTCCTCTCAATTTCTTTTTTCTATTGTGTTCAATGTGAAAATTGTTGTGTTGTCTAGTGTAGTGTTCATGTATATCTTGATTTATGTCTATTGCTGCATTTGTTTTAATTCGGTTAAATTTCATTTTGTGCATTAGTTTGCATTTCTCTATTTTAATTATGTTATTTAGTGAATGATTATTTGTTTCTCTCTAAGTATTTGGTGGATGTTAGATGTTGAAAATTATATGCTATTTTTATGGCTTTATTCATTCTCTGTATGTCATTTAGGTTAGCGTTAGTTGTTTGGCTCCACGTTGTTATTCCATATAAAATTATAGGTATTATTTGCGTTTTAAGAATTAGATTTTTTTTTTTTGCCGAAAGAGTGGATCCTTTTCAATGCCCCTGTTAATGTTCCCATCTTTCTTTTTATTTTTTTTATATGTTCTGTCCATGTCAGTTTTTCATTTATTATCAATCCTAAGTATTTTATGCTTTCCACTTTTTCTATTTCTCTATTATTTACTTCAATATTTCGTTTAGTGTTCTCGGTATTTTTTCTATGTTTGAAATATATGTATTTTGTTTTATCGGTGTTAATTGTTTGTTAATAAAAATAATAAGCCACTCGGTGTACATTTTCATGTCCGTGTTTATAGTATCTTCGAGTCTTTTTCTATCCTTATCTGCATATACTATGGCAGTATCGCCTGCATATGATATGTATCTTTCCTTTAATTTTGCGTCTTCAAGGTTATTGGTGTATAATAGATATAATATAGGTCCTAATACAGAACCTTGTGGGACTGCACAGGTTATGCTACATCCTCCAATTGTGAAATTTTCCACCTTCGTCCTTACCAACCTTTCCATGAGAAAACCTTTGATAATTATAAACTTTTACTTAATCATATTAATTATATTTAACACATTACATTTTACTTTGTGTTCTAAAAATTATCTTTTTAAGTGTGGACGACAACGGTAATCAGTATAAAAATACAAAGTGAACAAGACCTATATTTAACAAGACCTATTATTTCAAACTACAACAAATTTTTATAACAAAATCACTTTTGTAGGCGTATAATATTTTAGAATGTTGGTTAAGAAATGGACTCATGTTTTTCAATAACAAAAGATTGACTTGGCCGATCTTTACCTACAACTGACACTACCCAGAAAATATCTTTCGGAAAGTTTTTGAATTGGCTAATTTTGTTTAGGATTTTTAAGCAAAACGATTTTTGGTTGACTAAAATTTTGCATTTATGTGGTAAATATGATGAAACGTCGTGTATACCTAATTCATCGAGTTTTATCGTATGGCTTTTTTTAAATGTTTGAAATCGATGCAAGTCTTTTTGAGAAAATGCCGATCAAATACACTTTTATAATTTTGGTGTAATACATTAGCAAACTCATTGATAACAGAGAACTATCGAAGAAGATTGAAAAGAAAAGCGCCATTGGATCTAAGCCATCAACTCTCCTAGGAAAAAAAAATAGAAATAACTTAATCATTATTTATAAGTAATTATTCAATAATAAAATATTGTAAATTTTATATAGGAAGGAAAAAACAACTACTGAGTTGTTTTTTCCAACATGACAATATAGTATACAATGTCCCTTCTTGGCGGACTATTGTAAAGTCATTAAATTTACTAAATGTCCTTTACTGGACAGTTGTAAATAAAAGAGTTAATAAAAAAAAAAAAAAAAAAATTTGGTGTAAAACAATTCAGAATTACGTGAGGTGGTGATTACACCTAAAATCAGATTTTCTGGCAAAAACTAAGCTTTTCATTCGGGAAGTTGTAATCTCGTATATTCATGCGCTTGAAGTTATATGGTTTTTATGTTATATGTGCAATAAATTTGAGAAAGAACATTAGGATGAATAATAGTATTGTTATTGTAATACTGTCAAAACAATAGATTGTGATACCGGCGTCAAGCTTCTAGAAATACATAGCGTCGTTCTAAAAATACTTTTTAATATGAAAACAATAAGGTAAACACATGATTTTAGCTAAAGTAAATTTAGCTCCATGACGTTGTAAATGGTTGTTATTAGCAATGAACGTGATGAATATTTTGGCAACTATTTTGAAGTTTCTACATTGTTTTGTGAATAATGAAATATTATATCACGGTTATGTAAAACAGAAGATAGCATAACAATTTAATGGTCCAAACAATTTAAGGATAATGTCGAGGATATTTAAGTTAGGCATGTGTTATTGAAAGCCAAGAAAAAATAATAATTTGAAGCTTCAGATCAAATTAGTACATTGATTATTGTATACCTATTAAAATATGAAAGCACTGATTTTATTAAAAAGACAGTGGGTGGAGTTCTACCGCGCTGAAGAAATTATACTCTTTTGAAATTGTTGGGTATTAAGAAGTATTAAAAACGGCATAAATTGGTTTTGTATTTTTTTCTCAGAACATTTTTTTTTGTTATGATTTATTTTTGTTAATCAAGACTTTAATGTCTTATTTACAAAATTGATATGTGCAAAAAAAAAGAAATAATACAAAAAAGAATACTGATTGAATAAATAAATATTGAAAAAATGAAAAAAGTTAAAATGAAATGAAATAAGAACAGTAATACAAAAATAATAACACAAATGAACTCTGACGTGATGATGTATGCCGCGTACTAACTCAGGGCGCGAGCAGACATTGGGCTATTAGGTGTTAGAACATATAGTAAGATTCTGTCTAGAACTTTATAATCATTATTTGAACAGTCAAATCTTGCTTAAACTAAAATGGATCACCTGTTGAGCTTTTTCCCTAGCCCTATATTTATGATGATATTTTGCGAGTGTTACATTGTGGTAAAACTAACCATAGATAAATATCATTACTTGTCGAAGGCCTACCAGCAATTAGTAGATTAAAAGAAGGCCTAACATTTTTCTGATGGTGAACTGTATTTGACTCGTGAATTTTAGTAAATTTGCACATTGAACCTGATGTAATTACTATTGCTAGCAAATCTATAACTTCATGTATAGCTTTTTAACGTGCTCGGTACTCTGTAGTATTGTGCGGCCTTGTAGTATTGTGCGACATCACTAATTTTGCTACATTAAACGTAGAAGAATCAGAAGGATTAATATTTCTCCTTTTGACATGGAAAATGTATTTGTATTAATAATATATGTATAGGCGTCATACATAATTTAATAAAAAAAAACAACACTCCATTGATATTCACAAGGGACCTACCTTGAAAAAACCTAAAATCCGTAGCAGTATTGTCCATGTTAATGTTTTAAATATTTTTTTTAACCACTAAGTATGATGAGTATTATTATTTAAAATGACAAAAAGTGCAAGAAATTTTTTGCTGTTTTCCGCTAGATATCTATTCTGTTAAGCAAATCCGCTGCACCTCTACTGCTTGGCTGCAACAACAATTGCATGTCGCAATTAAAAGTATAACTTAAAAATTTCTTGAAAATCATAAGTCATACATATACTAGACTCAGGGTCGTAGCTACAGTCGTATCAGCCGTATCAATTATAGGGGGCTACAGATCTAGGGTGGGAGAGGGTTAAAGGAGCGTAAACAAATATTGATTAAAACTCTGAAGCCAAACAATGATTTTTTAAAAAATTTAAAAACTTTGACATAGTTGGCATTTTCGTTTGTTTTTAAAAATACTACAATTTCAACTTTTGAGCCAACGCTTCAAGATAATTTGTATTCTGCGGCGCAATACACATTTCAAAAAGATTTTAACACTTCATAACACTTTTAGTACACGATGTCAATAATATTTTGCGAATGTGAGAATAGGCAATTATATATTTGTTTTCAAACTTTGCTGATAATAAAGCCCGTGCTTCAGAGTAATTCGTAGCGATATAGGGCTATATTAGTAGAGCTTTTCCACATCCGATCAGTTAATATTCTTGTGGATTGTAGATGTAAACAAAACTATAAAACTAATCCAGTTTTTACATTCTTCATCGAAAATTGGAATTTGGAATTTTTATAGCTGTATTTATAACATATATACATTTGTTTAATAATGGTCAGACTTCTTGACACGTTGTGCTATTTTCTAAATTACTTAATATGACTTATTTAATATAAAATATTTTTGATAGATGAGTGCAAATATTATATTTAACAGGAGTTGAGCAATGCAAGCAGAGTATTTCAAAGGATATAATTTTATAATTCACTAATTAATCAACAATTCTAATTTTGTATTATTAAAATTGGAGTCTAGTCCAAACACGCAAAGAAAAAAAAGTTTGAAAGCAAAGAATCATTAAAAAAGGCGAAACCGGCCGTAAGTTAGCTGATAGGTATGGTGTCGGTATATCCACTATAAGCGATAATAAAAAGAATGCCGATTCAATTTTGTCGTACACTAGTTAGATAGTGAAGAGGGGAGTGAAAATCAGAAAATGATGAGATCGAAAAATGAACTCTTAGAAGAAGCTCTATATTGTTGGTTTTTACAAAAACGATCAACAGTACAATGATTATCTAGACCTTTGTTAGACTGTAAAGGCATTACAGTTAAATGAAAAATTAGGCGGCGATGAATCGTTTGTGGCAAGTAGTGGATTGATTTTTATTGATATCCATGTATGTTTGTTATTTGCGATAAACAAAACATTATTCTTCATAATTTGGATTATCCGGATTTTCGATTATCCGGATTTTCGATTATCCGGATGCCTATCGACAACAATTAGTCCGGATAATCGAGGTTCTACTGTATATTTTAAGAATATTTAAGAATATTTTAAATTTTAAATTACATATTATTTGCACAAATAAATTAGTGCAAAAAGAGTGTTGTTTGTTCATATTTCTAAATTAATATATGTATATATATATATATATATATATATATATATATATCTATGCGCATGATATAAACCAAATGATCGACGCTTTTGGCACACGCCAGTTCTATTTTTTAAAAATAATTTTAGAAATCTAATAGCACCTCAAAAGCAAAATATTGGACGAAGCGTGAAACAAGATACTGGAACATCAGGAACAAGGTAATTGCGTTTCAACGTTTCAGGCAAATCGGCTTTCACAAAAAAGAACACAACCCAAGCTGAGTTCCTACTTGCGAAAGTGAATGAAAAGTATCTATAGAGTTTCAAAATATTGTACAGTGAACTAGTGGGGCGCATGGCATCGTGCCTTAAGGCAATTTGCTGGAACTTCCCGTACCAAAAACTATTTTTTTTTTAAAAAGATTAACATTTTTGAAAAAAATTTACTCTAAAAAAGATTTAAATTATGATTAGACAAAAATTTACTTTTTTTTGAAAACAAAAAGACTTTTTGAAGAAAAATTTATTTTGAAATATTTTGCAAATTCTGAACTTTTTATCAAAGCAATCGAAGCGCGTAAGCGCCGCGCCGCCGTCTAACGGATAAACATTGGTACGGAACCCATAGGAATGTTAACAAAATTTATACTTATTGTTAAAATCTCTATAAAATATCTGATAATTTGATGTGCATATGTCTAATGATCATTTTTGACCGCCAGAAGGCATTTTTTTTTCTTTTTTTACTAGATCTCCGTAACCGCTAGATCTGTCTTCATGATAGTGTGATCAGTTTTTTATCTTGTTAATACAAGTAAAATGTTTTTTGAATTATTCAAATCGGATGCTCCGTTCTCTTCAAAACTAAGTTACAGTTTTTGGCACTTTTTGCCGTATATCTTCGGAACGGCTAGACCTGCTTTGCCAAAAACTAATCATTTCAAGTTGATTTGAATTATTCAAATCGCTTTATCCGTGTTCCCAAAATCGTCGACGAAAATTTGTATCCGAACACACACGCGCACACATACACACACATACATCCATTTTTTCTAAAGTATGCCAAAATATTCAGAAACCTCTGAATGGTAAAGATATATAAAAACTTTCATTTTTTTGCGATTACTATAACTTGCTCTACGGGAAGTTAATAATAGAGAAGGTAAATTATACAAAGTCATTACTGAGGAAGTAATGTGATGAATGGAGGATGATGTACTGAAGATTATTATAAAACGGTAAGAAAACTGGATCCAAACCATATTGCAAAAGTGTGCACTTTGTAACTAGAGAAAAGACAGAATTACTGAGAACACCAGGAAGGAACACTAAACGACTGGACTAATCTCTATTCAAAATGTAATATGTGGTTAAGTAAATTTGAAACAGGTTTCGATAAACAATTCTATTCAAAACAAATTCTTTTCATTTAAAACGACATATTTAGGGTGAAGTCCTTGAGTGCCGGACACTTAAGGTTATTTATAAATAAATCAAAAAATATTTCACGAAATGTTAATTAAATTATGACTTATGTTAGATAACAAAGTTAGAAATCAAACTAAAATTGCAAAAACGCAACCTTTGCTAAAAAATAATTAATACTATCAATAGTATCAATCAAAATTTAGTAACAAAAAATATGATTTTACAAAGTGCCACCTAGTACCGGATATTGCAAAATAACCAGTATTGAACACATAGGTAGCCATCTTCACACTCTGGAGTGTCTGCACATGTGTGTTTGGCGAATATTCTTAGATAAAGAAAAATCACTATTCATCCACCCTTTTGGCTGGGCCTAACCGATGCTCTCAGCTGGAGCATTCATCATAAGATTTTCATTCTTTGACTAGGAAATACGAAAAATGGGGGTATGTAGTGACCGTTAGCACTCATACAGAACAAAATCAAATAATTAGAATAAATTACGTGATTTCTCACAAGAAATATCAATATGTTTACTGTCCGGCGATAAGGGACGACCTAGTGTCCGGTGCTAAGGGACAGGCATGTTCGTTCATTTGGTGGTACCTACTAAAATTGTTTAAAATATCTAATAATGTTTTACCATTTTACGGATAACAATCAAGTACTACATTTATTATTGAATGCCACTCAAATGTAAATGCATAAATATACTAGAATTACTTTCATTGATATTTAGGTGATGCCGTGATTTTGTGCTACGGGTTGCTCCTGCCGTGGCCGTATGCGTCACAGGTGAGTCTTGGTGCGTGATCCTGCACCTGTGTGCCCCCCGCGCCCCTTTCACTTGTATTTTGATATAAAAAGATTTATACTCGCTTAAATAATACGTTTTAAATAGAGTGACCGGAATTAGGTGCCGTCCGGCGTTACGGGACTTTCCCATATATATTTTTTTAATTATTGCACCAATGCAACAAAATTGAATCACTCATTTGTAATTTGAATAAATTATTTTACAAGGAATCAGATATAAAACAACTTGTAATTGCTTCATGAAAATACTTATCATTAATTTATAATTATATATATCCCAAAACTCAACGTCAAGAGGTTAAGACGAAACCGGCCGGTAGTATCAATCGTAGCTCTCGAGGAAAAAATTGGAAGATAATAATAAAGAATAAATATATATAATAAGAATATATATATATATATATATATATATATATATATATATATATAATAAGAAAGAATAAATAGTTATATCACGCTTGGAATTTAGGAGCTTTTAAGTACCGATAAAAATTTATTGGCAATTAAATAGTTTATATATGATTAAATAACCGGAATAATTAATAATAATATAAATATTTTATTATATAATATGTATATAAATATATATAAAATATATTAATATATAATTAAAAAAGATTATTTTACGGAATAATTAAATTTTATATATATTAATATATTATTTAATTGAACAACATAAATATAGGTTACTAGAAGTTACTAGTATGGCATCGTGTCTTGAGGCAAATTGCTAGAACTTCCCGTAGAGATAATTAAAATCGTTAGAAGATTTTTAATTTAGTTGAAAAGCTTTGAAAAAATTAGGTATTTTGGAATTTTTGAGCAGATTTGACTTTTTTATACGAAATATTTTGAAATTTCTGAAAAATTTCAACTTTTTCTGAAGTTATGGTTGGCTTAGATGCGTAGAGAGGTAGCGCGTAAGTGCCGTGTGGCAGTTTGAATGATAAACATTGGCACGGAATCCATAGAATTGTAATCTATATTTGTACTTATTATCAATATCTATAAAATATATGATAAAATATTTGATAATTCGATATGTATATGTCAGATTATCATTTTTCTCCGCCAAATGTCATTTTTTTACTTTTTTTATTGGATCTCCGAAAACGTTGGATCTGCCTCTCTAAAAATTCAATCAGTTCTTTGTTTTGTCAATACAAAATATAATAAGTAAAATGTTTTTTGAATTATTGAGATAGGGCGCTCCATTCTTTCAAACACTGATTTACCATTGTTGACACTTTTTGCCCTGTATCTTCGAAACGTCTGGACCTGCGTTTGCCAAAACTAATTAGCACGTCTTTCCATCAATGGGATTCAATGGGATTCTGTGATAATTATTACTAAAGACTTTCACTAAGAATATTTATACAGATTTATAAATTTTAAACTATTTTGTAAATGAAATATAATTTTGATAATTCTTTATACTTTAAAGTACTTTAATACTTCCATTTAAAATATATGTCGGCTACATAAAAGAAACAAAAATCAATCGATATGAATTACATATATTTCATATGATAAATAGTTTAAAAAAATATTAAAATTTCATTAAATTATTATAAAAGTTTTTATAATAATTTAGTGCGTTACTACTTTTATTGAACAATATGCAAAAATGTATTAAATTTTTACAATATATTTGAAGTTAAATATTTTTTTAAGCCAATCAATATTATAAATAATTAACTAACTTTGATATAATTTATTAACATTATTAGAAGCTTTTTAACTGTCAACACGTTATACATATAAATCTTTTCTGTAATAAATTATAAACTTTTGTTCATTTTAGTATAAAACTACAATTCATTTTTTTTTTCAAATCTGAGAACATCTAATTATGTATTTTTAATGGTTACTCTGCATTCATAGTTATATAAATCAAAACATATACAAAATTTTGTTTCTATTTTTGAAAATTAATAACTCAGTTTGCTAAGAAATGTCAAATTAAAATCTATTTAAACATTGTGTGAACAAATTTATTTTTGGAAATTGTTTCACAATAGACAAAAAGTACGATAATATGAATGAGATCTATAATAGAGCTGCCAATATTAATCTACTGTAAAAATATTATACTGAAATCTTTTTTATATTATTGACACACTTTACAACCTTTACTAAATAATAATTGTAAGTATAATTTTTGAAATTGAAATTTTGAAATTTTGTTTCTATTTTTAAAAATTAATAACTCAGTTTGCTAAGAATTGTAAAATTAAAATCTATTTAAATATTGTGTGAACAAATTTATTTTCCGAAATTGTTTCGTAATAGATAAAAAATACGATAATATGAATAAGATCTATAATAAGGCTGCCAATATTAATCTACTGTGAAAATATTATACTAAAATATTTTTTTTTATTATTGACACACTTTGCAAATTTTATTATAGAATAATCGTAAGCATAATTTTTGAAGTCGTTCTAGTATTTTGAATTTGCAGTATTAATCAAATGTATTAAGATCTACTTGGAATGAATTTTTGCCTGTAAATCCAATATCTCTGGGAAACTAATTGTGACATCTGATCTTAGTGTTACTCATTACAAAATTACAAAAGTTACGTAGTTTTTGTTTTATTTATTTATCATATATTATGTAAATCAAACTAATTTGTAATTATATGATATTATAGGATTTAAAACACTTTAAACGAATAGTATTCTGAGGAGCTCGTTGAAGATATTTTTTGACTTCGCAGTCGCTTTCAATTATAAGTATTTTGACAAACTAATCTATTCTTAACACGTTATTTACAGAAATGTACATCGTGATTAAGGGGTACACCTAGTGTGACAATTTAAAAAAAGGCCATTTAGGGGAATTAAAAAATAAAAAAACTAGTGAATCTATTCATTTAAAATTTTGAGAGTTTATTTATACGTGTTTTGATAATACACTGTAAAATTTTTGAAATAAAATATTAAATAATTTTGAAATGACGAGCAATCTCTGGCGGCGCCAAAAAAGGACCTCCACTGCTTAAATGATTGTAGCCTTCTCCGTTGATAAAACATAAAAACAAAAAAAAATCTCGTTAAATTAAAACATATTATCTGTATGATCGGGTGAACAAAATGGCGGCATGTTGAAAATAAAGTTAAATTTTTCCCAAAATTTTGGTCGTGTTTGGCCTGCCAAAATTCGATTTTGATCAGATCAAAAAACTGGAGGGTCATCGCATGGAGAACTAAATAAAGGAAATCAAAAAAAAAAATTGATAGCGATTGGATCATTTGTCTGCGAGTAATCACTCCAGCAAATTCGAAAAATGCTGTTTCGAGAAAAACGCGTTTAAAGATAAAATGATCGTTATACTATATATTATATATATACTCTTGAAGTGGATGTAATTCAAAAACTATTTAAGTTAAAATTCTAGTATGTTATTTTTAAAGGTATAAAATATCAAAATATCAGAACATTCAAAATTCTATTTTTTGAAAATTTCACACTAGGTGTGCTCCTTAATAATTCTGCAATATATATTCACACTAAATAAATTACTAGTGTGATGTTCCCATTTTCCTTCCTATGTGCCAATTATATAACCTTGCACGAAATTCAATTGCCCTCGCTTTAAAACAGTTCAAGTTTAATCAAATTAAAAATATGTATACATTCCATATAGACCGGGGAAAACATATTGCAGTTTTACACATTTCTAAAATAGTATAAATTGAAATATTTGTTTCAAATCTGCAATAATTATATTTGGGAATCATGTCTTGCTATTTTTCGTCATTACAGACATGTATTCTGCATCTTTTATTATGGCAGTTAAGTTATTACCCCAAGAACGTTATGTTAATAATAAGAAATTATTGTACTTTTTATTTATCAACTCAAATATAATTTTTTTGAATTTGGAGTAAAGTATATAATAAAAATCATATTTTTCACATATCTAAAATAATGCAATAGTGTTAGTAATTTGCATTATTATATTTTAGCGATAAACATAATGTTATGGCTCTACTACATTACGAATTTTTTGTAGAGTAGTGTTAATTCGAATTCAGGAAATGATTCAAATCACAGAATTTAGAATAGTACCTACAAAATATATAAAGTAGCTTGATTTTTTGTGACAATGCTTTTATATTTGTTTATAGTCAAATATTATCAGTGTTTTCTCAGTCTAAATAATAATAAACTTATTATTATTTGTTTATCTGTAAATTGCGTTATCCAGCATATGTATATAAATGTATATGCGATGTTATATGCTATGAACTAACTATAAGATTTTGTTTGTAAAAAAAAATCTTCTCGAAAAAATCATTTACCAAAATGTTGTTTTCCCAAATATTTTTAGAAGTGATGTGCAATTGTAAATTAATAATTTAGTATATACCTCAAATTGATCAATGATACTATATGTAACGTATTATATGCAAGTTTATGCATTCATCTAGAAAATCAAACAATCCTGATATAACAAAATTATCAAATTAATAATTTGGAACTAAATCAAAAAAAAATCTTTTTAATTTGAAATCTATGAAACAGTTTACTATTTTTGTTATGCATTTTGATAAACTTCAGAGTACCTGTGGGGTATAACGTTTGATGTTTTTTCATCGCTTGAACAAACGACCAATTGGTCGTACAAAAAACTACATCGCAAAATTTCACATTTTTTATAATGCTTTATTGGTTGGATTATCTGATAGAAAAATGCGATGGTCAAGTCCCGAAGAAAAATGATTAATGAACATATTTTTGATCTCAAGTATGATGTAAATCAAATTATTTTAAGTGAATTCAATACCTTAACGGGTCATGTCAATTGATTTTAATCATTTGTTCATTGTTAAGTAATTGCTATTATATCGGTGGGGCGGGCACATAGGTCCAATTTGACTATAAGTAATTATACTGTCTAAATCAAATGAACTACATCATAAAACATAATATGTAACAAACAAATAATTATCGTACTATGTTTAATAGAATTTTAATTTACTTCTTATAAGTTTATTTTTCGACTGAATTAACATTAATCTTTACTATTTTTTATTGTTCACCTTTGCCAGGATAAAGATTCAGTTGGTCATTTTTAGCCTTCCCACATGTAAGTTAATATAAAGGTTTTATAAAAGCTTCTGTTAAATCTAATTAAAAATTAACAATGCATTTTATAAAATAATTATACTTAATAATTAAAATGAAGTATACTTAAAAAATATATATAGGTCTCGTAAACTAAACAATAGTGATCGCAACCAAGAAAATTAACAACGAAAAAAATACTTTTGGTATAGTTTCTTATATATTGCCGTTTACCTCCTGGTAGCAACGTTACTTGATTTAAGACAATGGCTGATTACACATTTTCATCCTTTTACTTTCAAACATTGCTGTTAAAAAATCTTTAAGTTTGCATGTTTTTGAGATATCCGTGGTGAATATTTTTGCTCGTGGACCCCGGTCTACCCTATACTCATATATGCAAAATGACTTTTAAACTAGATGAAACGTTCTTCAAGATATCTTACTTTTCTTGTTTTCCTCAAAATCATACGCTAAACAATTATTATAGTAATAATTTTTATTGAACTTTTATATAATTTCTTTCTCTTTTATAAACATTATTTCACCAATAGTTACGAATTGTATTCATTTAATATAATTGTATAATGATAAACTATCTTCATTTAATATAATAACACGACATATTTTATTATTTATAACAATAGAATGATGCAATTTTTGCAATTTTAACTTTTCAAGTGACAGTGGTACATTTTAGTGACTTAAATACAATAATATTTATAATAAATTATTATTTAGTTCATATCGATGTAAATATATAATTTAAATCTAATGGATTTTATTATATGTGTCCTTATGTTGGTACCCCGTGACATATCCGGAATTGTCTGGTAAATCTTTCCTGCCAGCAATTCCTTTGCCCTTTCCGCTTTCATCGAATCGTTGTTTATGTGATCCAGTATATTTCGAAGTGTCCGTAAGACGCTCTACAGCCGATGGTGTCTTCGTACACTAAAAAGAAACATTTGATTGAAATTATGATCTTTTATGTTCCAAAGACTACTAATATCAAATATACTTGTTGTTATATGTTTAACAGAACTTAACGAGTTATGTGAGCTCTTGTGATGTCTTTTAAATGATAATGTATCGTTACTGATGATAAATTAACGGTTGTTCTATTTCTATTTGATAAATTTGTTATTAAAAATTGTAATACGCTTTATCGCAACGGATGTTCCGAGTTTGAAATAGAGGCACAAGCCAAAGCTTTTCGAATGTTATTAATAAATTTATTAATAACTTTCCGTGGGGTAAGTTATAGTAATTGTCCGAAAAGCTAAAATGGAAATTAAGCTTAAGAGAATTAAACTGAGAGAACCGAACATCCGATTTGAATGATTCAAAAAAAATTCAATTCATAATGATGAGAAGACGTGGTTACTAGTTTCTGGCAAAAAAGCCGAGCCGTTTCAGAGAAACGACTAGTTTTTAGTGAAGACAATTTTTTTAAATTTAAAATTTAAAGAAGATGTTTGTTTCCATTTTTTTTTAATATCAAAAATAATTATAGTTAAAATTCTAAAGCTCACTTATATATTTGAAATAAATAATTTCAACTTTGCAATAAATACAGTTTATGTAATTTTGAGAAATATGAGATAAATTTCTTCATTCTAACTCCGCTTGATGTATTAATTACTTTTCATGAAAACTTATATAAACATCGTCGTCCAATTCATAAGCTCTTATATTTTGTCTAGAAAATAAGAAGAATGAAATTCACGGTATTTATAATAATCTATTTGAAAGCATTTAATAAATTGCTTAGATAATATTTTATCACGGTACGAGAAGTTCCAGCAATTTATTTTAAGACACACTTAAGTATATGTAGGTGAGTTTGTGTTTTGTGGAGCTATAATTTGTCATCGACGATTTCGGTTCCTACTGGTAGCGACGTGCTCATTAGTTTTTTTACAAAGACAGGTCCAGCCGTTTTGGAAATAAGGAGCTAAAAGTGCAAAAAACAAATACAAAATAAATAGTTCTCCATTACAATTAACTTAGAGATATGGTACCACTATTGATGCAGCTTTCTCAAGAAATTTAGATAATCTGTCATTTATACAAATCCAATTTCCTTTTCTTTTCAGGATTGTGATTAGTAGAGACCTTTCTTTTGCCATTCTTTTCATGGCTTTTTTGTTGATTCACATTCAGCACCACATTTAAAAACTTTTCAGGTAGTTCTTTTTGGCCTTTTTTAGTGGTCATGACTCTGATCCTTACAGAGCTATGCTTCAGACATAGCACTTTATTAGTCTATTCCGCAAGTCGAGACTTGGTTTGCTCGTCAATTGCGTTCTCTTCTTCGTAAATACCACCTTGGTGCTTGCGTTCTATATCCTGATCTCTCTTGTGCAGTATCCGACTCTGGTCAGGATGCTTCCCAGGTATTTGAAATGATCCACTTCTTCCAATTTTCGATTTCCTACCGTTATCCTCAGGAGCTCATCAGGGTCTTCAAGTGCCTCGTTGACGAGCCATTCTCCGTACAGGTTGAATAGGATCGATGACAGGCAGCATCCTTGCCGCACTTCTCTATCTATTTTAACGCTATTTGTATCTCTGTGGTTTACTTGCACCTTTACTTTCTATTCCATATACAGGTTCTAAATCAGCCTGCGATCTCTCTGTTAAAGGCTTTCTACCAATCTATTAAACAGCAGCATTTGTCCTCGTTAACGTCGTGACATCTGACAGACTTTATCCTCAATATTCCAATAGCATCCCTGGTACCTCTTTCTTTTTTGAAACCAAACTGGTTTTCGCTCATGTGCTATTCGATCTTATTTTTGAGTCGTCTTGTAAGGATGTTGACTAGTACCTTTTCTGTGTGCGAAGTCAAACTGATCGTCCTGTAATCGTTGCACTTGTTTTTTGTGATGAGCTGTAGTTGTGACATCTAGGGAGTACAGAAATTTCGCCAGTTGTTGCTCAGCTTCTTCAGCAGAACCGCCCGTATGTCACCATCTCCCGTTGTTTTCTTTCTTTATTGCTCTCTAGACTTCGCTTTTCAATATGCATGATCCCTTGTCGTCTATTCTTCGATGTCAATATTGTCAGGACAATTTTCTCTATTGTACAATTCCTCAATGTATCTTTCCCACACGCTGAAAATTTTCTAGTGCTCTATTTCTATCATCGTCTTCTATTTATGTTTTTCTGCTATTTTTTCCGTCCAGTCCATTACCTCTGTAGACTGAAACATTAAATCATACGCTGTGTCTAATGTTCCATTATCCTGTTACACGTTTCGTCCATGTTTTTTGCCTTTGCTTTCTTCGTTTTTCGCTCTAATTTATTATTCAATTTTTTATGCATCCTCGGATCAGTATTCTTATACTTTCTGCGTTCATCCATTTTCTTCACCATCTCCTGGGTTGTTCACAACTTTCTAGCTACATTATCTAGCTTACCGACGTTTCCAGCGTTTCCAGAAGTACACAATTTACCTTATTCTAATTTTATTCTACTGCCTCGTCTCCATCTTTCATTACGCAAAATTTTGTCTCCTTACTTTGACTCTGCTATTACTCAAGTTTTTCAGATTCCATCTGTGTTTCCTTTTACCTATTTTTGATTCAATTTGTCTCTATATTGGCCGCCAGCAAACCGTAGTTTTGTTGCTACTTTCGATGGGTTCTATTATTTTACAGAAGAAGAAGACATCGTTGGAACCATTTTTTTTAGAATGCTCTCACACATTCGGGACGCCCTCTACGATTTTTGATCTGGAACCATCTCGAGCATCATTTGATCTGCTTCTCCAGTCAATACTGTGTCGGTGCTGTCCAGCACGAGCCAACTCGGTAAACCGATTTTGCTATTACCTGCTATTCGTTGCCGATCTCTACTATGAGAACGTCGAGACGGTTCAGGGAGTGGGGTAATAATTCAGTGAAATAATTATTTTAACTTCTACATATAATTTTGAATAAAATTTGCAGATATAGTTCTTATCTCTAATTATATGTTTTATCTTAAGTTTTGGTTCGTTTTTGGACAACCCAATTTGAAAAAGTAGCAATAGCCAATTTCCCTTTACCATATGGTAAATACCAAAGAAAAATAGACTCCGCGGGCATTGCTGAGTCAAATTAAATAATAAATTAATAATATAGATAGGTTATTCGATGGGTTGTCATTTAAATACATCCCTAAAATGAGAACCACAGATAATAGGACAAAAGTTCTGATTGCTAGTAAAAATAAACATATGATAAATAAGTTTGGTTATTTGGACATACAATTATATGTTTTGTTTCTATACTAAAAAAGTACAGAAATACGTAGGAATAATTTTGGAATTTATTGAATGCAGTTTCATTCATAAATTGGTCTATTATAGCCATTTTAATTATTTATTATCATAATACACTTAATTTTTATTAAAAAAAAACACATGGATATAAATATATATATATATATATATATATATATATATATGTATATATATAATATGGTTAAAATCATACCTCTACTCCAGTAAATCCTGGAGCTCCACAACCCGTCATTTTTTTCTTAATGTCTTCAACGGGAATGTTTTTTGCTTTTGCTAAATCTTCAAGAAATTTCTTATAATCTACAATTGATGCTTTCACTGTTTTAAGTTTTTTGAAATGAATTCCTGTATCTGTGGTAGTAATTTTTTTTCCGTCAATGACTTTGGCTTGCTTCATCCATTTATCGCTCTGTGATAATGTTATGTGTTTACCATCAGATTTTGTATCACCAAATTTTGAGAAACTTTTGAAGACTTCAGTGAATGTTGGTCCTAAATAGATAATACTTTTAGTGTTCATGCATTAAAATATATTATCTAATACAAATTTTCACATATAAGATTAAATAACTTATATTGGTAGATTTTTTTTGTAGTCCCTAAATTATCTTACGTTTTGTGCCAGAAAAATATGAAGGAAACAATTTATGAGGATTTAGAAACTCTCCAAATATTTAAATAAAATTGTACAAATAAAATCATCCCAATAATGATAATTTTACGATCTAAACACACTTGAATTTTACATTAAATGAGTCATTCTAAAAATTCTAATGGTTTTGCTGATTTTCAAATGTATTTGAAGAGATCTATTCGGACATATCGATGGTTTTCTGACGCAACCTCGTATCTTAAAAACTACTACTTTTCAGGAAAGACAAAACACGTTTTATATTGAATTGTTTAGTTTTTCTTAACATTTTTCTATTTATTTTTAATAATCTTCAATCTTGTGATAAATTTTTAAAACAAGTATGATATTACAAACAACTGATTATTATTTTTTCTTACATTTTGTGAGATACGTTTCTGTCGCAGAGAAAAAAATGTAACATACGTGATTGCGTCATGTTCTTTTCAAGTAAGAGTACATGAATAAATTGTCTTCTATTATTTTATTTTGAGAAGCGATCAACTTTTTAAATAATCTTATATATAAAAATGAATCGCAAAATGTTTTGGTAAGCGCATAACTCAACAACGCCTGGACCAATTTGGCCAATTATTTTTTAAAAATGTTTGTTGAAGTACAAGGATGGTTATTCCGACGAGAAAAAATCGAATAATTACCGGGAAAACCCTAAAAACAGCCCTTTTCTTTTTCACATACAATTGTTTTCTAACTAAAAGGTAGAATCAATTTGAGCGTTAATTTATTTATAATGCGTAAATGAATAAGGTGAATTAGAGAATTTATAAAAGTAAACTGGTGGATAAGTAAATTGGAGGATATGTATATAAGGAGAACTGGTAGATTGGCGAATATGTAGTCAAATAAACAGACAAATAATTGATAGACATGTAGTACGTGCGGCAGCACCTAAGTGCTGCCCTGCCATTAGTACGACCCTGCCGTACCTCGTGATTGCCCTGCGTGATGCGCACGCATCAAGATGGCCGCCTCCGTCCTGTATAAAAGAAACGGCCATCGAAGCAAAAGGCCTCTTCAACCATCTCGGCCAACAAGTACCAATCAATACACAAATTGTATTAAATAATAATAAATAGTATTGAACAAAATCAATCTGTTATTATTCAGCAACCACTTCATACGGGATGACAGGTAAATTTGTTGGGTATTTGGTAAAATAGTAGACTGATAAACAGGTTGATAGGTAAATTAGTAGACAAATTGTTAAATAGGTAAATTGTTCAACAGATAAATTATTGAACAAGTTAATTAGTAGACATTTAGAACGGGATGGCAGGTAAATTGGAAAGCAGGTGAATTGGTTGACAGGTAAAATGGTGTATTGATAATCAGGTCGATAGGTGAATTGGTAGACAAGTAAATTGGTGAGAAGGTAATTTGTTGGATAGCTGGTGGTCAAGTTAATTGGAGGATATGTAAAATGGTAGACAGGACAAGTAGTAAATAGGCAAATAACAATACGGATAAACAGGTTGACAGGTAAATTGATAGACATGTGAAACGGGTTGATAGGTAAATAGGTTGACAGGTAAACTGGTAAGCCGGTAAAATGGTAGATTGATTAACAAGTTAATAGATAAATCCGTAGACAAATTGTTGAATAGGTAAATTGTTGAACAGATAGTAGTAATGTATGTGACTCCATCTTAGGTACACTGCAAATGTTGTTGTGTGAATCAAAACACAAAAGAAGTTGGCGGTCAAAAATGATCATTAGACATATGCACATCAAATTATCAGATATTTTATAGAGATTTTAACAATAAGTATAAATTTTGTTTACATTCCTATGGGTTCCGTACCAATGTTGATCCGTTAGACGGCGGCGCGGCGTTTACGCGCTTCGATATTTCGTCTCTATGCAGTTAAAGCAGTATTATTGTTGGAAAATGTGAAACTTAATGCGTTTGTATGAACAAATACATTTATTTGGGACATACATAAAGCAGTAGAGAAAATCCTTCTGCTCCTGTACTTTTCATCCCAACATCGGACAAAATACCTTGAATATTGAATTTCTGTCTAATAACTGGTTATGAATTTTTGTAGCAGAAGTTAATTAATCAACACAATATGCTTATATATAAGGGAAGAATCCAACAGATATATAACGCGCATACATAAATTATTAACACAATTTAAACTTTTCTCTCTATATAACTTTCTTGGAAATTTTCCACCTGAACTATATCAAAATCACCACTAAATCCGGTTAGACACGCGCTATCGCATGTGCTAATGCACATTATGAAATGCTGCTAATCTTGATATGCACTCATTCAAATTACACTTATATAGTAGGCATATTGAACTCTAGTCACGTGAATATTGTAACGGGTTAAATGTTTATTTTTTTTTTAAAAAAGATAAGTTAGAATTTATGTATAATAAAATTAATTAAAATTCCATGATGCCTATTGGTAAATCGAAGAAATTCCAACAAATTTTGGGGAGTTAGGGGCTATACAATAACTAGTAACAGGGGTTTTTAAATAGGATCTTAAGCGATAGTAAAATATTTTTATAGCTGCATTAGACATAAATTTTTCCTTGTATAATATTATCGTAGCAACTGTCCCGCAATAAACAGAACTGTGCAGGTCCGTCATTGACATTTGACAGGCAATATAAAATTCGTCTATCATAAAATTTCGGTTTGAGTTATTATTATTGACTAATTTTAAATTTCATATATCTCACGACGTTTCAAATTTATTAATCTTTGATAATGTGTAACAATTTTTGTAATTGCAAAATTGTTTAAGTAGTTATCTTGATTAATGTAAAAAAATCACACTTAGGATAAGTTGAAACAAATGTTTGGGACTAGTTGTAACTTACAAAAATTATATACAGATTTGAATGTATAGTTTGTAAGATGGAAGCACATGTTAGTGGTATTATAGAATTATGAAAAAAATTAAAATAATTTAAAATCTGATATAGCCGAACTCATACACTGGAAATTCCATGCTTATCTTAGCGATAAAAATATCGATTTGATTTCTCAATCGTTAGCTGTGGGAGTACATATATTGTATATATATGTATATATACTAGATGACCCGACAGACGTTGTCCTGTACCCACATCTACATTTTTTTAATATTCTATACTAATATTTACACCGTTCAGTTAAAAATAATAATTATTGTTTTTCGAATTACTATTTGCACAAATACGAGTTATGTTGAATGTAGAACTGCTTCAAATAAAATTATGATTCTCAATTCCCGCAGTTACACTTTAATTATCACTTTAACAAATATCAAAATATGTTTAATAAAATTGTATATTAAAAATTATACACTGCAATTAATAGAACAAATTTATTTCCAATAGCTCAATTTATTTTAATGCCAAGGGTTATCCAATAATTTTAGTCATACCTGTAGATATGGATGTATAAATGAATGATTTTTTGTTTATTCACGACTAAAACATTGATTTTCCAAATTTATCACACGAAAAATCGTCTACCTTTGTGATTTATAGCATAAGATATACGTACTGGAAATTAAAGCGGTTTTTTGTAATTTTTTCCATTTATTAATACAATCTAACTATATTTCTATAAATCTAAAAATTCTAGAAAATTTCCCGAACAAACTTCAGGAAGATTCATGAAAATCCGAATTATAGTTTAAGAGGATTAATCATTCATACATAGTTACAGAAGAATTTTATATTTAAGATATATATATATATATATATATATATATATATATATATATATATATGTATATATATTATACCTATATGTTATATATATATATATATATATATATATATATATATATATATAATTCCTCTTTAACGATGTATGAAAGAATACTCCTCCTAAACGATTATTCGGATTTTGATAAATCTTTCTGAAGATTAAGGGAATTTTTTAAGATGTATGTGATTATAGTAATATGGTTAGATTGTAAAAATAAATAGAAAAAATGACAAAAAATCACTTATCATTGTTTGATATTGAAAATATTTCAAAGTGTTTGAGTATGACACAAACGCTGTATAAATTATAATACTATAATATAATTTGAAATTGTAAAATGTTCTATTTCATAAATTCTGTAAGTTATAAACATAAATTTGAAACGAAGCAAAAACTCATAATATTATATTTGAAAATTTTGAAATGTTATCCAACTAGAGTTTCTCAATCAGTTTCATGTTTCCAAAAATTAAAGATTTTTAAAATTTAAAAAAAAAATATATTTCTGAAAAGGTATTGATATTGTGTGACCTATGCGTATTGCTCTAAATTATATCAAAGAACTTGGTTTGTTTATCGTCAGTCAGAAGAGCAAGAGATAAACTTAATTTGTATATAATAATTTAAAAATTATGATTTTCTATTATAAATATTTACTAAATTTCAATCTTTTCTTATATTTGATAAAACAAAACTAACCTCCAGAAGGTGGTGCTGGTGAATCAGGTGGTGCAGGTGAAGGTGGTGCTCCATTGCTCTTGTTCAGCGTCAACGCCTCAACCTCTGCAGTCGGTACGGTCGCACTCGCACTTTCTGCATTTGCTTCGTTAGACGACATTGTTAAGCAACTGCAATAAAATTAATTATTGAATATTAAAAAAGGTCAATAATTATTATGTAATTCACGATGAAAGTTATACTGTCACAACCAAATGAACTGAATCACAACAAATAACACGTATCAAACAAACAACTATTGTACTATGCTCAGTAACCCCACAGACAGAGTAAAATGTGAAAGCCAGAGGGCAAAAAGATGCAATGTTTTATTTTAAATTTTAAAGTGATTTTATAAAATAATAGCTATAATATTCATGTAACTAATTCATAATATTATACAACAATGCAAAATATAAATTTTACGGGCACATTTTACAAAGATAACACTGTATATAACCTTGATCTGGTGGTTTGTCAGAAACATTCATCAGCAGAGTTGGACAGCAGAGATGAACAATTAATTTAATTTTTTTCTGTAAAATAGCTTTTTTAATTGAAATTCTATTTTAAATACTATTTTGCATACTTTACATCTTTTCCAGAATAAAGATTTAATTGGTCCTTTAGCAAAGGTGTAAGGTATGAAAATTAGTAAATAAAAATCAAATTAAGTTAAATAAAGCAATTTTACAAGAGTTGAGTTAAATAAATAGTTATTTCTACTCTGCTGATGAATATTTCTGATGAAATAGCAAGATTAAGTTTATATACAGTGTTATCTCTGTAAAAAATGATTCCATGAAATTTAAATTTTGCATTATTTGAATAATATAGTCATTCTTTTGCGAAATTCTTCAAAAAGGGCAAGGTGACAAATATTTGAAAAATAGCAGAAAAGAAACACATTTATACAATGATGAATTTGCTGCGAGTTTAATTGAACATAATCAGATAGTTGTTTGTTTGATATGTATTATTTATTGTGATATAATTGGTTTGGTTTTCAAAATAAAATTGCCAAAGTCAAATTTGAACACTATATTCCGCCTCATCCTATTGCGAATTATTGTGACCATTATAAAATCTATATTATCTGGAAACCATAAAACATTTTACAACAAATGATCCAATCGTAGGCAAAAATAGATACATAATAAAGATACTAATAACTAGTTGGTTTGGTATTTAGCCTTGAGGCAAGTTACATGAACTTCCCGATATGTGTAATTAATCGACTTAATCAATAAAAACTAAATTAAAATATGAGTGATTGAAGTATTCCGAGTGGATTTATTACACATAATTGAAAACGAGCGACCACTTTGACACGGAGTATTTTCTAAAAGTAAATTTTCAAAAATCAACAATTGTTATAATTGAACCAGTTTCCATAGGACTTTAATGGCTTGATATGTTCATTAAAACCAAGTACTCTATCGTTATACGAAGTAAAATCGTCCAATTTTAATTTTAACAAACGTTAAAAAACTACTTATTTTCTTGAACTTTGATGATTTTTTTAAACTAAACTACTTGTCGTAGGGTCGTAATATTCCAATAAGTTGTATAAGACCATGATGTATATTATCAAAAAAAGTTTCATAAAAATCGGCTCAAATTTTTTTTTCAACAACGAATTACAAGAAAACGGCTCGGTAGATTTTCACCTAAAACTAATCAGTACCATTCCCAACTAATATCTTTCGAACGGTTTTTGATTTTTTAAAATCGGTTCGGTAGGATGAGCTTAAATGTGGACGAAAAGTTTAACACTTTTTTTCAAATTACAAACAAACGGCTTCGCAGATCGTCGCACAAAACTGACAAACGATAGTCCTCATCAAGATACATCAAATGGCTTTTAAATTTCTAAAATCGGTTCAGGCATTTTTGAGAAAACGTCGATGAAAGGTCTAATTTTGACAAATGCCAAAAAAAACGATGCCAAGTTTTGCAAACTTTGACGAATTTTTAAAGTTAAACCAATTGTCGTAGAGCCGTAATATTTTAGTATGATCTAGAAGACTATGGTATCTACCGTCAAAAAAATAATTATAAAAATCGTCGAAAAAAAATTTTTTAACACTTTATTACAAGAAAGCGGCTCGGCCGATCTCTACCAACAACTCATCAGCACGATTCCCAATCAATATCTTTCGAATGGTTTTTGAATTTTCAAGATCGATTTAGAACTGCGGGCTAAAACGTGGACGAAAAATTTTTCACTTTTCTGCTATTTACAAAGAAACGGCTTGGCTGATCGTCGCGCAAAATTGATAAACGCTAGTCCTCATCGAGATACATCGAATGGATTTTAAATTTTTGAAATCGGTCCAGCCATTATTGAGAAAACGTCGATTTACGGCAAAAAATCTGTTCACACACACACACACACACACACACACACACACATACTTTTTCCAGATTTGGTCTCATTCGATTCAGAATGGCTTGAAACGTCGAGAAAACATAAAATTAGCGAATCGGATTTTTTGATGAAAACATAAACTTCTCCTTCGGGAAGTTAAAAAGAATAACTTTCAGGTTTTGAAATAATTTTATGCTACTTTGCTTATTATTAACTTCCCGTAGTAATCGCAAAAAAATCGAAAATGAAATTTTTTATATATCTTTACGTTTCAAAGATTTCTAAGCATTTTGGCATACCTTAGAAAAAATTGATGGATACAATTTTTTGTCGACGATTTTTAGAACACGGACCAACAAATTTGAATTATTCAAAAAACATTCGATTCATATTAATAGGGAGACGTGCTGATTAGTTTTTGACAAAGGCAGGTTCAGCCTTTCGTTTCAACGCAGCTAACGTATCGCGTTTTGAAAAAAAAGTTCAAAATTTCCAAAATAGTTCAGTATAGAAAAAAATCAAACTTTTCAAAAAGGTCAATTTTTTTCAAAAATTTTAAAAATCTCAAGAATCGATTTTCTTCTAGTTCTAAAAGAAAATTGAATATTTTTTGAAAATTTTAATTTTTGGTACGGAAAGTTCCAGCAATTTGCCTTAAGGCACGATGCCATGCTACTAGTTAATGTAAATATATTGTAGCAATATATGCACATCAATTATATTTCTTGAATTACAAAAATATATCTGATGCATTTAGATAACAAAGAGAGATCTCTGTACTTTATGCGAAGTTCAAATAACTACGTTAGCTTCGGTATTTTGAAAGTTATAAAATATTTTTTTGTACAGAATCTATGTGTAATTTATAATGTTTTTATATCCCTGGTTTTTATAGGAAAAAAGTAATAAAATATCGAAAGTATATAAAATCTTAAACAATGACTTGTATTAATTTATATTGCTTAAAAAATATTGGGTGCGTTGAGAAATTGAAATTTATGATACATTACTTGTGTCATTTACAATTACGGACACAATAAAATCTTTGAGTTAAATTTTTAGCCCAAGGTATTATACTTAAAGAAAAGTTAATAAACATAGCTAAAAATATTTATATATAGATAAGTCTTGGGTGTGCTATTGATTTGCAAACAATAAATAGTAACTATAATATATGTATGTTGTACTTATATTAATAGTAACAATACGTATATGAACATTTTTGCACGTTTGTGTTCCTTGGCAAACAATTTATATTATATATATATATATATACATATAATATATATTATATATATTATATATAAACAAAATAATATTAACCTTGTGATTTAGATTTGGAAAGAATTTGAAAGTTGAGATTTAACACGGCGTTGATAGTTAGCAACCAAGTAAAAGTTATTCATCAACTTTAAATGAAAATTTACTTCAGTATAACTTGATATTTTATATATTTTTCTGTATATCATGTTTATTTTAAAATATTTATTTATGTATACATGTAATGTAATAAGTCAGTGCCCCTCAAAAGAAATCAATCAAAACTAACAAGTAAGTGAAATTTATGAAAAAGATATGTGAATAAGAACATACTGACCTTATTTCTAATATATTTTTTTTTGCTTAAAATACCTCACAATCACAGTAAAAGTGATAAATTACTAATGCTCAATACGATGCCAATTCTTTCCAAGACGATAACATGTTTAATCAGTGTGGTTATCTTGACATAAATTTAATCATTTTATAATTGCTCCAATATATTTGATGTAGATAAATAACATTCATGTCAATACTGTTTTTTTTTAAAAAAAATCATACTATATTTATTCATTTCAGAAGCATAAAAAAGTTTATATTTTTTGATGAAATTAAATGTCTAGCTCATAATTAAAATCAGATTTCATGATCTGTGTATAACTTTATGATATCAATAAATAGAGAGAAAAGTGATATAAAAATTACTCAATCTCATAGGGTGGACTCAAATATAGAATTAGAAGCTAATGAATATGGGATAAAAATATTGAAATTGTACTTTTTTACATATTGTATTTGTAAGGCATACATTTTAGGTACAATTATAAACGTAATTTTATTTATCTGCAATATCGTTTATTATCTGCAATTACTTTTGAACATATAAATTACAGCGAAAATTTAAACAATTGATTTGTGGTCATAGAATCTGGGAATATAATTTTATGTTTTAATACTATATGTAGCGGCCTGTCAACATGCACCGCATTTGCTGTAGCGGCCTGACAACACGCATCGCATTTCTACTGGACAGATAGGCTCATATAGTGACAGCACGGAGAAAACAAAATAAATTCAAGTGTCAGATCTAATCTCGCTTTTGTTTCTCCTTAGTCTCATTGCCAAAATTTATAATTCTTGAAACCTTTTCTTTTCCATTGTAAATATAAAAATACCAATCACATTTCATAAACGATCAATATGATAACACATAGTGTTGTCAATATTAATCTTACGTAAAATAAACCAAATATAAATAATATTTCATGGAATTTATTATTGTCTACAATTTGGAACAATTCTGGTATTAATATGGACCACGCTTCCATATTTTGGTGACCCCGACGTGATAACTAGTAACACACATAAAAGAAGGTAAGAAGATCAAGACATATTTTGAAGTACCAAAAAAAAAAATAAATTGAAGTCTCATGAATTATTAAGAAAAGAATTTTTAAAAATATAAATAATTATTATAAATGGCTACAAAACTGCCATAACTCGAAGAGCATTCTAAGCATACAATTGAGACTCCGATCACGCACTTCGAGATCAATAACAACACGTGCTCAATAAATCACTTATTATTCTGGTAAATAAGTCGATAATAAGCACCATGGCATCAGACAGGGAGCATCAGCAAACAATTTGGCAACCGCCATATACACTTAGCCGCTAACTCACCAGCGAAGGGCCACATACACTCAACCGCTAACTCACCAGCAAAGGGCCACATATACTCAGCTGCTAACTCACCAGCGAAGGGCCACATCTACTCAACCGCTAACTCGCCAGCGAAGGGCCACGTAAGCAATCAACCAACTCACCAAGCTAACACGGCATTCAAAACGGCCACGGCCACAAACAAATAAAATTAATCACACAATCTCAACCAAAAAAAATTACAAGAAAGTTCAAGATGGCAGTCAGAGATGCGAAACAATCTTTTTCATTGGGGCGGAGTGAGCTGTAGCGGCCTGTCAACACGCACCGCATTTGCTGTAGCGGCCCGTCAACACGCATCGCATTTCTACTGGACAGATAGGCTCATATAGTGACAGCACGGAGAAAACAAAATAAATTCAAGTGTCAGATCTAATCTCGCTTTTGTTTCTCCCTAGTCTCACTGCCAAAATTTATAATTCTTGAAACCTTTTCTTTTCCATTGTAAATACAAAAATACCAATCACATTTTATAAACTTAATGAATGAATTTATTATTGTCTACAATTTGGAACAATTCTGGTATTAATATGGACCACGCTTCCATATATATTGAACACTATGTTTTCATTAATTTAATGAATGCTTTAATCATTATCAGAAACATTAAACAAATACTATGGGTTAAACTTACGGGGGGAGTCTGCTTTAGAGGCTTATAAAAATCTTTAGCCAAAAATATATCCCTAAAATTTCGTAAATAAATTCAAATTATTTTTGGAGTTACAGAAGAAATATAGAGCCTAGCATGGAGAATGTATACGAGCGGAATGAAAACTTTGAGGCGCAATTTCTCAGTTTTCCATTTTTTTATTCTTCCTAATTGGCAGAAAAGATACCTAAAAAACTAAACGTCTTATTGAAACGAGACAAAATTGTTTGTATTCAGGATTAAATTCCTAATCAATCTAAACAAAAAACATGATTTTATTTAAGTTGAAAAATTTGGTAAATTTTTCACTTTTTCCAGATCTTTTAGGTTTAAGTGTTGTTTTTTATCAATTTGGAACCATTTGAGCCCTTGGCAGCAAGGCAAGCAAAAATTCGAAAATGTCCATATTAAGGACCACCCTAATATATATATATATATATATATATATATATATATATATATATTATATTTATATTTATATTTATATATCAGATGGTAGAGTCTTGGATTTGTTCCGAAACGTCGACATTAAACAAATAAATTTATTTGTACTTCAAGTTCTTGCTATCTGCTTTCTTCAAAAATTGAAAATAAACCTTATTAATTATAATTTCAAATATATCGTGATCGTACTGCTTTTGCTATTTGTTGACTATTTTTAATTCCTAACATTTTCGATGGTATAAAATACAAAAAAAATAAGGAGAATGTGAGTAACTACGCACGATGCCATAGTGGTGGATTCGCCGCTTTCGTAATGGGGGACACGCGCAACGAACACTACATTATCGCCCCGATTTACCACACCCTCCCGGAGCTGACCTATTTACCAAGTCAATATGATTTTCTTAGCGATAGGGCAATGCTTATATAATCTTTTCTTTTTAATTTCATGTATAAAATTGTCTTAAATGCACTGAGATATAACTCAGAAAATAATTAAAAGAACGAAATTTAAATACAAAATTCACGATTTTCAAATAATAATAATTAAATTTAAGACTTTGCGCAAACAGATATTTGAAAAAAAAGCTTGATAGTAGGATAGAGCGGGGCTTAAATGTCCCGGGTGAAAAGGTCACCCACCAAAATCTCAAAAACAAATAAATAAAGGTTTAAATTTTTTAACTACAATATTTGAGAGTATAGGTTAAAAGATGTATAATCAGCCATCTCCTAAAATCAATAAAATCGCTACCAGGACATAAACGACCATGTTTATATAACAAAACTATTTTCTTTCGTTGTTAGTTTAGTAGACAAGACCTTAATATAATTTTTAAATATACGTTATTTGATTTCAAGATGTATTGTTAATTTTACCAACTGAATCCTCACCCTGGTAAAGGCGTAAACAATGAAAAATACTATTTGAAATTTTAAATTCAGTTTATAAAAGCAATTTTACAAGAAATAAATTAAACTAATAATTATTCCAAATATTCCAACGAATACCGTGTTACCTTTGTCAAAAATGTGCTTATAAAATTTATATTTTGAATTGTTTGACTATTGTGTGACATTGAATCTATTTGCCTCCTGGCTGTCTTATTTTATTCCGCCTATTGGGTAAAAAGGGACTACTGACAATTTTAGTGAAAAGGCACATTTATATAATTAGGAATTGAATAGAAATTTTGATTCTAAATGTATTACGATGTACTTCATTTGGTTTACAGAATAATTACCAAGTCAAATTGGATCTTCATACCCCGCCTTACTCTAAATAATTGACATACATATATTGTCGAATTGTACTCAATGATTATCATATAACATTTATGAATTAATACTAAAGAACTTGTTAAACCATCAAATGTAATTATTACTATATTTTTATAAGGGTATCAATAATTTTTAATCAAATAATAAATGCGTAATGAATCTAAAAAGATTTTTCATTATTATTTTTACTGCAAATACATATTTTATATTACATGATTCGTACAGTTTGTAAAAATACGTTTTAAATATTAATACAGTTTACTATTTTGAATAATGCAAAAAACTGACAAATTCGCGACTTTCATTTAATATTGGCTTGCCGTGACATTCTCAGATTGTGTTACCCAACTCATCCACCTAGGCATGAAGCAGCAGTGATATCTGTTTTTACTTGAGAATATACTTCTAAATATGTTTCAAAGTAAAAATAATTTAAAAAATAGAAAATATTTTATTAGCAAAACATTTACAAAAAAATGAAATATGGATGCCATCCGTTGGGTTACCTTCTAAAAAGCAACGATGTTAGAGAGAAGGTCCATCACAGCAGCACTTATACTATGTTAATAATATAACACAAAATTCAATTAAAAAATTAATGCTTAATTTAGAAAATATACAAAACAAAAGAACAAATATTTTATAATAATAGGGATAATAACTCTATTTATTCAAAGTTTCCAAAAAATAGTTATATCACCTATCGGGCATTCCTATAACAAATTTAATAAAATAATGAGGTATTTTAAAATGCATCACAACTAAAATTGATCTTTGGGTTGTCTTATTAATCATTCAACAAACTAGTGGTGTATGACATCGTGCCTTAAAGCAAATTGCTGGAACTTCCCATAACGTAATGAAAAACTCGAAGAATATTAAATGTTTTCAAATAGATTATTATAAATACTGTAACTTGTTACATGAAATGTTTACAGAAAAGTAAATAAACAAATTTTAATCATTCGGATTTAGAATGAAGAATTTTGTATAATATTTATAAGAATTATATAAACTGCAAAGTTAAAATTATTTATTTGAAGTATTTGAAGTATAGAGCTTTAGAACTTTAGCTAGAATTAAAATTAAAATTCGAATAATTCTCGATATCCAAAAACAATTTTTTTAAGCAGGAAGTTTTGTGAATCATTCAAATCGGATGCTTAGTTCTCTCAAAAACTGCCATTTTTGCACGAAACGGCTGTATCTGTCTTTGCCAAAAACTAATCAGCACATCTCCCTATCAATATGAATCGAATATTTTTCGAACTATTCAAATCGGTTGATTTGAATACACACACACATATCCATTTTTTCTGAGGTATGCCAAAATGATCAGAAACCTCAGAAACCTTTAAAACGTGAAGAAATGCAAAAATTTGCATTTTCGATTTTCAGCCCATTACTATATATACGGGAAGTTAATAAATAACACAAT
The DNA here is from genome assembly GCF_003426905.1 of Ctenocephalides felis. Classification (NCBI taxonomy): domain Eukaryota; kingdom Metazoa; phylum Arthropoda; class Insecta; order Siphonaptera; family Pulicidae; genus Ctenocephalides; species Ctenocephalides felis. Next base: position 37,284,566 of record NW_020537324.1, on the reverse strand, counting down.
TACAAAATGTTCTCATATAAGACAGATTGTTATTTATATTTGGAAAAAAAACTGTAAACGATGATGTTCTTGAATAAATTTGATAAAATGAATTAAGTGATTAAATACAACTAAAATATATAATTTCGAAATAAATATGATGTAATAATACTCGAGGAAGCACGTTAGTTGAATACCAGTAACGCCGTTCGTATATTTTTAGACGTGATGTAACAACATAGAACAACAAATAAATATACACGGTGAGAGCATAAAATGGTCAATGTCATTTCTAACATCCGCGCCCTTGGCTCTTGGATAATAAATTAAAAGTACACAGATGTGGGTATTTATATATTATGTAAGTACATATATTTATATATGTACCTAATATAAATTTTATGAGTACATTGTTTTCCAAAGTTCGATAAATAGATCTAATTCTTTGCACAAAAAGATATTTTCAACTTCCCGAAGGAGAAGTTAACGTTTTCGCGAAACAATCCGATTTGCTAATTTTATGTTCTCTCGACGTTTCAAGTCATTTTGGATCATAATTTTGGAAAAAGTATGTGTGTGTGTGTATGAGCCGATAATTGACAAGCCGTTTCTTTGTAATTGACAATAACTTTTTCGTCCACGTTTTAGGCCACAAAGAAGTTCGAAAGTAATTGGTTGGAAATCGCATTGATTAATTTTTGGTAAAAATCGGCCGAGCCGTTTCTTCGGAATTGTATGTTGTTTTTTTTTGACAATTTTGATGAAACTTTATACGACGATATTTTTCATACATATTGAAATATAAGTACGATAAGCGGTTGAATTATAAAAATTCGTCGACGTTTATAATTTCGCCGCCAACTCAAGCTATTCTAATATGAATCTACGCATCGTACTTTGCTGTTTCGTCCGTAGCTACTGATTGCAGTTGACGTGCACACTTATATACAATACTTTTTTAGAACATAAAATAGATGAAACAAAATAGATGAAACAAATTAATTTAATTGATACAATTATGCATGTTTGGAATGCATTAATTAGAAATTGTATCGATAATTTGATTGTTAAACCAAAAATGTTAATTTTGAAATAATCAGTTGAATATTTTATTTAGTAACAGAATCTCAATTCTTATTGATAAAGTTGATTATGTATACGTATCGGGAAATTTATGCAACTTGTCTTAAGGCAAAATGCTACTGTTTGATATCTAGATGCACGGAACTTTGATTTTGGCTCTATTCCTTTTTATTTAAATAATTACGTCTCCTAAAATAAATACAATTTAAAAATTCAAAATTTGTACTGCCATATATTCTTTATCCTGAACTCGTTAATTAAATCCGATAATTAGTCATTTTTGTAAGCACGCGTGATGTCAAACGGACCCTCCCTAAACATAGTAGTCCAAACGTGAATAGAAATTACACAGTTTTTATACTATATAAAAAACAACATTATTGAATATTGCATTCATATTAACCAACGCAAAAGTCTATAAATGAAAATATAAAAGAGGCGAAATTATAAGTAGAAAATCATATGGACGATTTTACTAACTCGAAAATTTTATCACCGTGCCTTTATAAAAATTAATTAATTTATTTATTACCAGTCATCAGAACTTAAACAGCCCTATGAGCTGTTTTTCTAACTTTTCTTAACGACGGCTGTCAATGAATCTTAATAATTTAAGTAATGCTGATAAATTGATATTTACTAATAATTCTTGATATTTACTAAATATCAATAACATATAATTAACTTCCCGAAGGAGAAGTTTATTTTTTCATAAAAAACCCGAGTCGCTAATTTTATGCTTTCTCGACGTTTGAAGCCATTCTGAATCGAATGAGACTAAATTTGGAAAAAGTATGTGTGATACTGATTGGGTATGTGAACATATTTTTGATATCAACGTTTTCTTAAAAACGGCTGGACCGATTTCAAAAATTTAAAAGCCATTCGATGTATCTCGATGAGGACTAGCGTTTATCTTTGAGCGATAATCAGACACTAACGAACTAGTTTTATTTTTGTTCTTGTAGATAAATATAGTTAAAATTTATAGATAGAGGTCTTTGCTCTATATAAGCATTATCATATATTATATTTATATAATACGACAAAGAAATTTACAGTAATTAGGGGGAGTCCCGTAACGCCAGACGGCACCAATCACCGGACACTCTATTTAACACGATTTATTTAGGCGAGTATAAATCTTTTCCTTTCAAAATAGTAGTAAAAGGGGCATGGGGGCACACAAGTACAGGATCACGCGCCAGGCGTCGCCTGTGACGCACGCGGCCACGGCAGAAGCAACCGTTTGCTGTTTTAGGCGCAAAATCACGGCGTCACCTAAATATCTATGAAAGTCATTCTAGCATATTTATGCATTTACATTTGAGTGGTATGCAAAGATAAAAGTTGTACTTGATTGTTATCCGTAAAATGGTAGAATATTATTAGATCTTTTAACCAATTTTAGTAGGTGCCACCAAATGAACGAAAATGTCTGTCCCTCAGCACCGGCCACCAAATGAACGAAAATGTCTGTCCCTTAGCACCCTTAGTGCCGGACAGTAAACATATTGATATTTTTTGTTAAAACTTACGTAATTTATTGCAATTATTTAATTTTGTTCTGTATGGGTGCTAACAGTCACTATATACCCTACATTTTTCGTATTTCCTAGTCAAAGAATGAACAGGTTATACATGCACCAGCTGAGAGCATCGGTGCGGCTCAGCCAGAAGGGTGGATGAATAGTGACTTTATTTTTTAATATCTAAGACTATTCGTCAAAAACACATGTGCATACATTCCAGAGCGTGGAGATGGCTATATATGTGATCAATGCAGGTTATTGTGAAATGTCCGGTACTAGGTGCCACTGTTTAAAATCATATTTATTGATAGCAAAGTTTGATTGATGGTATTAATTATTTTTTAGCAAAGATTGCGGTTTTATTAATTCAGTTTGATTTCTAATTTTGTTATCTAACATAAATCATAATTTAATAAACATTTCTTAAAATATTTTTTTAATTTATTTATAAAAAACTTTAGATGTCCGCACTTGGGGACTTTCCCCTATAAATAATTATTTCAAAGCAATGATTTATATTTATATTTAAAGCAATTTTTTATTGATGGTTAATCATTTTAATTTCGAGAATGTTTAATTATGATACGGGATGTTCCAGCAATTTGTCTTAGGACACAATGCCATGCACTACTAGTTCAATTATCTGTTGATATTAATATATCATAAAAATCTTATTTCTAAATTAACAGATCATTATATTGTCATTATCGCAGTCTGTAGTAACATGTAACTCTATGTGCCATCGGCACCGATTTGTTCGTTGTATTGAGAACGGCGCCAGCAAAGGTGTCAATAACGTAGACTGCTGGCTTAAATATAAAAGAAAGACAAATATTGACATGTCCAAGAAAGTTTATTACTGTTGTTTATTAACAAAATATAGCTGTGGTACCTTAAAACCTCCGCTTATGTTACGAGTATATACAAGAACATGAGAAGAGGAGCTAAGAGGTTTGTTATAACAGCATTTTTGTAAAATTAATATATCTTGAAATTCAAAGATTATGTTTCTACGAAATAAAGATGGATACTTGCTGTAACTACTCTTCTATCAAATTAAATGAAAATATACCCACAAGATACTCATTGGTAGGAATCCATAGAAATGTAAATAAAATTTGTTTTATAAATAAAATCTCTCTAAAATATCTAATAATTTGTTGTACATATGTTTATTGATCATTTTTGATCGCCAAATAGCATGTTTTCACTTCTCCCAAAAATTTTATCAGTTTTTCATTTTGTTAATGCAAATAAAGTGTTTTTCGAATTATTCTAATCACACGCTCTTCAAAAACTAAATTATTATTTTTGGCACTTTTTGCCCCGTATCTTCAAAAAGGCTGTACCTATCTCTACTAAAAACTAATCAGCACGTCTCCTCATTAATAGAAATCGAATGTTTTCCGAAACATTCACGGTTGACTCGTGTTTTCGAAATCGTCGATGAAAAATGGTATCCCGAAACACACACCCAAACATCCTGTTTTTCTAAGGTATGCCAAAATATTCAGAAACCTTTGAAACGCAAAAGATATATAAAAATTTTCATTTTATATTTTTGGCGATTACTAAAAGCAAACCTACGGGAAGTTAATAATTCTTTTGATAATTTATTCTCTACTTATTTTCAATAAAATTGACTTATTTTTAAGCAATTATTTTCATACATCAATCAACGCAAATTATGATTAATACAAATAGAATATATATTGTCTCCTGTACGCAATTTACGTGTGATCACATCTTACATACTAACTATTTATTCTAGTCAACCTTCTTCACTTGAATGTATATAGTTTTTGTATGGTACAAGTAGCTTCAAGGTTTTGTTTCAACTAACCCCGGGTGTAATTTTTTTCCATTAATCAAAACAACTATTTATTCATTTTAGCAGTCACAAGAATTGATACACATTATCAAAGATTGATAAATTTGAAACGAGATAAGATATATAAAATTGCAAATTCAAAGTTGACAATAATAACGCAAACCGAAATTGTATGATAGATCAATTTTATATTGCATGTCAAAAATGACGAACCTGCACAGTTTTGTTTATTGCGTCGCCCTGCGGCACAGTAGTTATAACAATATTATACAGGACGATTTAAAACAATAAGCTTCAAGATCTGGCTACTTTTAAAAGCGTAACGTTAAAAAATTGTTTATTTTGAAAATAAAGATTTTGTTTTTCATTAAAAATTTATTAATGCAATTTTAATCGATATTTTTTCAAATTATTGAATTTTAATAATATTGAACTATAATATTTTAAGAAGTTAGCTTAGAGTTGAAATTTAGGCTTATAAACTAAACTTAAACTAGTAGTGAATTGTGAATATTAAATGTGTTCAAATCGATTATTATAAATATTTATTTTTATTATATAGTATATAGTAAATATAGTAACACTGTTTTTATTATATAGACAAAATATAAGAGGTTATGAATTGGGCAACGACGTTTATATATGTTTAGAGAGAAGTAAACAAAAAAAAATTAATCAATCGGATTCAAAATGAAGGACATTGTCTAATATTTATAAGAATTATATATAAACTGAATTGCAAAGTTAAAAATATTTATTTGAAGTTTATAAGTGAGTTTTAAAACTTTAGCTAGAGTTAAAATTAAAATCCGAATTAACTGGATGAAAAGTTTTGCATTTATTATTAAAAAGAAATGGCTCGGTTAATCGACTCGAAAAACGCAACGCAAAAGTGAACAAAACCCTACTATTTATAAGAAAATGTATATACATTTTAATTTCTGATTAAAGGTGATAAATGTTATATAGATAAAATAATTTACAATATCGATGTCTAGTGAATGCACTCTTTGTTGGTAACAAATATTGCAATAGAAAATGCGTTCTGCATATAAAACTATTTAGTCTATCTACAGTCGGTCAAGTAAGAGCGTGGCCGACTTTAACGACAGTTAATGAAAGATTTCGGTCTAGTTCTTTTGTGCGCCGATATAGTGAAGCTTTGTCTTTGATGCATTGTCAACAAAGGTTTAGTTGCCGTTGATCTTTTGAGAAAAAATCACGCTAAACGCCATGAGTGCTAAGTTACGCGTCGCGCTACGAGGCTGCGCCCTTTTGCATCCATCCAAAAGGTCCCCAATTGTCGCAATAAGCTGCCGCTAAGCATATGAGAAAGTTGAAGGCATTTGTACAGAATTCGATACACCTATATGAAGTTGCTAGAAATGTCGATGATTTATTAGAACGTGGTTCAAATAAAAAAGAAGAAAAAAGAACAGTGAATGTGTTTTTGCGGAATCCTGCTTTAACACTGCAGCAAGGACGAGCAAAATTAATGACAAAATGTTTATAAATATCTACTAAAATATCTACAAAACTATCTGAACCTTTCCTAGTATTCATGATCTGAAATGGCTCAACACAACGGGGAAGCCTCTGACGACTGAAAAACATGTGCTTCTTTTCCGCTTGGGCACATGAAAATATTGATAGAGATTTTGAAAATGTCATTTTTACTGATAAAAGTTCTATATGAGCACGTACTGCCCTCATCGATCCGTTAAACTAAAATACGAGCCGTCAGACTAGAATAATACGTTAAATTAGTAAAAAGCAGGCGTCGGAGATGCCAGCCAATTGTCGACTCCGGTGGTGACTGGACTGGTTACTTTTAAGTTAAATTCAACATACTTTTTCATATAACTCTATAAAAGCTTACATATGGGTGAGGTAAAA
>NW_020537324.1:37149493-37277245 GCF_003426905.1 Ctenocephalides felis | reverse complement strand
TAATTCTGAAACCAGGATAAGACCCCCACCTCGTTTCATCTTATAGGCCGATCAGTTTGTTGAAAAACTGATTTTTTGGCGAATCAAAGTAATCCTGCAAGATCAGGATCTAACTCCAAACCATCAATACGGGTTAACAACAAGGTTATTACATAGGATTGTGAACATAATTTATAATATACTACATAGAAAAGAGTTATGCATTCTTAGATCTCATGAAGGTATTTGTCAAGGTCTGGCACAAGGCCTAATGTATAAAGTAAAAAGATGTCTACCTGATATTTTATTTCTATTAATAAAATTTTATTTACGAAATAGACATTTTTTGATCAGTGTAGCTGTAATACAGACTCAAATATCACTGGCATAAACGCCGGGGTGACTTAAGAGAGCATTGTCGCCCCAACATTATTCTTATCTATACAGCAGATTTTCCAATCTCAACTGACAAAACATGATACGTGTATCATCGGCAAAAACAAAGATCCATCGACAGCATCAAGCAATGTTCAGCAACATCTCAGCATAGCTGAGAAATGGTTTTCGCATATAGAAGTCAACAGCACAAAATCTATCCATGTAATATTCACGATTTGCAATCAAACATGCCCTGCAATTGAACTTAATAATGCAGTTATTTTGACCAAGGAGTCGGTGAAATATCAAAAAAATTTTATTACTGCATATAATGAAAACATAATGCTAATAATATTTTAGATATATTTTGTTTTATTTGAAGTGTGATTCCAGATGTCAAAATACGTGCTAATCTTTAATTTCATATATTTCATCTTTATCAATTAATTTGTTTAGCATGACAACAACGAAAAGACCGCCCGTAGGGTAGGACATCAAAACTTTTTTCAGTCGTCAGTTGTATCATAGACTAACAATGTCAATTTTCAGTTGAATTTTGAATGACATTTTAAATGGGCACTGTAAGAAACTAACATATTATTTATTGTGGACATTCAAATTTACATAATAATTATACGTTTGAGTTACTTACCATGATGGTCTTAATTCGGTTATAGCGTACATTAAATTCATTCATTCTAATGATAATTAGTTATGTAATCTTTTTTATCAACGCCATCTATGTCGCCGAATTCTCATTATTTAAATCTGGTAAAGTTTATGATTTATTTTCATATAAATTTTATTTAGCTATTTCGATAGTATTTGCTCTATTCATGTAGTTACACATTTTCATAATGCAAATGAGCATCGATAATAAATTCATAAACAATAAATACATCATATTGAAAAATGTCTTTACTAAAAGGGAAAAAATCGGTTCTCGTATAGATTTTAATCGATACCTTTCGGAAATAGGCGGAGTTGCTATTCACGATGATTCAGAAAATGATGAAAACTATGTTATAGGCATCAAATTACCTAAAGAAAGGAAGAAAATACCCGTATCTAAAGTGAGTCGCAGTATTGCAAATGTTTTTGGGAATTCCACAACACTACAAGATGCACAGAATAAAATCATTGCATCTTTTGTACCAGATGATATAATATATCATCTTAATGATTATTCTCATCGCTCTTATGAAATATGTTTATTATTTAGTGATGTATCAGGTTTTACTGATCTCTCAGAAAAATATAACCAACCCGGTAACGGGGGCCCATCCAGATTAACCCAGGTATTGAATACATATATTGGATCTATGGTACAGGAAATTCTATCTCACGGAGGTGATATTTTTAAATTTTCGGGAGACGCTTTTCTAGCTTTTTGGAAAGTTCGTAAAAGTCTTCCTATGCAAGAGGCCGTCCACGAAGGGATGGATTCAGCATTAATTATTCAGAAGAGATATGGTCAATATGCAACTGAGGTGGGCGTGACATTGCGGGTGAAGTTAGCGATTTCTGCAGGAAAGGTTGAAATAGCTTTGATAGGAACGGAAAAAGAATCACATTACTTAATAGCTGGACAACCTGTGTGGGATGCAAAAAATGCCGAAAAGCTAAGCAGTGCAGGTGAGGTTGTTTGTTCGCCATCTGCTTGGCAATATGTGAATCCAAGTGAATATGTTCACGAATTTAAAAAAGATAATAAACATTGTAGTGTTATGGGGTTCGGTTCACTTTGGCATGCTACCGGCGCTCAACGAACAAGCGGAGTAGATGATGATGATCAAGCGGATCAAACAACGGATATTATTATAGACACTACTGAAACCAGACGAGATTTAGATACAGATCGATTTATGATACGGCCAGCAGTTCATTCAGCAACCAGATCTGAAGTTAGGGATGGACTACGACGTTTTGTGCTTCCTCCCGTTATGAATGCGATAGATAACAACCAGCCTATGGACCACTTAACGGAAATGCGGCAAGTTGTTATCATGTTTATAAATATAGTGCCTGTAAGTATGCACCCCAGCAAAAGATTGATAAATCTGACCCACCAATGTTATGTTACAATTTGCGATATAATTAACGAATTTGAAGGTGGAATTGTAAACAAAGCATCCTTATTTGACAAAGATTTAATGATGGTAGTAATTTTTGGCTTGCGAGGATTTATAAAAGAATTTCAGAATCAAACAGCTTTAAGAGCAGGGGCAGAAATTCGTAAACGCATTTCACAGTTTAAAGATCAAAAGTCTGTATCAGTTGCAGTTACAACGGGTATGTCATATTGTGGTGTGGTAGGTCACACATTGCGCAGAGAATACAGCGTCATTGGTATGGTAGTGAATAAAGCAGCAAGACTCATGGTTGCCTACCCAGATATGGTTTGTTGTGATAAAGATACATTCATATTAAGTAAGATGGAATCAAGAAACTTCACGTTATTAAGACATAAAGAACTAAAAGGATTACATGCTGTAGGACCTGTATATGCATTTAATGAAATAATAAGAGATGAAGACTCAACCAGAATCGAACTGTGTAAATTTCCGATTCTTGGTTGCGATTACTTAATGAGGCATTACTTTGATGTTCTCTTGCGATACACTGAAGTGTATAAGCAAGTTCAATATAAATGGGATCCAGATGTTATTATCCAAAATGTATTAATATACAAAGGGGCTGCAAGGCAGGGCAAAACGAGATTATTAGATGAATTATTTTACTTAACGCCACAAAAATATAACTCAAGAAGGATAAATTTGTTTCCTCAAAATCAAAAAGTACCATTTTCTGCAATTTTTTTATCCGTCGGTGGAATTTTGGGTATCTATCCAAAAGAAACTGCTAAGCAGCGCGAAACACAAATTTTTAAATTGTTAGCGAAGATAAAAGTGAATGAATTATTATGTTCGTTGAATGAGGTGTTCAACGTTAATTTTGAAATGTCAAACATATTTCTTAATTTACCATATGATAAGAAGAATGAAGTTCGAATTGCACTATTCAAACATTTAATTCTCTCTATATCTTCATCACTGTGGGTTTTAATTATTGATAATTTAGAATATATGGATGAAGAATCATTGATGCTTTTTATCAATATATTTGAAAGTAATGCTTTTTTTTGCACTGGGACTTTGGGAAACCGTAGAGATATATCTGATCTAGCGGCTAGTGTATTAAATCACCCACGGGTCGTAACAGTAAAAATGCCCAAAGTTGATAATTGGTATCATGCTGCTCTTGCATGCCAAATGCTCGAAGTATCTGCAATTCCTTTAGAGCTAGAAAAAATAATACAAACACATAGTGGTGGAAATCCCGGTTGGATTGAAAGTTTTATGTTATCACTTATCCAATCAGGTGGATTAAACTTACAAACTATAAGAGAAAGAGAAGTAATATCACAGGGTCTCGTCATACCACCATCGGAGCAGATGATAAGACAGTCTACACAGGACATTTTGAAAAAATTGGATAGTATTGGTTTTGGTTTGAGCCGTGTTTCGTTTGGTTGGGAGATGTATAACGGCACATTTCGGACAAGTGACGTAGAAATTGAAAATAGGGAAGATACTACAAGCTATGGAGTACATTTTATTTCAGTAGTTTTACTGCCTCCAAATTTCAAAATGGAAATGTTCATCACTGATGTTGGCATGGATCTCCTTATTCTAATGAACTTTGATTCGCTGAATGTTTTCGAACAATTGATCTGTAAAATTGGAGCAGTAATAGGAGAATCATTTCACAGAGAGATATTAAAGTATGTTGTAGATAATGATGATGAATATGCTTTAGCAAGTTCAATTAAAAAGTTATTTGAAATAAAGGTCTTGTATTGCGCAAGTGGGGATTCTGCTTCTAGATCAAGTAGTGAACATGATAAATTAATATGTTATTGTGAAAATATTAAAATTTTGGCGCCTGAGTTACCAAGTTTTGCATATTGCGAATATATGATGTTTAGAATGCCAGCTTTTCGTGAGACAATTTATAGCATAATGACTGATCGACAAAGAAAAGATTCTCATAAACGCGCTTTCAATTTTTTAGAACGAGAAACTAAACGATGCAGAAGTTGTGGTGGTGGTTTCTTTCTTAAAATTCTGGGAGGCCGTTTAGCAGATAGATTGCATTCTCGACGGATATTGTCGAAACGGGCACAAATATCATATGCACAATGCAAGAGAAGAACGTCAAAGCTCTCCGCGTTTGTTCACAAAGAAATATATAGTCAAATTGATAATCTTGATGAAATTGCTTGGAATAAGTTTTACGGTGATAAAATAAAGGTATCCGGTAATTTATGGGGTTTCGTTAGACGAAAATCGAGGCAGACTGCGCAGACGGCTGTTGAAACTTTTCCTAGCTTTGATTTTAATAATTGTGAGTGTTCTCTTATACTAATGTCAATGTACGGCGAAATGCTTGATCATTGTAAGGGAGCAGAAATGCATGATATTATAATGGATGTTTACGTTGAGTTTGCGGTCGTTTGTATATCATCCGGAAATTTAATACAAGCGATGGCTCTTCTTACAAGAGCTGCCAAAGCATTAGATGATAATTATTCGGACATGAGTAGTGAAATCGAATGGAAATACAATACTATACTAGGAAAAATAAATTCTTTATTGGGTAAGTGTTATCTAAATCTCGGACAGATTGAAAAGGCTTACACAAAGCTACATGAAGCTTTAAATAATTTTGGTTATAATATTCCTTTAACCAAAATGGCTGTTGTAACGTCGACCCACTTCAAAAGAATGCAGCTTAGATTAATTGTGGATCGTGCATCTCACAAAATTGGAAAATTAGAAGACTATTCTGCTTTATTTTGTGATATTGTAGCTGAATGTTTATGTTCAATGTGTGAGATGTTTATTTCATTGAATATATGGTATATAGCTGATTTAGCGGCTACTTGGGCATTACTTATGGCGATTAGATCTGATAAGGATTTCAACACTATCTGTGTGGCTTACCTTAGCCTTATGGATGTGTCGACATATTATGGAAGGCATGAATTTATTTGGTGGCTGGAAAAAAATGTCCTTGCCATGATTAGTCAGAAGCAAGTTACTGGATTTGTAAATAATGATTTGAATGTAGTATGCAGAGTATATTATAGAATATTTATATCTCGCCTCGGAAGATGTGAATTAATAAATGCTATTGATATGGGATATAAAACTAAAAATTTATCAGTCCGTGTACAACCATTCAGCATTAGATTACAAGTATTGCCCCTACTAATTAACTCTTTAATTGCAAGAATACGCCTATCTGAAGCCGCAGAGTTATTAGAGGTTCTAAGAGATGTAGCAAAAGAAGATTCTGATAATTCGGCAATGTGCTGGTATTATGCGTTGTGCTTAGACATGGCTTTAGATACAGGATATGCGATTGAAACATACACTGAGAGCAAAGAATTCTATACAGATGAATGTGAATCACTTTTGTGCTCAAGAGATCCAGATAGTGAACTTGCTTTTTATTCGGCAATGTGGTTGTGGTGTATACGCATTTCCGAGTGGGAAGCGATGTCAACTTGGGAACGGAAAATACGTCAAAAATTTGATTTGAACTCTTACCAAGGTATTGCCAATACTAAATCGATGATAAAAGTTCTAGAAGGTTTTATTTCGAAATTGGCGCTAGCTGTACAAAGTAAAGATTTTGCTGAAATACATCGTTCTAAACAAATTATTAAAGTATTGAAAAATGCAATAGCAAAATCGGTTAAAAGAGTACAATGCGAACGCATGCGATTTAGTATGATGTTGGCCTACTTGAAAAAAGTAAAACGTAAAGATAATGAAGCTATTAAATTGATGCATAAATGTCGAGACTTGTGCATACAAAATCAACATAAATCTATGCTTATGATTTGCGATCACCAAATTCAATATTGGAAAGGCACCCTACCGCCAAAAATGGTTGATCTTTGGACGAAAATTTTTAGCTCAAACAAAAAAGCATATTTCAGACCGTCAGTAACAGATGTTATTTGTTATACATTACGTCTTCCAAACTATTAAACTCTAATTAAACGCCAATATATATATATATATATATATATATATATATATATATATATATATATATATATATATATATATATATGTCATCAATTTATAATATTGTGAATAATAACAAAGTACTAAAAGTAAAGAAAAGAACGAGCATTTTTATTATCTTTAATAACTTTATATTTTATTTTCATTTAGAGATTGAGATTCGAATTGTAATCAAATTATGGTGACTTGAGAAATATTTCTTAATACATATATCCACTTAATACAAATTTATTAGCACCAAAGTAATAACTAGATGAGGTAGAAAGAAATCCATTTTTTTGCAATAGTTGGTTTCAATTGCGTTGTATATGTCCGATCGAGTTCTACTAGGTGGCGTTAGAAAGATGAAAGATGAAATTTCATGCTAAAAGAAACTATTTGTTCACAGTCGGTAGTTGACTTCGAAAGGTGCATCATGGACCTTGTCCAAACTTTGTGGACAGGTATTGGGTCGCCCGCCCGATATCAATATATTTTTATGCGCCGAATTAGGTACAACAATAGCTGAGGCTATGAATAAGTATTACTCTGATAACGAGAGTAATGAAGAATTTTTTATATTGAAGAATTATATTGTATAATCAAAAAGTTATTAGTGTTAAATCTAGGGGTAAAAAAGTAAGCAGTGGTATATCAAAAATTAAACCTGGAAATAATTTAAAAATGAAGGCCAATATGCGTGTAAATAAAAGTGGTGTGCAAAGGCGTATCAATAATAGCAGCGATGGTGATTGTGGAATAAACAGAATAATTTAAGAAGTTACTAATGAAGAGTTAAATATGATAAAAACGACTGGAGAAACAATTATTAAGTGCAACGAACATAGTAATATAATAATGCATAATGACGAAATAAAATTAATAGAAAATAACGTAAACTGTAGCCCTAACAATAATGAGATTATATTAATGGAAAACAATAATGAGATCATATCAATGGAAAACAATGTGGTCTATGCTACGGGATCGATGGACATAACAGCGGTTAACGAATCTAACAATCATTAAAATGTTGATATGCGACTGCGATTTAAAAGTTGCGACACAGGTTCGTACTATATCTACATCGAATCAAGAAATAAAAACATCAGGCGGTTACATCTGATGCCGATTAGAAAAATGATTCACAGGTCATTTCCAAATTTGAAAGAAGACCTGTTAGACGTATTAGTGCTCGGAAATAGTAAGGTCAAAATGGTATTGAGTAACGGTAATGTGGCAAATAGGTTATTCGATAAGCAATTATTCAATAAAAACGACTTAATAGCACATATACCAAACTACCTATTAAATAGAAAAAGAATTATTTTTGATGAACACACCGAACACACAGAGGACGATATCAAAAGTTAAATCGTATCGGAAAGTACAATAATTGGCGTAAAATGTTTAACACCAAAAAATACTAATATACATAGATTTAAATCGCAATGCATTATACTTATTTTCAGAGGACCTAAAATTACAGATAAGATAGCGATACACTCAATCAAATGTCCGGTCAGACCGTATGTAAAAAAGGTTATGTAATGCCTAAAGTACTGGTGCTTTGAACATATTAAAGCCCAATGCCGCGGGGAGAAAATGTGCCCCAAAAGTGCAAGACCACCCAATACTAATTCGTGCACAAGTAATTTGGATTATATGTGTTGTCTTTGTGGCATCGCAAAATTTTCATGCAATTCACGAATCAAAATCGATTTTAGAAAATGATAGATATGCTAGGAAAACTAAAACTACTTTGAACATAATAAATAAGGATAAAGAATTTTTAGCTATAAATAAAGCAAACAAAAATTCGAATTTACTTTTTGCCAATAATAGATTATGACAGCAAAAACCTTTTCAGAAAACCCAGAATATCTTATATACCAGCTGCAATTATTAAGAAGAAAAAAGAAGGAAGCACGATGTATAAATTCGATCAAATGCCTAGTCATAACGGTGTTCGGAAGCAAAATTTAATTAATCTAAGGAAAAGATTGTAAAATAATTCTGAATTGGAGCCCGATAGTGACGCTAACTATAATAATAAAAGCGAGCACTCAGAACAGCAAGAGTTTTTGAATATTTTCATTAGTCAATTAAGAAACATATACTAGCTGTAAGTGGAATTCTGTCTTAAGGCAATTAGGGCATCGTGCCTTAAGGCAAATTGCTGAAACTTCCCGTACCAAAAATTATTATTTTTTTTTAAAACGATTAACATTTTTGAAAAAAAATTACTTTGAAAAAATAAGATTTTTGAGAAACTATAAATTGGACAAAAAATTAGTTTTTTTTGAAAAAAAAAAATTTAAAAAAAAAATATTTTTTTTACAAAAATTTTTTTTTTTGAAAAAAAATTTTTTTTTCTTTATTTTGACATATTGTGGAAGATCTGAACTTTTTTTTCAAAGCAATCGTACTGCTTTAACTACATAGGGACAAAATATAAAGCGCGTAAGCGCCGCGTCGCTGTCTAACGCATAAGCATTGGTACGGAACCGATAGGAATGTTAACAAAATGTATACTTATTGTTAAAATCTCTATAAAATGTCTGATAATTTGATGTGCATATGTCTAATGATCATTTTTGACCGCCAAATGGCTCATTTTTTTACTTTTTCCTCTATATCTCCGAAACCGCTAGACCTGCCCTCATGAAAATTTGATCAATTCTTCATCTTGTCAATACAAATAAAATGTTTTTTGAATTATTAAAATCGGACGCTCCGTTCTCTTAAAAACTGAGTTACCGTTTTCGGAACTTTTTGCCCCGTATCTTCGGAACGGCTTGACCTGCCTTTGCCAAAAACTAATCAGCACGTCTCCTTATCAATACGGATCGAATGTTTTTTGAATTATTCAAATCGGTTGATCCGTGTTCCTGAAATCGTCGACGAAAATTTGTATCCGCACATACATACACACACATACATACATACATACATACACACACACACACACACATACACACACACACACACACACACATACATCCATTTTTTCTAAGGTATGCCAAAATGTTCAGAAACCTCTGAAACGTAAAGATATATAAAAATTTTCATTTTCGATTTTTTTGCGATTACTATAACTTGCCCTACGGGAAGTTAATAATCCGAGCGAACTATACTTTGACAAATTGTTAACCGAAAATATTGAAAAAATACAACATAAGGATAAAAATATATTTCTTACAGAAAAGGAAGACATTGCGGAGTATCTCAACAAACATTTTGCTGAGATAGGTATGAAACTACAAAAAAATGGATCATTGCAACTATAAACCTTCAATACACAGACCTAAAAACAAAATCCAACAATTAACATCGATAAAACAAAACACATATATTTCAAACATAGAAAAAATACTGAGTACACTAAACTGAAAATTAAAGTAAATAATAGAGAAATAGAGGACTGATAACAAATGAAAAACTGACATCGACAGAACATATAAACAAAATAAAAAGAAAGATAGGAACATTAACATTGAAAAGGATCCACTCTTTCGGCAAAAAAAATAAAATACTAATTCTTAAAACGCAAATATTACCTATAATTTTATATGGAATAACAACATGGAGCCAAACAACTAAAGCTAACCTAAATGACATACAGAGAATAATGAATAAAGCCTTAAAAATAGCATATAACTTTCCACATCTAACACCCACCAAATACTTACAGAGAGAAACAAATAATCATTCACTAAATAACATAATTAAAATAGAGAAATGCAAACTAATACACAAAATGAAATTTAAACGAATTAAAACAAGTGCAACAATAGGCATAAATCAAGATATACATGAACACTACACTAGACAACACAACAATTTTCACATTGAACACAATAGAAAGAAGAATTTGAGAGAAAATGTCATATGGAGTGCTAGCAAAATATATAACGATAATTTTAAAAGAAAAATAAAGAAATACTATAAGGAAATTAAGGACAAAGAAGACTGAAGAGTTATATATAAAGATATTTTAATTATAATAGATAATATATTAATGAAATAGTCAAATGAAATGTATATATAAAATATGAAAACTCTTTTTCATAATCTCTCATACCACTGAGCTCAATCTCTCTGGCTGACTGAGATATGAAAATAATGTATATATGAAAATAAATAAAATAAAAAAAAAAAAATTAGGTAAATTGATAAACATTAAAAGTATGGTGATAGACTAGTGATAAAATACTATAATCGTGATAGAAATAAAAAAAAACTATTATAATTTATTAACTTCCCGAAAGAGAAGTTTATGTTTTCATAAAGAAAAATCGATTTGAAAATTTTATGTTTTCCCGACGTTTTAAACCATTCTGAATCGAATGAGACCAAATTTGGAAAAAATATGTGTGTGTGTGAAATATTTTTTGCCGTAAATCGACATTTTCTCAAAAACGGCTGGACCTATTTCAAAAATTTAAAAGTCATTCGATGTGTCTCGATGAGGAAAATTTTTCGTTCATGATTTAACCCGCAATTCTGAATCGATATTGCAAACTGTTCGAAAGACGCCTGAATCGATTTCAGAAATTTAAAAGCTATCACTCATAAATTAATTTATTTTTTATTAACTTCCCGTAGGGCAAGTTATAGTAATCGCAAAAAAATCGAAAATGAAAATTTTTATATATCTTTACGTTTCAAAGGTTTCTGAACATTTTGGCATACCTTAGAAAAAATGGATGTATGTGTGTGTGTGTGTGTGTGTATGTGTGTGTGTATGTATGTACGTGTGTGTATGTATGTGCGATTCGTATTGATAAGGAGACGTGCTGATTAGTTTTTGGCGAAGGCAGGTCTAGCCGTTCCGAAGATACGGGGCAAAAAGTGCCGAAAACGGTAACTCAGTTTTTAAGAGAACGGAGCGTCCGATTGGAATAATTCAAAAAACATTTCACTTGTATCGACAAGATGAGGAATCGATAAAATTTTCATGAAGGTAGGTCTAGCAGTTTCGGAGATATGGAGGAAAAAGTAAAAAAATGAGCCATTTGGCGGTCAAAAATGATCATTAGACATATGCACATCAAATTATCAGATATTTTATAGAGATTTTAACAATAAGTATACATTTTGTTAACATTCCTATGGGTTCCGTACCAATGCTTATGCGTTAGACTAAATTTTTTTTAAAAAAAAAGTAATTTTTTGTCCAATTTATAGTTTCTCAAAAATCTTATTTTTTCAAAGTAATTTTTTTTTCAAAAATGTTAATCGTTTTTAAAAAAATAATAATTTTTGGTACGGGAAGTTCCAGCAATTTGCCTTAAGGCACGATGCCTTAATTGCCTTAAGACAGAATTCCACTTACAGCTAGTTAAGTCGATCATTTATACATATCGGGAAGTCCATGTAACTTGCCTCAAGGCAAAATACCAATACCAACTAATTTGTATGTATATTTACTTATTCATTATTAACTTCCCGTAGGGCAAGTTATAGTAATAGCAAAAAAATCGAAAATGAAAATTTTTGCATTTCTCGACGTTTCAAAGGTTTCTGAATATTTTGGCACACCTTAGAAAAAATAGATGTATGTGTGTGTGTGTGTGTATGTATGTGCGGATACAAATTTTCGTCGACGATTTCGGGAACACCGATCAACCGATTTGAATAATTCAAAAAACATTCGATTCGTATTGATAAGGAGACGTGCTGATTAGTTTTTGGCGAAGTCAGGTCTAGCCGTTCCGAAGATACGGGGCAAAAAGTGGCGAAAACGGTAACTCAGTTTTTAAGAGAACGAAACGTCCGATTTTAATAATTCAAAAAACATTTTACTTGTATTGACAAGGTGAAGAACCGATCAAATTTTCAAAAAAGCAGGTCTAGCGGTTTCGGAGATCTAATGAAAAAAGTAAAAAAAAATGCCATTTGGCGATCAAAAATGATCATTAGACATATGCACATCAAATTATCAGATATTTTATAGAGATTTTAACAATAAGTATAATTTTGGTTTACATTCCTATGGGTTCCGTACCAATGTTTACGCGTTAGACGTCGACGCGGCGCTTACGCGGTTTGATATTTCGTCCTTATGCAGTTAAAGCAGTACGATTGCTTTGACAAAAAAGTTTAGATCTTTCAAAATATGTCAAAATAAAGAAAAAATTTTTTTTTCAAAAAAAAAATAAAAAGAATTAAAAAAAATTTTTTTTTCAAAAAAAAGTAATTTTTTGTCTAATTGTTTGTCAAAAATCTTATTTTTTTCGAAGTAAATTTTCTTCAAAAATGTTAATCGTTTTCAAAAAAATAATAATTTTTGGTACGGGAAGTTCCAGCAATTTGCCTTAAGGGGTTAGGGGTACTTGCAGGCACGAAAAAATGAGTGTTTTCAGTATTTTTTTCTTGCTATTAAACGATGTTTTTCTACAAAAATATTAATACAGTATTATTATACAATGTTTTGACTTGATGTAACAAAAATTTCAGAAAGAAAAAATCAATATTCCCAAAGTTATAGCTGTTTTTGTTGACCCTGTTTCGAAAAACGGTCCTGGCGGTGACCATCATAACTCCTTGGAGATTCATCTAAAATCAATCAAATTCAAAAAATAGTTTTATGAATAGTTAATCCCGGGCCGGATCGAAGGTTTTCCTTTTTTTGCAAAAATTAACAAAATGGCAGCATCAGAAAGAAAAAAACTAGATTTTTGGGTAAAAAATCAACAGTTAATTGGTCTTAAAAAATTCAAATTTTTGAAAAAATAAAAATCCTTCGATCAGGCACGAGTTTATTATGTATTCTAAAAGCTTTATAAATTTCATTAAAAACTACTAAGCGGTTTTTGAGTTACAGTGGTCACCGATTCAAAAAACATAGTTTTGAGAAAAACGCGTTCAAAGTTTTACATTGGATTTACGTACAGAAATACGAATTATTAATTTATTTACAACGAGTCATCTATTCCTGGGCCATATAACAGTTCTTCAGCCATTGTGGAAGTTTCCAAAATTTCCATTTGGTGTTGCCTACGAAGCATTCTGCCCTCCCGTGTCGTCTCGTGGGCGCGCTGATCTGCTACTTTCACACGTGCAGCATCCAATTTTTCAGCATACCAATGGGAATTATACTCACAATTAGGTTCTAGGGTACCCATAATCAATAGTAATGATTATGTATATGTATTCAGCAATTTGAACGATAGTAGAACTAGTATTTACGGTTTTTAGGCATATTTTTTACACTAGTTGGTTGAAGCTCTTAATTTTTTCTAATTATGGATTCAATCTTGAACTACACATCTTGAAAGTAAATTATCATTGCTGAGATCGTTTTAAATCGGTTTAAAAGCTTTTAAAACATCAGGATGTGAGGGAGAATAATCTTGAGTATAAGTATCGAGCTCTCCACTTGCGTCAACGCGCTGGTAAGAGTCCAATAACTCAAAAAGTAATCATCGGATCAACTTGAAATTTTCAGAGAACATTTTCAAGATATTACACTTAATGAAAATGCAAAAAAATAAAAATCGATTTTTCAAAAATTCCAAGTACCCCTAACCCCTTAAGGCACGATGCCTTAATTGCCTTAAGACAGAATTCCACTTACAGCTTGTTTAGTTTATAACGATGGATTTCACTATGTTACAATGGAATGCGAGATCGTTTACTGCAAACAAGGGTTATATTGAATATATCGTGTCCGAAAAGGAGATTTTTATACTATATCATATGGCGCTGATATGAAGAGTCTATGGAACAGGATTTGTTAGGATTCGAAACGAATGATGACGTATCTGATTATGTTAAATTCATAAATATTATTAACAAAAAAATGATCTACTAATACCAAAAAGTTAGTTCGGATTTAGTAGAGGTATGTGTATAAATGACAACTTGTCCATTTTCATAACTGATTTGGTTATCCATGAATAGAAATAATTATATAATTTGCCTCTTTAGTGACAATGTAGTCCCAGGCATATGATACGACACCTTAGACAAAATTGGATTAATTCAGAAGTTTGTTAGAGCGATAACATCCACAGTGTTTGAATGAGGTGCATTCTACAAAATAAATAATCAAATATCGGCCTGCGGAAAATGCATAAAGGGTTTTCCCAAGGGGGCATATTAAGCCCAATTTTATTTGCCTTATAGGTGCGGGACATTGAACATATTTGGGAACAAGGAACAAAAATTCTTCAATACGCTGACGATGTTTTAATATATATTAAAAATACTGAAGACTGTTCAAGATCCGAAATATTAAGAACAATTGGCTAGCATCAAAAGGCCTAGAGTTGTCGAGCGTAAAAAGCGCAATAGGCATTATTAGCAGACATAGAGACAAGGTTTTTCCGGCAACGGTTAGCAGCAATAAACATACAATTAAAATTATATTAAACTAGCTGTAAGTGGAATTCTGTCTTGAGGCAATTATGGCATCGTGCCTTAAGGCAAATTGCTGGAACTTCCCGTACCGTAACGAAATGTTCGTGTAATACTGAATGTTTTCAAATAGATTATTATAAATATTGTAAAATTGTCTAATATTTATAAGAATTATATAAACTGAATTGCAGAGTTGAAATTATTTGTAAAGTATATTAGTACTATAGTCAGAATTAAAATTAAAATCTGAAATATTATCGATATACAAAAAACTAAAAAAAAAAAAAAAAAAAAATTTGGAACAGACAAGCAGAAAGTTCTTTGAATCATTTAAATCGGACGCTTAGTTCTCTCAAAAATTGCCATTCTTTACATATTTAGCTTCGTATCTTCAAAATGGCTGGGCCTGCCTTTGCCAAAAACTAATAAACACTTCTCCCAATCATTACTAATTGAATGTTTTTTAGATCATTCAAATCGGATACTCCGTTCTCTCAAAAATTCGATTTCTATTTTCTGCACTCTTTGCTCCGTATCTCCGAAACGGCTGGACCTGCCTTTGCCAAAAACTAATCAGCTCTTTTCCCTATCAATAGGAATCGAATGTTTTTTGAACCATTCAAATCGGTTAATCCGTACGCCCGAAAACGTGGGCGAAAATTTGTATCCATACATACATACACACTCACACACACACACACACACACACACATCCATTTTTTCTGAGGTATGCCAAAACGTTCAGAAACCTTCAAAACGTCGAGAAATGTAAAAATTTTCAATTCCGATTTTCGGCCCATTACAATAACTTACCCTACGGAAAGTTAAAAATCTAAAATTTCTAAAGATATGCAGTGTATTGTAGTAAGGATAACATTTAATTCGGATTCAAATCACAAAACTTTGTGTCAGCAAAGGTGGCTGAATTGATTGCAATTAAGAAGGTACTAGAGGTAATAATAAATATCAGTTTGCAAAAACATGTATTTATACAGACAAGCAGACAACCAAAGTTGCATAAGCAAACTATAAAATTTAGCAAACTCCACAACTTTGGAAGAGGTAATTTATCATGAAATTTGGAAGAACATCTAGCTAATTCTGTATATAGAAGGAGATGTCAAAATTATATGGGTTAGAACACATTCTGTAATTGCAGGAAATGAAATAGCGAAAGGATAGCGACATAGGCAGTTGTTAATAATAAGGACATTCAGGACACACCACTTTCATAGACTATATTAATGCAACAAAAAACAATATGATGCTGTTGTGGATAAAGGAATGGGACATCACATCTTCCACCAGAGGAAACTACTACAAAAAAATTAAACCGTTTGTGAGCAACAAAATATGGCAACGTCTATATAAGGATGAAAGAAGACATGACATTGTTGTGTTAACCAGGCTAAGATTAAATCATGGTAACTTTCCTGCTAACATATTTAGATTAAATCTGACATGATCCATTATATGTTTCTATGGAGAAGCAGTTTGCAACACCTTTTTCTTAAATGCAATGCAAGCTGATAAAATCAATGATTGAATTTAGTTAATGAGATCTATAGAAACAAAATATTTAAGATACCACTTAATTTAGTAGTATCATTATCATTATCATTAATACGGAAATATATGAGTATTTAATTAATTTCATATCGGAGTGTAAAATTAATTTATGAGAATTATGAGTAGAAAAGTTGATAACTATATTTTCCTATATGATTGTAATTTAAAAGCCAATAAATATAAATTAAAAAAAAGAATCTTATTGTACAGTTTTGCAATTGGCTGACTCGGTTTTGTTTGAGTGCGCGTCAAACCTGGACCGAATTTCCATTTCAAATCGTTGCTGAATCGCAAGAAAATCAAACCCATTTTTGACGCGGTTGCTGGCGAGTGATAAACAGTGGATCCCTTACGACAACGTAAAGCAAAAACTATCGTAACCGAATCGCGATGAGTCGGCGGAAACGGTGGCTGCTCTCATATGGCCAAACTCTTAACTCGAACTGTACGAAGAAAGCAAACGTGCAGAAGCGGTCTGCTTTGGCCAACAGGAGAGAAATTGCGTTCCATCAGGAATCAGGGCATCGCCATGCCACACACATATATCGTGACTCTTCAAGAAGCTCCGTGTGCTTGGTTGGGAGGTTCTTCTTATACGTTTATCTTATAGTCCGAATCTGGTGCCAAATGATTACCATCTGTTCCTGCCCATGGTGAACAGTTTGTAAAAATCTTTCTATTTTATGCCAATAGAGACGAGAGTTTTTCTGAGAGAAGCATTATGATGTTTTGATATTACATTCAAAATAGCAGCAAGTGAAACTGCGCAAATCAGGTTAAAAACTAAGTTGTAAAGAACAGTTGAAACAATTAATATTGATATTATTTATTGATTATTAATATTTTTTATTTCTCGAATATTCCATTACGGTACGAGAAGCTCCAACAATTTGCCTTTAGGCACAATGTGCCTCTACTTTATTTTTCTTAATGTGATGATATATTTATAGATTTATGTGACAATGTCGATAATGTCTATTCATCTGTATTTTTGAATAAAAATGGATATCACTACTGATGCAGAACATTGATTTGAATCTGTATACTAGGACATATTGTGATTGTCACGAAAGCAGGCGTTTGCTACAAACATTAACTATTCATAAAAAAATAGTATGATTTTCTTTCACTTTATCATGTAGCTGTACTGAAATATTATTTATTCTCGATATATTGCCAAAATTTTGAAAATAGTATAACAAATTTAAACCTAATTAGATATGCAGCAATAATATACATTTTAGTGGATTTCATATTTCATATGGATTTATTTTAGTAATAATACAATTAAAAAAATGCATGAGTATAAATATATATATATATATATATATATATATATATATACAGTTTTGTTAATTCGGGTAGAATGCAACTTAAAAACTGAAGCAATCTTTACTTACTACCAGCATACAGTGAAATAAAAGTAAGAGATTTGCACTAATTATCTTAAAAGCGCAATACTAAGCAAGTTCATAAGTGATTTACTATAATTACAACCATTGAATAATTAATAAATTTCGTAAATTCATAGGATCATTTATTAATATCTCCGTTTTTTTACCACCAGCTTAATAACGTGCTCAAATATAAGTCTTGCTGCTTCAGTATTTCTGATTGGTGTTATTCCCGAATTAGCAAACCTGTATGCTTATATATATATATATATATATATATATATATATATATATATATAATATATGTATATCAGTGGGATACATATGAATTATTAAATGCTTTTAATATAGTAATTATTTCATGCTTTAAAAGAAAACTTGTAAATGCTATATATATATATATATATATATATATACTTATACTTATACATTTACAAAATAGTCATCTATTTTTTAAAAAAAACGTACATTTAAAAATAAACATAAGTTCTTACAATATAAATTTATTATCTATCTATAGTTGATAAGTGTAAAAATATTCTAATTAATTAGGTCCGTACATTTCGCTGGATAGTTTCATATGTACTGGCTTCTTTTTGGTTAAGTGAGACCTTCCAGAGAATTTTATAAGTTTGTGGATTACAAATTTCATCAGGTTGTTCACTTCCGACTATTCCCAAATTATCTGAAATCGGTTTATCAGGTTAGAATAATATATATATATATATATATATATATATATATATATATACATATATATATATATATATATATATGTATGTATTAATAATTAAACTCAATTTGGTTGCAATCATAATTTCTCATACATATGTAAGCGTGAGATATATATATAAACACGGACTGACAAATTTACTTCAATTTATAAATAGTTCAAGTTTATTTCGGGTACCATATGAAATATAACTCACCAATTAAAACAGATAACTAAAAGATATATATATATATATATATATATATATATATATATATATATATATATATATACATATAGATTTCATTGAATTGCTAAGAATCTATAATTATTTTTTCAAATTTTTTTATTTTAAAATTATTTAAAATAGTATCAGCTATATCAGCTATTTTTATTGATGTTTCAAATCTTAGAATTATTAATATTTAATTTGTCATTTGTTTATTTTATGCTTTATTATCAAAAACTAAATTTCATTTCAATGTTATAAAATATTTTAACAGTTTTGTATACTATTTTAATTTTGAGTAATGTTATACTTAAATATTACGTTTGATTTTCAGTTTTGAATCTAATTTTAGGAAAATTCTTTGTGATTGTGTATCGTTTTTTGCATATCGAATGAATTTCAATTGGATTGTTATCGAAATAGAAACATAATATAATAATGGAAACATATAGGTTTAAGCGTTGGTTTATAGATGCTATATTGGTTTATAGATTTTATAGTACCGCTAAAAAGCGGTACTATAACTTCATATCTATTTAATTGATGTAGAAATTTGTGGTGTCTTAAACATACCGAATATTTAATATGGACATAAAATGTCATTATTAATAATGTCGCATAATGTCGCGAAAACTTGCGGATATGAAAATATAATAGAAAAATATATATTTCATATAGCCATAATATAATCGTTACTAATTATAATTTTTAATTTTTCAGAAAGTTTTCGTATATTACATTTTTGTTTTAGATGCATCTGAGAAAGTTCTTGATTTTAATTGGAGAGATATTCAAAACTCTAATATTTAATGAAAAACTTTAATGGCATATACTCGTCGAGGCAGTCTTTCATAAATTATGATGGCAAAATGTGGGTTCAATCATTTTTATGAATATAATTGATATTAAAAGGATTACAAATAACAAAATTTGATTTAAATATGATGTCATTGCGCGTTGGTCTAAATTTTAGTGACCTTTAGACGTTTACCAACACACACATATAATATGATATATATATATATATATATATAAATATATATTTATATATATATATATATATATATATATATATATTATATATATATATATATATATATATATACAGGGCCGGTCCTGGTGTCCTCAGCGCCCGCATGCAAAATTTGTTTTAGCGCCCCCCCCCAATAATTTTAACTGTTTTAACAGTTTTTCATTAAAATTATATAAACATTTACGTTAAGTTTTTTAATTATTTTTAATCATTCTGGATTTAGTACACAAAAAATTAGATATAATCTAAAAGCGCATAGAGTACATTGATTTTAAATTTATTTAGAAAATCGAGACGATTCGCGGGTTGATCATAATCAAATATTTTTTAACATATGGGTAATATTAATATTTGAGCTCTAAAACATTTAACTTATTTATTACGCGATTTATTCTATAGAGCAAATCACGCCAAAAGAACAAAAAAAAACTAGTCTTTGATTTTTAAACATAACACTCGTTTTTCAAGTTTTAAATTAAATTTTATTTTAATTTATCTTTCTCATATTGTAATATCCAAAATTACATCATAAACTTCTCCTTATTGGTATTATAAGGGCCGAATTGTATCCAGCTTTACTTTCCCATCAGATTGAGAGTATCAGATTGTTGTTTTTAACTTATTTTAAAAGTATTCCAAAGATTAGTAAAAGATGCAAAGAAATTACATATTTTCTTAACTATACTGAAACAAACAAATTATATTTGTATGCGTATTATTGCTGCATAATTAATAATTAAATTATGTATAAAAAAGCTTAAAGATTTTTGTTCCTAAGTACATTTTGCTTCCATTTTTCATATTTGCTTCATAAACCTAACCACACATGTCTTCAACGTTCAAAGTTCATCAGATGTGAAACATTTGCAACAAAAACAAAAGTTACAATTCAATTCTAATAATGAATAAACAAGCCATTTTCTATTTTCTTTATCATAATTAGTATATATTTCTTTAACAAGTTCCATTTCAACTAAATCAGCTCGCCTTTTTTCACCAATAACGCCCAATAATTAATTTAAACTTTCGTAGGATTGCTCTTACGGGATTGAATACTAAATAATTTCTTTTTCGATTCGACGCTAACTTCAAACGAAGAAAATATTAATAAGTACATTTAACAATAAGCAGAACAATAATTCACAAATTTGCAGAGTTATTATTTGGTTAATTGTTTCTATTGATATCACATTGCAAATTGAATATGCCGTTTGTGTCTCATAGTTAAGTTGGACTGTTTATTATAATCTATTAAGTATTCTAGATTTTATATTAAAAAAATATATAAATAATATATTATAAATTTCATTTTCGAACCTCGTTTTGGCGCCCTCTAAGGCGTGCGCCCGCATTTTTTGCATGCATCGCATGCAAGGCAGGACCGGCCCTGTATATATATATATATATATATTTTTGCAACAATATAAAGATATTGAATATTAACCCTTTCCATTAGAATGCCGCCGTTAGGTAACAAGGTAGAACATAGAAAACAACATAGAAATCTATGGTAAAGCTGTAAAATTTTACCCTTTCTCAATTTTTTTCAAACTCAGTCATTTTGCTGGGTATGCCACATAACAATATAATTTAAAAATGAATAATTAGATTTTGCTTCGTAATTCAAAAATTAATAATTTTTTGAAAAGCGCGGTAATAATATATCAGAAGCTTGAAACTTTAAATGTGCCAATTCAATTGAAATATAATCAGTTCCAGATTAGGTTGCGCACTTGCTTTGGGCATTAGTACAACCCGTATGACTATTCATATTTATTTTGTTAGCTGCCCCTTTCACTTATATTGCACATTAGCAATCAGTTAGTTATTTTTACACTAAAAATATTTTTTATGCCGAAACAACGTTTGCCGGATCAGCTACTATATATATATATATATATATATATATATATATATATATATATATGCATATATGTTTGTATGTGTGTGAGATAGAGAGAGCTATTTTCAATCGAATTGCATATGATTACTAGTATAGTATGTTCTTAGATCTAGTTATCAGAAGCAGGGGATCGAACAGAGTGTATATCTAGTAATATTTTTATTTTTTTATAATACAACACCAAGTGAGGAACGATGATTCCTAAAAGTCAATCACTACAGAATATATATATATATATATATATATATATATATATATATAAAATAATACGCAACTCTCGAATAAATTGCGAAGTAAAGTTAAATGTGGATGGTGCGACATACCATCTGTAAACATGAAGGCGGTTGAAAGCTGCTGTGGTTTTGGACAAGGTAAATCATAAAATTATTTTCAGAAGAGCTGCCAAGAAGATACCATGAACATTTAATGAGTGATATAACGGATCCAAGGATGTTCGATATATTTTAAGCTCCAAAATTTCAACTATAGATTTAACTTATAATATGTTACACAAATATTTTTTCTCTATCTCTTCCTTCATATTATATATCATTTTTAAACATAAAACGTAAATTTGTGTTAGTGGCTTGAATATGTAAATTATGATGTTATTATTAACTTCCCGTAGTGTAAGTTATAGTAATCGCAAAAAAGATCGAAAATGAATACTTTTATATATCTTTACGTTTCAGAGGTTTCTGAACATTTTGGCATACCTTAAAAAAATGGAAGTATGCGTGTGTGTATTTGTGTATGTGTGTATGTTTGTGCTTGTGTGTGTTTGCGGATACAAGTTTTTGTCGACGATTTTGGGAACACGGTTCAACAGATTTCAATTATTCAAAAAACATTCAATTGCTGTTGATAAGGAGACGTGCTGATTAGTTTTTAGGCATAGGCAGGTCAAGCCGTTTCGAAGATACTGGGCAAAAAGTGCCACAAACGGTAACTCAGTCTTTAAGAGAACGGAGCGTTCGATTTTAATAATTCAAAAAACATTTTACTTATATTGACAACATAAAGAACTAATTAAATATTCATGAAGGCAGGTTTATCGGTTTCGGAGATCTAGCGAAAAATGTAAAAAAATGCCATTTGGCGGTCAAAAATGATCATTAGACATATGCACATCATATTATCAGATGTTTTAACAATAAGTATAGATTTTGTTTACATTTCTATGGGTTCCGTACCAATGTTTATCCGTTAGACGACGACGCGGCGCTTACGCGCTTCTATATTTCTTCTCTATGCAGTTAAAGCAGTACGATTGCTTTGAAAAAAAGTTCAGAATTTCCAAAATATTTGAAATTAAAGAAAACATTTTTTTTCAAAAAGCCTTTTTTTTCTAAAAAAGTAAAGTTTTGCGAAAATTTATAGTTTCTCAAAAATCTCATTTTTTTCAAAGTAATTTTTATTAAAAAATGTTAATCTTTTTTAAAAAAATGTTTGGTGCGGGAAGTTCCAGCAATTTGCCTTAAGGCACGATGCCATGTGACCCACTTGTTTGAATCATCTTTATTTGGCGGTGGTTTTCGATATAAATAGATTGTGGAATGTAGTAAATTAATGAATTGTTGCGAGAACTTGATTTTTTACTCAAATATCATATTCATTATATTTTGTGCAATACAAATTCCGAATTAATGAAAAAAATGATATGTGCTGATAAAGCTTTATCATCATAAAATTTTTAAATTAATATCAATTAATGATTTTAAACTATTCTCAATTATATTACAAAATTGGTTCACGGATTTTTGTGAAAACTTTACGAGTGCTTATTATGATTTTTCAAATAAGTTTTGAGAAATCTTTAACGAAGGTTTAAATTTTGGCATTCACGCTCGCACTCACACATAATTCTTTTCAATTTCAGAATAATTAGATACGCCGAAGAAGCATAAAATTAGCAATTCGGATTTTCTGGTGAAAACATAACCTTTTTCTCGGCGTAGTTATTAAAATCTTCTGGTGCGTCTAAAAAGAGATTATGGTATGCAACACATTCGATTCACATTCTAATCTTTTTTTCTATTTCTGGCAGTGGAAAAAATCATATCTACTACGTTCCATACGCATAACATTCAAATCGTATTTGAATTTTATTCTGCACTTAGTTCATCAGTAACTTCCCGTAGGTCCAGAAATCGAAAATACATTTTTTTGCATACTTTTACGTTTTAGAACTATCTGAACATTTTGACATACTTCAGAAAAAATAATGTACTTATGTGTGTATGCGTATGTATGGATACAATTTTTATTATACGCTTTTGGGAGCACAGATCAACTGATTTGAAATATTCAAGAAGCAATCAATTGCAAAAGTCGGTTTAGCCATTTCGAAGATATGAAGCAAAAAATGCAGAAAATGAAAATTCAGTTTTTCAGAGAACAGAGCATCCAATTTGAATGATTCGGAAAACATTCAATTTTTAATTATGAGAAGACGTGGTGATTAGTTTTTGTACGTTTCAGAGATAAGAGGCTAAATGTGTAAAAGATTGCAGTATTTGAGAGAACAAAGCTTCTAAATTGATTACAAATGATTTGAATGATTTGAAAAACAATTTTCTTGTGAAAAAACAATTAGTTTAGGATAGCAAAAAATCCCAAAATTTCAAAAATATTTTGTTTTAATTCCAATTTTATTTTAAATATCAAAAATGATTCGGATATTAATTTTAATTTTAGCAAAAATTATGAAACTCGTCGTCCAATTTGCTTTTATACTTTGTCTATAAAATCTGAATGATGAAAGTTACAGTATTTATAATAATCTATTTGAAATCATTTAATATTCCTCGACTATTTCATTACGGTACTGAAAGTTCCAGCAATTTGCCTTAAGGTGCGATGCCATACACCACTAGTTTTATTTAATTCTCTTTACTTCCAACTTCACGATTTTATAAACGTAATGTTTTAATAATATAATTAACTATATTTATTTCAACTTCGTATTCAATATTTTTTTAAATAAATTAAATAACTATATATTTTAAGAAAAAATTCACTAAACAAAAATACTTTAAATTATTCTTTCGACCAACTTCTATTGTAAATATGGAATGAAGATTCAGATCCATTTTCTTGTAAATCATTAATTAATTTTATTCAGCAATATTTTGGATAGTTACCTTATTTAATTTATCCCTGCGTACAATAACCATAGCGCCAATAATAATATTATAAGGATGGCATATGTTGTCATCAAGTTTCTTGCTTCGCTGTTGGGCATTTTGAATATTTTTGGGATAATCTAGATAATCATATAATAATATTTTGAATTTTGATTATTTCATCCAGTATAAATAATATAGTTTATTTTTATTATAGTTAAAAAATTTGCTATAAATACCTGTTAGAGTGAAATACTTAAGCCTGCTCCAAAGCTCGGGAGGTTATTTCTTGTGAAAATCTAGAGGTGAACTGCGTGTGCAGTCCTTTATACATTTTCCATAAAGTTTTACTGAGACTCTACAGAAGCGCCAAACAATTTCAAAGTCATGAATTTTTTCGTTTTTTTTTTAATATATATCTTTGTATAATATATGTTTTAGCAGATTTGAAAAAATATGAGTTTTTGTATAGCAGTATAATTTGTAAGGTTTTTGTTTAGAAATTAATTTTTACTTGCATCTAGAAGAATATCTAAAATTTTAATTTATTTTGAATTTTAAATTAATAATTATATATTATTCAAAAATATTGTTTTATATAATGTTGAACTGAAAATATTATCGTTTTTGAATATTTGTGCTCTTTGCTCTTTCTACTTTTTACCAATATTAATACGATATTGTATCATCTTTGCATTTATTGTTACGTATTTGAGAAACCTAAAATTTGCATGTCTTGAACGTATTTTTGCAGCATGTTAGAATATTCATGTCCTAATATGCATCAAAACACTTTTTAAACATGCAAATTTGCCCAAATTTCACGTTAATAATAAATGAAATGTCTATTAAAAAGTTGGTATAGTGTAAGATCCATCACGAATATCTCAAAAATAAGTTAGGAATTTTTTAACAACAATATTTAAAAGTAGAAGGAAAAAGATGTGTACTCAGCCATCGCCTTCAAATCAAGCTATTAAAAGATAAACGATCATGTTTGAAAATATTTTCTTTTATTGTTAGGTTTCCTTTTGTTTATGAGTGCACTGTTGTTTATTTTACAAGATTTTAATACATTATCTGATAGTTTTATAAGATGTATTGTTTTCAATTTTCAGTTATATTCAACAGATGTTTCTATATATAACCTCTGTAATTGTATGTGGGTAGAGTAAAAAGGACATCTAAACTTCTCTCTCTCTATTATGTATTAATTTAAATTATGTACCATTAATATCTATAATTGTATAATTGTGTTGTATAAATATAAATATAACTGGTTGATATTAGTATTTTGCCTTGAAGCAAAGTACATGAACTTCTCGATATGTGTAAATATTCGACTTAATCAATAAAAAATAAATTAATTTATGAGTGATTAGAAGTATTCCGGGTGGATTTATTACACATAATTGAGAACGAACGATCACGTTAACTCGTATTTTCTAAAAGCAAATTTTCACAAAATAATGATTTTTATAATTGAACCAGTTTCCGTAGGACTTTAATGGTTTAGTATGTTCAATAAGACTAAGTACTCTATCGTTATACCAAGTGAATCGTCTAACTTTAATTTTAACAAACGTCAAAAAAAAATACTCATTTTCTAAAACTTTAATGAATTTTTAAAATTAAACTACTGCCAAAAAAAGTTTCATGAACATCGGCTTAAATTTTTTCTTCAACAGTTAATTACAAGAAAACGGCTCGGTAGATTTTCACCTAAAACTAATCAGTATCATTCCTAACTAATATCTTTCGAAAAGTTTTTGATTTTGTAAAATCGATTCGGTAGTATGAGCTTAAATGTGAACGAAAAGTTTAACACTTTTTTTCCAAATGACAAAGAAACGGCTTGGCCGATTGTCGCTCAATACTGACAAAAGATAGTCCTCATCGAGATACGTCAAATGGCTGAAAATCGGTTCAGGCGTTTTTGAGAAAACGTCGATTAACGGCAAAAAATCTGTGCACATACACACACACACACATACTTTTTCCAAATTTGGTCTCATTCGATTCAGAATGGCTTGAATCGTCGAAAAAACATAAAATTAGCGAATCAGATTTTTTTATGAAAACATAAGCTTCTCCTTCGGGAAATTAAATATGAATATAAATATCCTAGAAAAGACGTAAAGAATAAAAAATAGTAAATAAAATAAGAGGAATTCTACAAGAGATAAATTAAATTAATAGTTAATCCAACTCCGCTGGTAAATACTTCTGACGAAATACCAAATCTATCTTTTGTGCCGATGAAATTTATATTTTGCATAGTTTGAATTTTCTACATATTATTTCGTAAAATCATTCAATCAAGGTAAAAAGGAACAGATGACAAATTTTATGTGAATAGGCACATTTATATAATTAGGAATTAATTGGGAATTTTGCTGAGCTTAGTACCATAGTTGTTTGGTTGATACGTGTTTTATGTTCGTGATGTAGTTTATTTGGTTTGGTGTATAATTACTTAAAATCAAATTGAACCTTTGTACTCCGCCCTACTTGAGAATATTTATTGTTTTTCGACACAATTTGAACTAATTCATTATGAAATTAAGTCTGATAATTAATTATAATTATGCGTCTGCAAATATTTTTGAGCAGTGAACATATAAGCTCATTTTTGTTTGTCGTATGCAGTTTCCTGGTAAGACTAAGCAGTTGCAACCTATAGAGTTCCGGATTTGATACCCACTTTGTTCAGCTTGATATCAAGCAGAAGGGATATATTGCATCACGAGTAATCGCTATCTACTAGGTTGTCTTCTAATAATTATCCTTGTCATCTTTTGATAGCAATAATTAAGTCATCAAAACAATTACTGTATGTCTTCATATAATAATAGTCAGTTTGTAATTTATATATATTTAAAAAAAATCATAAGTTGATCAAATGAAAGCAAGTTTAAAACCCCCGTCGCTGACCATCGCAACTAAGTATATTTGTTATTTTTGTGGATCTGTTTATTTTTATCGTTTCTGACACATTTATCAATGGATAAAGACTTTTGCTTTCGGGCTGCCATTCAAAACAAGTAACTACGCCAAATATCTTGCGAGTAAACAACCATTACCCTTTATAATTTCATCATTGCAATAAATATGAATAAATATTGAGACGATTAATTAATACGCAAATACTAAAAAAATGTAGAAAAAGTGCGATAAAATAAATCTACTTATTGCAAAAACAATCTGCGACAAAATGGAATTTGTTTAGTATACAAATATATTTTTCAATAAAATTGACCAACGATAGATCTCGTGTTCGATCTTAATCTCAAATATTCGCAATTTGTGTGAATTTTGAATATTCACACCTTTGTACTTTTATTTATGATGAAAGCTTATATTTGTCTTGCGGTATTATTTTGGTCTGGGACAACCTAATATCAAGTAGTAGTGATGTCAGTTTTCACTTGAAAACACAGGTCTAAATATGATTTCAAATAAAAATAGCTTTACAACTACTGAAATGCTTTCTAATAGCACTAGATTATAAGACATTATGTAGCAATTTAAAGCTGTTAGAAAATACTAGTTGCACGTATCTTTTTGCCTGCAAGTTGCATGAATTTTCGATATGTGTGAATAATCGATTTAATAATGAAGAATTGAGGTGCAGTAATTTAAATTAAAAACTGCTTATTTCAAAATTATGAACTTTTACTTAATCATATTAATTATATTTATTTTATTTAACACATTACATTTTACTTTGTGGTCAAAAAATTATCCTTTTAGGCATAGACGACAATGGTAATCAGTATAAAAATACAAATTGAACAAGACCCATATTTATCAAGACCTATTATTTCAAACTTCAACAAATTTTTCTAGCAAAATCACTTTTGTAGGCGTATAATATTTTAGAATGTTGGTTAAGTAATGGACTCGTGTTTTTTAATAACAAAAGATTGACTTAGTCGATCTTTACCTAAAACTAACAATATCCAAAAGATATCTTACGAAAAGTTTTTGTAAAGTCTAATTTTGTTCAGAATTTTTGAGCAGAACGATTTTTGGTTGACAACATTTTTGCATTTATCTGCTAAATATGATGAAAGGTCGTGTATACCTGACGCATAGAGTTTTATCAAATGGCTTTTAAATTTTTGAAATAGGTGCAAGTCTGTTTGAGAAAACGTCGATCAAATATACTTTCATAATTTTGATGTAAAACAATTTAGAATGACGTGAGATGGTGATTACACCTAAAATCTGATTTTCTGGCAAAAACTAAGCTCTTCATTCGGGATGTTAAATGATGTAATCTCGTATATTCATGCGCTTGAAGTTATATGGTTTTTATGTTATATGTGCAATAAATTTGAGAAAGAACATTAGGATGAATAATAGTATTGTTATTATAGTACTGTCAAAACAATAGATTGTGATACAGGCGTCAAGCTTCTAGAAATACATAGCGTCGTTCTAAAAATACTTTTTAATATGAAAACAATAAGGTAAACACATGATTTTAGCTAAAGTAAATTTAGATCCATGACGTTGTAAATGCTTGTTATTAGCAATGAACGTGATGAATATTTTGGCATCTGTTTTGAAGTTTCTACATTGTTCTGTGAATAATGAAATATTATATCACGGTTATGTAAAAGAGAAGATAGCATAACAATTTAATGATCTAAACAATTTAAGGATACTGTCGAGGATATTTCAGTTAGGCAATAGTTATTAAAAGCCGAGAAAAAATAATAATTTAAAGCTTAAGATCAAATTAGTACATTGATTATTGTATACCTATTAAAATATGAAAGCACTGATTTTATAAAAAAGACAGTGGGTGGAGTCCTACCGCGCTGAAGAAATTATACTCTTCTGAAATTGTTGGGTATTAGGAAGTATTAGAAACGGCATAAATTGGTTTTGTTTTTTGTTGCATAAATTGAAAATGCATTGAAGATAATTTGATAGTTTTTCTCCGAACATTTTTTTATGATTTATTTTTGTTAATCAAGACTTTAATGTCTTATTTACAAAATTGATATGTGCAAAAAAAGAAGTAATACAAAAAAGAATACAATAAATTGAATATAAAATGAAAAAAGTTAAAATGAAATGAAATAAAAACAGTATTACAAAAATAATAACACAAATGAACGAAGGCCTATCAGCAATTAGTAGATTAAAAGAAGGCCTAACAGTTTCTGTTGGTGAACTGTATTTGACTCGTGTATGGTAGTAAATTCTCACGTTGAACCTGATGGAATTACTATTGCTAGCAAATCTATAATTTGATGTATGGTTTTTTAACGTGCGCGGTATTCTGTAGTATTGTGCGACATCACTAATTTTGCGACACTAAACGTAGAAGAATCAGCAGTATTAATATTTCTCCTTTTGACATGGAAAATGTATTTGTATTAATAATATATGTATAGGCGCCATACATAATTTAATAAAAAAAACAACGCTCAATTGATATTCACAAAGGACCTACCTTGAAAAAACCTAAAATCTGCAGCCGTATTGTCCATGTCATTGTTTTAAATCATTTTTTATTTTTTTACCCACTAAGTATGATGAGTATTATTATTTAAAATGACAAGAAGTGCAAGAATTTTTTGCTGATTTCCGCTATATATCTACTCCATTAAGCAAATCCGCTGCACC
Organism: Ctenocephalides felis; assembly: GCF_003426905.1. Classification (NCBI taxonomy): domain Eukaryota; kingdom Metazoa; phylum Arthropoda; class Insecta; order Siphonaptera; family Pulicidae; genus Ctenocephalides; species Ctenocephalides felis. Next base: position 37,246,833 of record NW_020537324.1, on the reverse strand, counting down.
TCTACTGCTTGGTTGCAAAATCAATTACATGTCGCAATTAGAAGTCTAACTTAAAAATTTCTTGAATATCAAAGCCATATATGTACTAGACTCAGGGTCGTAGCTACCGTCGTATCAGCCGTATCAATTATAGGGGGCTACAGATCTAGGGTGGGGGAGGGTTGATTTTTTAAAAAATTTAAAAACTTTGACATAGTTTGCATTTTCGTTTGTTTTTCAAAAAACTACAATTTCAACTTTTGAGCCAACGCTTCAAGATAATTTGTATTCTCCGGCGCATTACACATTTCAAAAAGATTTTAACACTTTATAACACTTTTAGTACACGATGTCAATAATATTCTGCGAATATGAGAATAGGCAATTAGATATTTGTTTTCAAACTTTACTGATAATACAGCTCGTGGTTCAGAGTAATTAGTAGCGGTGAGGGCTATATTAATAAAGCTTTTCCACATCCAATCAGTTAATATTCTGGCGGATTGTAAATATGAACAAATCTATAAAACTAATCCAGTTTTTACATTCTTCATCGAAAATTGGAATTTGGAATTTTTATAGCTTTAGTTATAACATATTTACATTTGTTTAATAATGGTCAGACTTCTTGGCACGTTGTGCTATTTTGGAACTGAATATGACATATTTAATATATATTTTTGATAGATAAGTGCAAATATTATGTTTAACAGGAGTTGAGCAATGCAAACAGAGTAATTCAAAGGATATAATTTTATAATTCACTAATTAATCAACAATTCTAATTTTGTATCATTAAAATTGGAGTCTAGTCCAAACACGCATAGAAAAAAGAGTTTGTTAAACAATAGTGAATAAAAATATAACAATATTCATTTCGAATATAATATTCGTGGAAATTAAATTCAATCAACGGCGTATGGGAGACTGGGTACGGTAGTGCAGTTTTTTCTAATCAGCGATAATTTTGTTAATTTATCAGCAAGAAAAGTAAATTAAATGGCAAATTGAACATTTGTGTACGTAAAAATACTAAAATAGTGTTCTTAAATACGATCGATAAATCATAAAATCAAATAATACGAGAAAAAAATTAGTGTCACAACCGTCCACACTCCAAACATATATTCACAATATTTGAAATCAATTTGAATTCATTAAGTAGTGCATGATTTGCTATATATATATATATATATATATATATATATATATATATAATACCTATGCGCATGATATAACCAAACGATCGACGCTTTTGGCCCACGCCAGTTTTATTTTATAAAAATAATTTTAGAAATCTAATAGCACCTCAAAGGCAAAATATTGGACGAAGCGTGAAACAAGATACTGGAACATCAGGAACAAGGTAATTGCGTTTCAACGTTTCAGGAAAATCGGCCTTCACAAAAAAGAACACAACCCAAGCTAAGTTCCTACTTGCGAAAGTGAATGAAAAGTATCTATAGAGTTCTAAAATATTGTACCGTAAACTAGTGGGGCGCATGGCATCGTGCCTTAAGGTAATTTGCTGGAACTTCCTGTACCAAAAAAAAATTTTTTTTTTAAAGATTAACATTTTTGAAAAAAATTTACTCTGAAAAAAATAGATTTTTGAGAAACTATAAATTTTTGACAAAATTTTTTTTTTTTTTGAAAACAAAAAGACTTTTTGAAGAAAAATTTATTTTGAAATATTTCGCAAATTCTGAACTTTTTATCAAAGCAATCGTACTGCTTTAACTGCATAGAGATGAAATATCGAAGCGCGTAATCGCCGCGCCGCCGTTTAACGGATAAACATTGGTATGGAACCCAAAGGAATGTAAACAAAATTTATACTTATTGTTAAAATCTCTATAAAATATCTGATAATTTGATGTGTCTAATGATCATTTTTGACCGCCAGATGGCATTTTTTTTTACTTTTTTTACTAAATCTCCGAAACCGCTAAACCTGCCTTTATGAAAATTTGATCAGTTCAAAGTAAAATGTTTTTTGAATTATCCAAATCGGACGCTCCGTTCTCTTAAAAACTGGGTTACCGTTTTTGGCACTTTTTGCCGTATATCTTCGGAACGGCTAGACCTGCCTTCGCCAAAAACTAATCAAATTTCAAATTGATTTGAATTACTCAAATCGCTTTATCCGTGTTCCCGAAATCGTCGACGAAAATTTGTATCCTAACACACACGCGCACGCACACACACACACATACATAACCACACACACATACATCAATTTTTTCTAAAGTATGCCAAAATATTCAGAAACCTCTAAAACGTAAATATATATAAAAATTTTCATTTTTTGCGATTACTAATACTATAATTTGCTCTACAGAATGTTAATAATAGGGAAGGTAAATTATACAAAGTCATTACTGAGAAAGTAATGTGAAGAATGGAAGATGATGTACTGGAGATTATTATAAAACGGTAAGAAAACTGGATCCAAACCATATTGCAAAAATGTGCACTTTGTAACTAGAAAAAGGACAGAAATACTGAGAACACCAGGAAGGAAAACCAAACGCCTGGACTAATCTCTATTCAAAATGTTATATGTGGTTAAGTAAATTTGAAACAGGTTATGATAAACAATTCTATTCAAAACAAATTCTTTTGCATTTAAAACGACATATTTAGGGGGAAGTCCCCGAGTTCCCGAGTGCCGGACACCTAAGGTTATTTATAAATAAATCAAAAAATATTTTACGAAATGTTAATTAAATTATGACTTATGTTACATAAAAAAGTTAGAAATCAAACTAAATTAACAAAAACGCAATCTTTGCTAAGAAATAATTAATATTATCAATCAAAATTGAGTAACAAGAAATATGTTTTTAAAAAGTGCCACCTAGTACCGGATATTGCAAAAAAAACAGTATTGAACACATAGGTAGCCATCTCCACACTCCGGAGTGTCTGCACTTGTGTGTTTGGCGAATATTCTTAAATAAAAAAAATCACTATTTATCCACCCTTTTGGCTGGGCTTTCCGATGCTCTCAGCTGGAGCATTCATTATAAGATTTTCATTCTTTGACTAGGAAATACGAAAAATGGGGGTATGTAGTGACCGTTAGCACTCATACAGAACAAAATTAAATAAGTAGAATAAATTACGTCAATTCTCACAAGAAATATCAATATGTTTACTGTCCGGCGATAAGGGACGACCTAGTGTCCGGTGCTAAGGGACAGGCATGTTCGTTCATTTGGCGGTACCTACTAAAATTGTTTAAAATATCTAATAATGTTCTACCATTTTACGGATAACAATCAAGTACTACATTTGTTATTGAATGCCACTCAAATGTAAATGCATAAATATCACTCATTTGTAATTTGAATAAATTATTTTACAAGGAATCAGATATAAGGGAGTCTTCCTATGTGACGGCCTGTTTTTTAGGGATATTTTAGGATTTTTTTTCTACGAACAGTAAATATTTAGAGCTTCAAGTTTTTTATCATTTATTAACACATATTTGGACAGTATAAATATAAAATTTCAGCTAAAAATATTCAGTCAAACTAGAGTTACAGCGCTCTGAACACCCTCGCCTCGAAAAAAAGAGCTCCCACTTCCTCCACGATTCCGGCTGATCGGCTTACCTGAAAAAAAAAAATTATCGGCGTTTTAATTTGTAGGCTTAAAAGCACGGAATGACCTATAATCAAATGAATATAAAAAAAATTTGGATTTTTGATAGACATTTGAAATAAAAGTTGCAAATTAGGCGTTTTTTTTGAAGTTTGAAAATTTTCGATTGATACTAGTTCATTCCATGCGTTTAAATATATTGAGTGTGCCCTGTAAATTTCAAGTAATTTGGTCCAGCCGTTTCTGAGATACAATGGAGAAAAGTTTGAAAAACACAGTTTTGAGAAAAACGCGTTTAAAGTTTCAAGTCCCTACTCAGCGCTCCGAACCACTCTTTCTTTTACCTGCTGTATCTTTAAAACGACTTCGAATTTTCTAAAATCGCTTCACTATCGTATTCTAGACATGTTAAGGGAGCAATTTATGAAAAAAAAAATCGATTTTTTCAACCCATCACATAGGAAGAACCCCATAAAACAACTTGTAATTGCTTCATGAAAATACTTATCATTAGTTTATAATTATATAATTAAATATATATAAAAATGGGAAGATAGTTATATCACGATTGGAATTTAGGAGCTTTTAAGTATCGATAACAATTGATTGGTAATTAAATAGTTTATATATAATTGAGTAACCGGAATAATTATTAATAATATAAATATTTTATTATATATATATATATATATATATATATATATATATATATATACACTAGCAAACCCGACGAACTCCTTTTTGCCACCAGATGGTTTTGTGAGAAAGATAAAGGATTTTTTTGTTTGTTTTATATTTGAAAAGAAAAAAATTGATTTTATTACACAACAGTAATGAATTTATTTCGATTACAAAAATGAAGTGTTTTTTAGTTGAACTTCTCTAAGTAAACGAAAGTGAATCCACAAATTATCCGTTTTATTGAAGTGCTCATTGTGGTAAACCACATTTTTTGTTTTTTGGTCTGACGTTAACACAAACATAGCGAATGGTTTCCCAACTCGTGAACAGGCAACGTATAACTGCCCATGTGAAAAACAATGATTTTTTAAATTTATCCCGCAAACACTAAGCGATTGGCCTTGTCATTGCGAACGCAAGGCGAACTGGAAATTGAAATCGTTTGAAGTCAAACGGAAGACCAGTCGGAATCATTGGTATGTCACCAAATCGCCAGCAATTTTTTATTGAATGGTGAAATTCAGTCCGGTACATAATTATTCCTTGCGGCAAGAATTGCTCGTTCACTTAACCAAGCATAATTCTGATAATTCTCACTAATGTCATTACTCGAATTTTTAATTACGGTGCGTGAAGTTCCAGCAATTTGCATCAAGGCACGATGCCATGCATCATTAATTTTCTTAGCTATAAACCTTGCGGAGCCCGAGACCATACCAACGAATGCCAAATTGTCGAAATCGGTTCGTGCGTTCTGGAGTTATATCGTCAGGAAGGAAAACCAGACTTATTTTTATATATATGTAGATATATATAATATAATATATATATATATATATATATATATATATATAAAGATTATTTTTTCAAAGATCGTGTCTTGAGGCAAATTGCTAGAACTTCCCGTAGAGATAATTAAAATCGTTAGAGGAGATTTATTTAGTTTAAAAACTTTGAAAAAATTAGGTATTTTGGAATTCTTATACAGATTTGACTTTTTTATACTTAATATTTTGAAATTTCTGAAATATTTCAACTTTTTCTGAAGTTATGGTTGGCCTAGCTGCGTAGAGAGGTAGCGCGTAAGCGCCGCGTTGCAGTTTTAATGATAAACATTGGCACGGAATCCATAGAATTGTAATCTATATTTGTACTTATTATCAATATCTATAAAATATATGATAAAATATTTGATAATTCGATATGTATATGTCAGATTATCATTTTTGTCCGCCAAATGTCATTTTTTTACTTTTTTCATTGGATCTCCGAAAACGTTGGATCTGCCTCTCTAAAAATTCAATCAGTTCTTCGTTTTGTCAATACAAAATATAATAAGTAAAATGTTTTTTGAATTATTGAGATAGGACGCTCCGTTCTTTCAAACACTGCTTTATCATTGTTGACACTTTTTGCCCTGTATCTTTGAAACGTCTGGACCTGCGTTTGCCAAAACTAATTAGCACGTCTTTCTATCAATGGGATTCAATGGGATTCTGTGATAATTATTACTAAAGATTTTCACTAAGAATATTTATACAGATTTATAAATTTTAAACTATTTTGTAAATGAAATATAATTTTGATAATTCTATATACTTTAAAGTACTTTAACACTTCCATTTAAAATATATGTCGGCTACATAAAAGAAACAAAAATTAATCGATATTAATTACATATATTTCTCTAGTATATGATAAATAGTTTAAAGAAATATTAAAATTTCGTTAAATTATTATATAAGTTTTTATAATAATTTAGTGCGTTACTACTTTTATTGAACAATATGCAAATATGTATTAAATTTTTACAATATATTTGAAGTTAAATATATTTTTAAGCCAATCAATATTATAAATAATTAACTAATTTAGATATAATTTATTAACATTATTAGAAGCTTTTTAACTGTCAACACATTATATAAATCTTTCTTGTAATAAATTATAAACTTTTGTTCATTTTAATACAAAACTACAATTCAAATTTTTTTTCAAATCTGAGAACATCTAATTATGTATTTTTAATGGTTACTCTGCATTCATAGTTTCAAAATTTTGTTTCTATTTTTAAAAATTAATAACTCAGTTTGCTAAGAATTGTAAAATTAAAATCTATTTAAATATTGTGTGAACAAATTTATTTTTGGAAATTGTTTCACAATAGACAAAAAATACGATAATATGAATGAGATCTATAAAAGAGCTGCCAGTATTAATCTACTGTGAAAATATTATACTGAAATCTTTTTTATATTATTGACACACTTTACAACCTTCACTAAAGAATAATTGTAAGTATAATTTTTGGAGACTTTCTAGTATTTTGAAATTGCAGTATTAATCAAATGGATTAAGTAAGATCTACTTAGAAAGAATTTCAGCTTGTAAAGCTAATATCTCTGAGAAACTAATTGTGACATCTGATCTCAGTATTACACATTACAAAATTACAAAAATTACGTAGTTTTTATTTTGTTTATTTATCATATATTATGTAGATCAAACTAATTTGTAATTGTATTATTTTATAGGATTTAAAGCATTTTAAACGAATTGTATTCTGAGGAGCTCATTGAAGATATTTTTTGACTTCGCAGTCAGATTGAATTATAAATATTTTGACAAACTAATCTATTCTTAACTCGTTGTTTACAGAAATGTATATTCTGAATAATAATTCTGCAATATATATTCACACTAAATAAATTACTAGTGTGATGTTCTCATTTTCCTTCCTATGTGCCAATTATATAACCTTGCACGAAATTCAATTGCCCTCGCTTCAAAACAGTGTAATCAAATTAAAAATATGTATACATTCCATATAGACCAGGGAAAACATATTGCAGTTTTACACATTTCCTAAAATAGTATAAATTGAAATATTTGTTTCAAATCTGCAATAATTATATTTGGGAATCATTTTTTGCTATTTTTCGTCATTACAGACATGTATTCTGCATCTTTATTATTGGCAGTTAAGTTTATTACCCAAGGAACGTTATTGTTAATAATAAAAATTTTATTGTACTTTTTATTTATCAACTCGAAATAATAATTTTTAAATTTGTAGTAAAGTATATAATAAAAATCATATTTTTCACATATCTAAAATAATGCAATAGTTTTAGTAATTTGCATTATTATATTTTGGCGATAAACATAAATGTTATGGCTATACTACATTACGAATTTTTTGTAGAGTAGTGTTAATTCGAATTCAGGGAAATGATTCAAATCACAGCGAATTTAGAATAGACTTACAAAATATATAAAATAGCTTGATTTGTTTGACAATGCTTTTATATTTGTTTATAGTCAAATATTATCAGTGTTATTTTCAGTCTAAATAATAATAAACTTATTATTATTTGTTTTTCTGTAAATTGCGTTATCCAGCATATGTATATAAAAGTATGTGCGATGTTATATGCTATGAACTAACTATAAGATTTTGTTTTGTAAAAAAAAATCTTTTTGAAAAAATCATTTACCAGAATGTTGTTTTCCCAAATATTTTTTAGAAGTGATGTGCAATTGTAAATTAAATAATTTAGTATATACCTCAAATTGATCATGATCTACTATATGTAACGTATTATATGCAATTTATGCATTCATATAGAAAATCAATCTTGATGTAACAAAATTATCAAATTATGCATTTTTTAAGTATACTTAAGTTTGAAGTATACTTAAAAATATATTAAGCTCTCGTAAACTAGACAATAGTGATCGCAACCAAGAAAATTAACAACGAAAAAAATACTTTTGGTATAGTTTCTTATATATTGCCGTTTACCTCCTGATAGCAACGTTACTTGATTTAAGGCAACGGCTGATTACACATGCTTATCCTTTTACTTTCAATCATTGCTGTTAAAAAATCTTTAAGTTTGCATGTTTTTGAGATATTTGTGGTGGATATTTTTACTCGTGGATCCCGGTCTACCCTATACTCATATATGCAATAGGACTTTTAAACTAGATAAAACGTTCTTCAAGATATCTTGCTTTTCTTGTTTTCCTCAAAATTATACGCTAAACAATTATTATAGTAATAATTTTTATTGAACTTTTATATAATTTCTTTCTCTTTTATAAACATTATTTCATCAATAGTTACGAATTGTATTCATTTAATATAATTGTATAATGATAAACTATCTTCATATAATATAATAACACGACATATTTTATTATTTTTAACAATAAAATGATGCAAATTTTGCAATTTCAACTTTTTAAGTGACAGTGGTACATTTTAGTGACTTAAATACAATAATATTTATAATAAATTATTATTTAGTTCATATCGATGTAAATATATAATTTAAATCTAATGGATTTTATTATATGTGTCCTTATGTTGGTACCCCGTGACATATCCGGAATTGTCTGGTAAATCTTTCCTGCCAGCAATTCCTTTGCCCTTTCCGCTTTCATCGAATCGTTGTTTATGTGATCCAGTATATTTCGAAGTGTCCGTAAGACGCTCTACAGCCGATGGTGTCTTCGTACACTAAAAAGAAACATTTGATTGAAATTATGATCTTTTATGTTCCGAAGACTACTAATATCAAATATATTTTTTATTATATGTTTAACAGAACTTAATGAGTCCTGTGAGCACTTATGATGTCTTTTAAATGATAATGTGTCGTTACTGATGATAAATCAACGGTTGTTCTATTTCTATTTGATCAATTTGTTATTAAAAACTGTAATACGCTTTATGGAAACGGTTGTACCGAGTTTGAAATAGAGACACAAGCCAAAACTTTTCAAATGTTATTAATAAATTTATTAATAACTTTCCGTGGGGTAAGTTATAGTAATTGTCCGAAAAGCTAAAATGGTAATTAGGCTTAAAAGAATTAAATTGAGAGAACAGAACATCCGATTTGAATGATTCAAAAAAAATCAATTCATAATGATGAGAAGACGTGGTTACTAGTTTCTGGCAAAAAAGCCCAGCCGTTTCAGAGAAACGATTAGTTTTTAGTGAAGACAATTTTTTTAAATTTAAAATTTAAAAAATATGTTTGTTTTCCATTTTTTTGTTTAATATCAAAAATAATTATAGTTAAAATTCTAAAGCTCACTTATATATTTGAAATAAATAATTTCAACTCTGCAATAATTTTTTTTTATTTATTTTTCATAGCAAGCTATACAAAGTACATTCAGCTACATTTGTTACAGTTATACATTATTTGACTGCGTGAGAAGGATCGCTATCCTGCGATAGCGCCTTCATAGATGTTATGTTATATTTTGTAGCAAATTATTGCAGAATCTTTTTTTGAGACGCTTTGGTGGTAAAGGCTTGAGCAGATCTGACGCTAATACGTTTGGATGACGACTTAGACGAGCTTTGTATCTGGTGCAGTAAAGACTAATTTCTTCTTCTATAGTTCGAATTCTGAGATCTTGATGTATCAACCAATTGGGAACGTATTTTGGAGCGTTCACGATTTTTTTCAAAATTTTATTTTGGAACCTTTGTAGAATAGATATGTTCGATTTACTGGCCGCACCCCATAGTTGTAGGCCGTAGGACCATATTGGTTTAATAATTGTCTTGTATATTAGGAGTTTATTTTCTATTGTGACTTGTGATTTCCAGCCCATTAACCAATTAAGTTGCTTACGTGTTAATTCGAGCTGCTGACGCTTCTTTAGAATATGTTCATGCCAGGTTAATCTTCTATCTAAATGTATTCCCAGATATAAATACAGTTTATGTAATTTTGAGAAATATGACATAAATTTCTTCATTCTAACTCCGCTTCATGTATTATTCACTTTTTATGAAAACTTATATAAACATTGTCGTCCAATTTATAAGCTCTTATATTTTGTTTATAAAATACGAATAATGAAAATTACTGTATTTATAATAATCTATTGTAAGCATTCAATGAATTGCTTAGATAATATTTTATCACGGTACGAGAAGTTCCAGCAATTTATTTTAAGACACTCTTAAGTATATGTATGTGAGTTTGTGTTTTGTGGAGATATAAATTATCGTCGACGATTTCGGTTCTTACTGGTGGCGACGTGCTCATTAGTTTTTTTACAAAGACAGGTCCAGCCGTTTTGGAAATAAGGAGCTAAAAGTGCAAAAAACAGATACAAAATAAATAGTTCTCCATTCCAATTAACTTAGAGATATGGTACCACTATTGATGCACCTTTCTTAAGAAATTTAGACAATCTGTCATTTATACAAATCCAATTTCCTTTTCTTTTCAGGATTGTGCTTAGTAGAGACCTTTCTTTGTCCATTCTTTTTATGCTTTTTTGTTATCTTGTTTGTCCACTTGATCTTTACCATTCACATTCAGCACCACATTTAAAAACTCTCTAGGTAGTTCTTTTTGGCCTTTCTTAGAGTCCATGACTCTGATCCTTACAGAGCTATGCTTCAGACATAGCACTTTATTAGTCTATTCCGCAAGTCGAGACTTAGTTTGCTCGTCAGTACCGTTCTCTTCTTTGTGAATATCACCTTGGTGCTTGCGTTCTATATCCTGATATCTCTTGTACAGTATCCGTCTCTGGTCAGGATGCTTCCCAGGTATTTGAAATGATCCACTTCTTCCAATTTTCGATTTCTTACCGTTATCCTCAGGAGTTCATCTTTAGGGTCTTCAAGTGCCTCGTTGACGAGCCATTCTCCGTACAGGTTGAATAGGATCGGTGACAGGCAGCGTCCTTGCCGCACTCCTTTACCTATTTCAACGCTATTGTATCTCTGTGGCTTACTTGAACCTTTTTATTTTCTATTCCATATACAGGTTCTGAATCAGCCTGCGATCTCTCTGTTAAAGGCTTTCTACCAAGCTATTAAACAGATGCATTTGTCCTCGTTAACGTTGTGACATCTGACAGACATTATCCTCAATATTCCAATAGCATCCCTGGTGCCTCATCCTTTTCTGAAACCAAACTGGTTTTCGCTCATGTGCTATTCGATCTCATTTTTGAGTCGTCTTGTAAGGATGTTCACTAGCACCTTTCCTGTGTGCAAAGTCAAACTGATCGTCCTGTAATCTTTGCACTTGTTCGCTTTGGGCTTTTTCAGATCTTCGTGACATCTAGGGTGTCCAGAAATTTCGCCTGTTTCCTTAATCTGTTTTTGCTCAGCTTCTTCAGCAGAACCGCCCGTATGTCGCATCTCCCGTTGTTTTCTTTCTTTATTGCTTTCTAGACTTCGTTTTTCAATATGCATGGTCCCTTGTCGTCTATTCTTCGATGTCATTATTGTCAGGACAATTTTCCCTATTGTACAATTCCTCAATGTATTTTTCCCACACGCTGAAAATTTTCTTGTGCTCTATTTCTATTATTGACTTCTATTTATGTTTTCTGCTATTTTTTCGTCCAATCCATCGCCTCTGTAGATTGAAACATTGAATCGTATCTTGTATTTGATGTTTCATTATCCTGTTACACGTTGCGTCTTTGCATTCGTCTTTGCTTTCTCCATTTCTCGTCATAATTCATTATTCAACTTTCTATATATAATCAAAATAATTAATACTTTAAGTGTATAAGGATGTGTTGTATGAATGCTATATACAATGATGCATTATTAAAACAATGAACCCCATTAGTTTATCTATATTTTGTCAATTCAATCAAACTGGAAGTTTTATGTAGAAAACATGGTATAATCCAATCCAAGTCTTTTTTGGTCTTTCGACTTATTGATTACGTTTCAAGTTTTTCAGATTTTTTTTGGATTTGGGATTTTGTGTATAATTATAAATAATACTACTGAGCTTAAACAAAATTTTCAAATTTCTGCGAGGAGAGATAGAAAATGAATTAAGTATTTATTCTTTGACCTGCTTTTTGAAAAGTTTCAAGTAACATTCGATGTATTGAAGTAAATTTAATAAAATGTATATATGTAAAGCAGGGCTTGGCACAAAGGTCCAATTTGACTTTGAGCAAATATAAACTATATTATGAAAAGCAAACCAAATATATCACAACAAATAATACATTTCAAACGAACAATTATCTGACTACGTTCAGTAGTTTAAGCTACTTCATCATTGTAAAAATGTGCTTTTTTTTGCTGTCTTTCAAAAAATTGTTATGTGGACCTTTTTACCCTATAGACAGGATAACATGGAACGGCCAGGTGGCAAACAGGTTTAATGTCTAATTTTAATTTTAAAAGTATTTTACAAAATAATTACACTTTTAACTAATGCTAAAAAACTACCAACGGAAGAAAATACTTTTATTATGGATTTTCAAAGATTACCGTTTATCTCCAGGTAGCAAAGTCATAAGAATCAAGGTTATAGCTGGTTATACATCTTTTTCCCTCTACTTTTCAGTTTCTTGTTAAACAATGCTTAACTTTACTGGTTTTTTACACATCGCTGGCGGACCTTTTTAACCCCCGGACCTTCATATAATACTATCTATTCTTCGATAAATTCTGCGAAATTATAACTGGAAAAATGTTATTAGGCAAAATGTCCCTTCGATCGATACCAAATTTAGGTTTTGAATTTGAATAAAATGAATAAAAAATAATATAACCTAGAAAATGCTTTATAAATACCAATGAGTATATAATTATATAAATGAAATCTTTCAGAACACCGTGTTTGAGAAAAATATGCCAAAAAGTGCATTTTTATATTAACATTTCAAAAAAGTTGATATTTTGAGTTTCTAGTAACACTTGCGGCCCGTTTACTAACGTTTTTGTATGTAAATAAAACTACAAACAAAACTACTTGCTACAATTTAATCACAACTAAATAATATTTACCTAAACATCCTATTAAACATAATCGAACATCATCTGTCAAAAACGTTTGACATTTCAAGTATTAGCCACCGTCTATTGTTTTATTTACATTACGCATCAACAAAAATTTTCAAATTAAAAATGTGAAGTTTCTACGCGATTTTGAAATAATATCTCACTTTTTGGACAATCTTTGGATTGGCACGAATTTTTCAAGACTAAGACTGGCCAAATCCATTCAGCCGTTTTCGAGTTTTATTCGGACATTTGAAAGACAGCGTCATTTTTATATATAAGATATATATATAATATGGTTAAAATCATACCTCTACTCCAGTTAATCCTGGAGCTCCACAACCCGTCATTTTTTTCTTAATGTCTTCAACAGGAATGTTTTTTGCTTTAGCTAAATCTTCAAGAAATTTCTTATAATCTACAATTGATGCTTTCACTGTTTTAAGTTTTTTGAAATGAATTCCTGTATCTGTGGTAGTAATTTTTTTTCCGTCAATGACTTTGGCTTGCTTCATCCATTTATCGCTCTGTGATAATGTTATGTGTTTACCATCAGATTTTGTATCACCAAATTTTGAGAAACTTTTGAAGACTTCAGTGAATGTTGGTCCTAAATAGATAATACTTTTAGTGTTCATGCATTAAAATATATTATCTAATACAAATTTTCACATATAAGATTAAATAACTTATATTGGTAGATTTTTTTTGTAGTCCCTAAATTATCTTACGTTTTGTGCCAGAAAAATATGAAGGAAACAATTTATGAGGATTTAGAAACTCTCCAAATATTTAAATAAAATTGTACAAATAAAAACATCCCAATAATGATAATTTTATGATCTAAACACACTTGAATTTTACATTAAATAAGTCATTCTAAAAATTCTAATGGTCTTGCTGATCTAATGTATTTGAAGAGCTATTCGGACATATCGATGGTTTTATGACGCAACCTCGTATCTTAAAAACTACTACTTTTCAGGAAAGACGAAAAACGTTTTATATTGAATTGTTTAGTTTTTGTTAACATTTTTTATTTATTTTTAATAATATTCAATCTTGTGATAATTTTTTAAAACAAGTATAATATTACAAAGAATTGATCAATATTTAACTTCCCGTAGGGCAAGTTATAGTAATCGCAAAAAAATCGAAAAAAATGTTTATATATCATTGCGTTTCAAAACCTTTTGAACATTTTGGCATACCTTAGAAAAAATGGATGTATGTGTGTGTGTATGTGTGTGTGTGCCTGTAGGTATGTATGTTCGGATATAAATTTTCGTCGACGATTTCGGGAACACGGATCAACCGATTTGAATAATTCAAAAAACATTCGATTTGTATTGATAAGGAGACGTGCTGGTTAGTTTTTGGCTAAGGCAGGTCTAGCCGTTCCGAAGATACGGGGCAAAAAGTGCCGAAAACAGTAACTCAGTTTTTAAGAAAACATTTTACTTGTATCGACAAGATGAAGAATTGATCAAATTTTCATGAAGGCAGGTCCAGCGGTTTCGGATATCAAATGAAAAAAGTAAATAAAATGCCACCTGGCGGTTAAAAATGATCATTAAACATATGCACATCAAAGATATTTTATAGAAATTTTAACAATAAGTGTATTTTTTTTTACATTTCTATGAGTTCCGTACCAATGCTTATGCGTTAGACGGCGGCGCGGCACTAGCGCGCTTTGACATTTTGTCTCTATGCAGTTCAAGCAATACGATTGCTTTGAAAAAAAGTTCAGAATTTCCAAAAAATGTCAAAATGAAGAAAACATTATTCTTTTCAAAAAAATTTTGTATCAAAAAAAAATTTTTTTTTTAAAAAAAGTAATTTTTTGTCAAATTTATAGTTTCTCAAAAATCGAATTTTTTCGAAGTAAAATTTTTTCAAAAATGTTAATTGTTTTTAAAAAAATAATAATTTTTGGTACAGGAAGTTCCAGCAATTTGCCTTAAGGCACGATGCCTTAATTGCTTTAAGACAGAATTCCACTTACAGCTAGTTTTTCTTTCATTTTATGAGATACGTTTCTGTTGCAGAGAAAAAAATGTAACATACGTGATTGCGTCATGTTCTTTTCAAGTAAGAGTACATGAATAAATTGTCTTTTATTATTTTATTTTTAGAAGCGATCAACTTTTTAAATAATCTTATATATAAAAATGAATATTTTGGTAAGCGCATAACTCAACAACGCCTGGACCAATTTGGCCAATTATTTTTTTAAAATGTTTGTTGAAGTACAAGGATGGTTATTCCGACATTTCCGAAAAAATCGAATAATTACCGGGAAAACCCTAAAAACAGTCCTTTTCTTTTTCACATACAATCGTTTTCTAACTAAAAGGTAGAATCAATTTGAGCGTTAATTTTTTTATAATGCGTAAATAAATAAGGTGAATTAGAGAATTTATAAAAGTAAACTGGTGGATAAGTAAATTGGAGGATATGTAAAATGCTAGAAAGGAGAACTGGTAGATTGGCGAATATGTAGTCAAATAAACAGACAAATAATTGATAGACATGTAGTACGTGCGGCAGCACCTAAGTGCTGCCCTGCCATTAATACGACCCTGCCGTACCTCGTGATTGCCCTGCGTGATGCGCACGCATCAAGATGGCCGCCTCCGTCCTGTATAAAAGAAACGGCCATCGAAGCAAAAGGCCTCTTCAACCATCTCGGCCAACAAGGACCAATCAATACACAAATTGTATTAAATAATAATAAATAGTATTGAACAAAATCAATCTGTTATTGTTCAGCAACCACTTCATACGGGATGACAGGTAAATTTGTTGGGTATTTGGTAAAATAGTAGACTGATAAACAGGTTGATAGGTAAATTAGTAGACAAATTGTTAAATAGGTAAATTGTTCAACAGATAAATTATTGAACAAGTTAATTAGTAGACATTTAGAACGGGATGACAGGTAAATTGGAAAGCAGGTGAATTGGTTGACCGGTAAAATGGTGTATTGATAATCAGGTCAATAGGTGAATTGGTAGACAAGTAAATTGGTGAAAAGGTAATTTGTTGGATAGCTGGTGGTCAAGTAAATTGGAGTATATGTAAAATGGTAGACAGGACAAGTAGTAGATAGGCAAATAACAAGACGGATAAACAGGTTGACAAGTAAATTGGTAGACATGTGAAACGGGTTGATAAGTAAATAGGTTGACAGGTAAACTGGTAAGCCGGTAAAATGGTAGATTGATTAACAAGTTAATAGATAAATCCGTAGACAAATTGTTGAATAGGTAAATTGTTGAACAGATAGTAGTAACGTTGAAATAAATGTAATAAATACACAACTTCGTTCAACTTTTGTTCAACAAAATCACGGCAAAGCGCGAACGGGTACAGCTAGTTCCTAATAAAACACAAACATTATTAAACTTTTTATGTATTTTATAATTATAAAATATATCATATCATATATCATCATTTAATATTTACAGATGTAAAAAAATATAATTTTGATTATTTTTTAATGTAGGGTAGGGCGGGGCTAGTTGAGCAATTTTTTACTTAAACGGATGTAGCTCCTCGATGAAAAGTATCAATAAATTGCCGTACGGCTTAATGGATTTGTTGTTTATCGCTTAACAAAAGTGTTAATACTATTTTTTGGTAATAAGTAAAATTTAAAAGCTACAGCTGTTTAAATGCAAAAAGTCAAGTATGCTCAATGTACCCCATAGGTGGGGCAAGTTGAGCACTAAGAAAGTATAATGAAATCATAGGTTAAATGTCGTTTAGTGATGAAATAAAATAAGTTTTTAATAACCAGTTCTATATTTATAGTCTTTATTGACAGAGAAAACAAAACTTATAGTAATTTGCTTTAAATAATTAACGAAAAGTAGAATCAACAAAACAATATCGTATTTTAGAAATTATTTTACCATTATATTTAGTATTTTTGTTTAAAATCATTATTTCTTTATATTATTACTCATAGATAGCTTAAATCTTAAAAATAATAATTAATTTCTAGAAGTTAATGGTAATTGTCTTAGTGACAGAACAAATTTAGCAACTATGCTCAACTAACCCCAACTCGGAATTTCAAAATAAAGTGAGTTTATAAAAAAACCGCGAGAATTATACCCAGAATGTCTGTGCATATTAAAAGTACTATAATTATATGGAAGAATAACATTTACCCAATTAAAAATAAATAACATTTGACTGAACCAGACGAAAACTCGTGTTGAATTACTTTTTTACTTTTTGGTCTCAAAAGAAACAAAACGGCCGTGAGCCTCACTCATTTGTCCAGCGGCCACTAGCGATCGCGGGATGTTTATTTCTCCCAAACCTCTATCTTTTCGCCATATAATGCTTAAACGGACAGTGAATAGTTTCCGAGATATTTCGATTGCTCAACTTGCCCCTATGCTCAACTAGCCCCTCTCTACCCTACTTTAAATTTTCATAAAAAGAATGGTAGTCAAGTTCCTGTGTTTTTGACTACCTCACGGAATTTTTTTGGAATATAAATTTTTAACTGTGATTTCGACAGTCTGCTTCTTATTTAAACGTTGGGGAAGTTCCTTCCATTCGTCATCAAAAGACAATTTAAACATAAACTTGTCTTTAGTATATTTTAAAGCTCTCAGTTGTAATACAGTTGGTGAACCAGTTTCATTTCCAGGCCGAATAGATTTAAAAAATTCCAAATCAGTGTGATTAATAAAAATTGAAATCAAGATATTTTACTTTGTACGGCTTTATTAATCTAGATTCTTGAATAATTTGGACAAAATTACAAGGTCTATACAACTCGCGATCTTTTTTACGTCTATCTACTGCTGCAAAAACAGAACCACATTCCGTTTGAGTATGACCCTTAACCAAGTATATTTGAAATATGGTGACATTGTTTTTTACAGAAAATTGGTACAGAGCATTAGTTATAGTGACATTGCGGTTCTAGGCACTACAACTATCGCTGTATAATACAATTGGCGTATCAAGCTAAATTTCATTTTTTAATAAATCGATGAGACAAGAAGCAAAAACATTGCCATCCATGTCATCTTCATCTTCGTGCTATACATAACACAATGCATCTCCATTTGCTATATTATATATAGTAATTTGATGACATTTCAATTTTTGTTGAAAATGAAGTGCACCTGCGGGTAAATGTGGTATAATTTGCACGGTTTGAACGTCTATAGTGAATGCCTTGATCTCTTAACAATAGCTTTTATTTTATCCTGCTCTTTTTCATCTCAAGCACGGCCTTTCTCTTTAACATGCTTATTGTACTCTTCTGTAGATATATTTTTATTTTAAAAGCAAAATAAGTGTCACAGAAGTCTTTTCGCGGCTGAAAAATATTAATGTTCATTAATTGCATTTTTTAAATTAAAAATCCATAGCTTGGTACTTCAATATTTGGGATATTTAGCTCTTTCATGGACTTTTTAAGATCACGATAAACATCTTGAGCGGACTTGTATAAATTATCTAAATATAACTTAGATGTATCTTTTCGACAGTATGTGACTCCATCTTAGGTACACTGCAAATGTTGTTGTGTGAATCAAAACTCAAAAACATATTAAAAACCATAAAAAAGCGCAACATTATACACTTAAGGGAGCGGTATTACATAAAGGATGTTTTTTAACACGGCGATCGTTTAAATTATCGAATAATCCTCGACATCAGGCGTGTAAAGTTACATCCATACGGCGTGTAAACAGTTGCACCAAGTCGAGTTTTATGTCGTAAATCTGCGCAGTTCCATAGGAACTAACTTCACTTTCAGATTTGTTGAAAAAAAGTAAATGTTTGTCAAAAATTTATAGTTTCTCAAAAATCTAATTTATTCATAGTAATTTTTTTTCAAAAATGTTAATTTTGTGCTCCAAAATTAAAAATTAACATTGTAAATTGTTGATCAATTTGCTAAATGTAGTAAAATTACTATAATTAACTCAGTATTATTTCATCTTTTTCAATTAGGTGATTGATTTGCGCAAATCAATTAATGTCAATTTTTCATGCCAAATATTGTTTGGAAAATGTGAAACTTAATGCGTTTGTATGAACAAATACATTTGTTTGGGACATACATAAAGCAGTAGAGAAAATCCTTCTGCTCCTGTACTTTTCATCCCAACATCGGACAAAATACCTTAATATTGAGTTTCTGTCTAATAACTGGTTATGAATTATTGTAGCAGAAGTTAATTAATCAACACAATATGCTTATATATAAGGGAAGAATCCAATAGATATATAACGCGCATACATAAATTATTAACACAATTTAAACTTTTCTCTCTATATAACTTTCTTGAAAATTTTCCACCTGAACTATACCAAAATCACCACTAAATCCGGTTAGACACGCGCTATCGCATGTGCTAATGCACATTATGAAATGCTGCTAATCTTGATATGCACTCATTCAAATTACACTTATATAGTGAGCATATTGAACTCTAGTCACGTGAATATTGTAATGGGTTAAATGTTTATTTTTGTAAAAAAAAGATAAGTTAGAATTTATAATGAAATTAATTATAATTCCATGACGCCTATTGGTAAATCGAAGAAATTCCAACAAATTTTGGGGAGTTAGGGGCTATTGTAACTAGTAACAGGGGTTTTTAAATAGGATCTTAAGCGATAGTAAAATATTTTTATAGCTGCATTAGACATAAATTTTTCCTTGAATAATATTATCGTAGCAACTGTCCCGCAATAAACAGAACTGTGCAGGTCCGTCATTGACATTTGACAGGCAATATAAAATTCGTCTGTCATAAAATTTCGGTTTGAGTTATTATTATTGACTAATTTTAAATTTCATATATCTCACGACGTTTCAAATTTATTAATCTTTGATAATGTGTAACAATTTTTGTAATTGCAAAATTGTTTAAGTAGTTATCTTGATTAATGTAAAAAAATCACACTTAGGATAAGTTGAAACAAATCTTCGGGACTAGTTGTAACATACAAAAATTATATACAGATTTGAATGTATAGTTTGTAAGATGGAAGCACATGTTAGTGGTATTACAGGATTATGAAAAAAATTAAAATAATTTAAAATCTGATATAGCCGAACTCATACACTGGAAATTCCATGCTTATCTTAGCGATAAAAATATCGATTTGATGTCTCAATCGTTAGCTGTGGGAGTACATATTATATATTGTATATATATATATATATATATATATATATATATATATGTATATATAGATGACCCGACAGACGTTGTCCTGTACCCACATCTACATTTTTTTAATATCATATACTAATATTTACACCGTTCAGTTAAAAATAATAATTATTGTTTTTCGAATTACTATTTGCACAAATACGAGTTATGTTGAATGTAGAACTGCTTCAAATAGAATTATGATTCTCAATTCCCACAGTTACACTTTAATTATCCCTTTAACAAATATCAAAATATGTTTAATAAAATTGTATATTAAAAATTATACACTGCAATTAATAGAACAAATTTATTTCCAATAGCTCAATTTATTTTAATGCCAAGGGTTATCCAATAATTTTAGTCATACCTGTAGATGTGGATGTATAAATGAATGATTTTTTGTTTATTCACGACTAAAACATTGATTTTCCAAATTTATCACACGAAAAATCGTCTACCTTTGTGATTTATAGCATAAGATATACGTATTGGAAATTAAAGTCTTTTAAAAGGTATAACATATTCAGAAAGAATTAATATATAGCAATCGCGGCAAAGGTACAATATCACCTTGAATGTTTCTACCCAAAATAATTGCTTCAAAAATGTTGTCTATAATTTTTATAATTTCGTACCATATTTTAACTGACTTTTAGTAATTTTAATATCTAAATTACATTTTTCTCACGAATAATTCAACATACATTATTACTTAAGTTCATATTTGAAGTGAATTAATTTATCAAATCCTGTTCACATGTGCTCTATTCAACCTACGATAAACAAAATTATTGCAGTAAATAGAGAGAAAAAAGCGTGTGCTCTGCGAATTTTTTTACTATGTTTCTATTTGCTTGATTTTTTGGAAATAAGCTAATCTTAATTTTAAGTTCAGAAGTGGAAACAATTTGCACTCCTTCACCACCCCCGGCATTAATTGAATTATAACTCTTTTAATTCTGATTTTATCAGAACTTGTAATAAAATGAGCTACAACTTTCTCTATCATAAATTTTACCGTAAGTTCTCTTATTTTGAAATGGCAAAGGATTGAAGGACTCGAAAGACACTCTGGTTGGACACTATCAATATTTGTGTAACAGAAAAATAATAAAAAGCAATAATTGGTCAGTAAAAGACCTTGAATTTTCATTTATATACCTTTATACGTATCTTTTATTTTTTAAATAGATTTTTTTTCATAAAATCATGAGCTTTTTAGAAATCGTTTGCACTAAAGTTATGGTATTTTCTAGAATCCGTCAATCTCTTAAACCAAGTTAATTCCAGATGGAATACGATTATTTTTAATTTTGGTGGAAATGGCACTCATAAACTATTTGATTCAAATGAAAAAAAAAACATTGTATGCGTCTGTTATTTGCATGATAGCTCACTCATTTTACATGCAGAAATACTCATTTTAAATTTTATTTTGAGTACTATAAAACCCCATTTTCATATCTAGCCTAATATTGTTCCTGAAAACAGTGCTTTATTAAGATATTAATTTATATAATTTTATTATTTTTGTTAAAACGTATATTTCTGAAGATATTAGCAAACAACGCTTTTAATTTTTCTTTAACGTTAAAACAATAATAATCTGTCAAATTGAATTTTAATATAGGGTATGTAATTACGTTGAACTGACGTATGTTATATATATAATTCCTTTTTAACGATGTATGAAAGAATACTCCTCCTAAACGATTATTCGGATTTTGATAAATCTTTCTGAAGATTGTTAAAGGAATTTTTTAAGATGTATGTGATTATAGTAATATGGTTAGATTGTAAAAATAAATAGAAAAAATGACAAAAAATCACTTATCATTGTTTGATATTGAAAATATTTCAAAGTGTTTGAGTTTGGCACAAACGCTGTATAAATTATAATACTATAATATAATTTGAAATTGTAAAATGTTCTATTTTATAAATTCTGTCAGTTATGCACATAAATTTGAAACGAAGCAAAAACTCATAATATTATATTTGAAAATTCTGAAATGTTAACTAACTAGAGTTTCTCAATCAGTTTCATGTTTCCCAAAATTAAGGATTTTTATAATTAAAAAAATAGATTTCTGAAAAAGAATTCATATTGTGTAACCTATGCGTATTGCTCTAAACTATTGTGTTTTATATCAAAGAACTTGTTTTCTTTATTGTCAGTCAGAAGTGATAAACTTAATCTGTATTTAATAATTTATAAATTATGATTTTCTATTATAAATAGTCACTGAATTTCAATCTTTTCTTATATTCAAAGAACTTGGTTTCTTTATTGTCAGTCAGAAGTGATAAACTTAATCTGTATTTAATAATTTATAAATTATGATTTTCTATTATAAATATTCACTGAATTTCAATCTTTTCTTATATTTGATAAAATAAAACCAACCTCCAGAAGGTGGTGCTGGTGAATCAGGTGGTGCAGGTGAAGGTGGTGCTCCATTGCTCTTGTTCAGCGTCAACGCCTCAACCTCTGCAGTCGGTACGGTCGCACTCGCATTTTCTGCATTTGCTTCGTTTGACGACATTGTTAAGCAACTGCAGTAAAATTAATTATTGAATATTAAAAAAGGTCAATAATTATTATATAAAACACGATGAAAGTTAAACCACCACAAAAAATTACGACTGGTTAATTATTATACTAGAAGAGAATATTAGGAGTTAAATACAGAGCATATAGAAATTAATCATTCAATATACATGGTATTGCAATGCACAAAGGTCCATTTGAATTTGAATTTGAGTGCTTATACTGTTACAACCAAATGAACTGAATCACAACAAATAACACGTATCAAACAAACAACTATTGTACTATGCTCAGTAACCCCACAGGCAGAGTAAAATGGGAAAGCCATAGGGCAAAAAGATGCGATGTTTTATTTTTAATTTCAAAGGGTTTTTATAAAATAATAGCTACAATATTCAAACAATGCAATATATAAATTTTATGGGCACATTTGACAAAGATAACACTGTATATAAAATTGATCTGGTGGTTTGTCAGAAACATTCATCAGCAGATTTGGGCAGCTGAGATAAACAATTAATTTAATATATTCTTTGTAAAATCGTTTTTTTATTTGAAATTACATTTCTAATTACAATTTTTTATTCTTTACATCTTTTCCAGGGTAAAGATTCGAATGGTCCTTTAGCAAAGGTGTAAGGTACGAAAAATAAAAATTAAATTAAGTTAAATAAAGCAATTTTACAAGAGTTGAATTAAATAAATAGTTATTTGTACTCTGCTGATGAATATTTCTGATGAAATACCAGATTAAGTTTATATACAGTGTTATCTCTGTAAAAAATGATTCCATTAAATTTATATTTTGCATCATTTGAATAATATAGTCATTATTTTGCGAAATTCTTCAAAAAGGGCAAGGTGACAAAAATTTGAAAAGCAGCAGAAAAGAAACACATTTATACAATGATGAATTTGTTGCGAGTTTAACTGAACATAATCAGATAGTTGTTTGTTTAATATGTATTATTTATTGTGATATAATCGGATTGGTTTTTACAATAAAATTGCCAAAGTCAAATTTGAACACTATATTCCGTCTCATCCTATTGCGAATTATTGTGATCATTATAAAATCTATATTATCTGAAAACCATTTTACAACAAATGATCGAATCGATGGTAAAAATAGATACATAACATAGATACTAGTAAAAAGAATAACTTTCAGACTATAAAATCATTTCATGCTACTTTGCTTATTATTAACTTCTCGTGGGGTAATTAACTTACCGTAGTAATCGCAAAAAAATCGAAAATGAAAATTTTCATATATCTTTACGTTTCAATGGTTTCTAAGCATTTTGGCATACCATGTGCTTCAAGCCAAATTGCTGGAACTTCCCATATCAAAAATTAATTTTTTTAAAAAAGATTTAATTTTCTTTTAGAACTCGAAGAAAATCGATTCTTGAGATTTTTTAAATTTTTGAAAAAAATTGACTTTTTTGAAAAATTAGTTTTTTTCCTATACTTTACTATTTTGAAAATTTTGAACTTTTTTTTGAAAACGCGATACGCTAGCTGCGTTGAAACGAAAGGGTGAACCTGCCTTTGTCAAAAACTAATCAACACGTCTCCCTATTAATATGAATCGAATGTTTTTTGAATCATTCAAATTTGTTGATCCGTGTTCTCAAAATTGTCGACAAAAAATTGTATCCGCACATACACACACACACACATCCATTTTTTCTGAGGTATGCCAAAATGTTCAGAAACCTTCAAAACGTCGAGAAATGCAAAAATTTTCAATTTCGATTTTTGGATGATTACAATAACTTACTCTACGGAAAGTTAAAAAATGATTCGGTTCGTACTCGATCGCGAGGCGAATTTGCAAAAGGCAATTTTGCCGTTTCAAAGGTATGAAGCGTAAAGGGTGTAAAAACGGTTATGCAGTTTTTGAGAGAACGGATTATCCGATTAGATTAACTCAATTCAATTCCGATTAATTCGATTCAATTGAAACATTGTGCTTGAGTAGATGGTATGCAAAAATGCTCTTATAGAAAATTTAATAATTTTGAAAATTAAAAAAAACCAAAATTTTCAAAAAAATTCAAAGTTTCAAAAAATTCAAATTTCCGAAATTTTTCATCATTTTCAAAAAAAAACACTTAATTTGAAAAAATAGATTTCTTACAAAAATTTGAGAATATTTCGAAAATTAAAAAAAAATAAAGTATATTCAAAAATTTCCAAATTTTCAAAATATTTTTGAAAAACTTTTTTTTATATTCCAAATAATTTTAAACTTCGAAAAAAATTTCAAAATTATCAAAAAATTTCTAAATTATAAAAAAAAAATCTAATTAAACAAAATGGAATTTTGTAAACCTACACAAAAGTTGTTTATAAAATACGCTTATCGCCCAATTTAAAAAGAACTTATAAATTTACAGTATGTATTTATAATAAATAATCTATTTGAAAATTTTCAAAACAATTGATGATTATTTTCATTCCTCGAATGTTTAGTTACGGTAGGGAAGGTCCAGCAATTTGCCTTAAAGCACGATGCCATATACCCCACTAGTTATTTTTTGAATTGATCCCTTTAAGCAAACTCATTCAATAATTATTTGAATATCGCAGATAAAAAAAATATTATATATGTATATATAGATAAGTCTTGGGTGTGTTATTGATTTGCAAACAAAAAATAGTAACCTATATGAACATTTTTGCACGTTTGTGTTTCTTGGCAAACAATTTATATATATATATATATATATATATATATATATGCGTGTGTGTATATTCAATAAACAAAACAATATTAACTTTGTGATTTAGGTTTGGAAAGACTTCAGTATAACTTGATATTTTATATATTTTTTCTATATCATGTTTTTATACATACATGTAATGTAATAAGTCATTGCCCATCAAAAGAAATCATTCAAAACTATAAGTGAATTGTATAAAAAAGATATGTGAATAAGAACATACTGACCTTATTTCTAATATGTTTTTTTGCTTAAAATACCTCACAATCACAGTAAAAGTGATAAATTACTAATGCTCAATACGATGCCAATTCTTTCCAAGACGATAACATGTTTAATCATTGTGGTTATCTTGACATAAATGTAATCATTTTATAATTGCTTCAATATATTTGATGTAGATAAATAACATTCATGTCAATACTGTTTTTTTTTAAAAAAAATAATACTATGTTTATTCATTTCAAGGGCATAAAAAAGTCTATATTTTTTTATGAAATTAAATGTATAACTCATAATTAAATCAGATTTAATGATCTGTCTCTAACTTTGTGAACAGTGATCTAAAAATTACTCAATCTCATAGGGTGGGCTCAATTATATAATCTGATTCTAATGAATTTGGGATAAAAATATTTAAATTGTACTTTTTTACGTATCATTGTATTTCTCAAGGTACACATATTAGTGATAATTATAAACGTAATTTCATTTATCTGCAATATCGTTTATTATCTGTAATTACTGTTGAACTTTACATTGCAGTGAAAAAGCTTAAACAATTGATTTGTGAATACTATGTTTATATTAATTAACTTTCCGTAGAGTAAGTTATAGTTTTAGCAAAAAAATTGAAAATGAAATTTTTTTTATATCTTTACGTTCCAAAGGTTTTCGAACATTTTGGAATACCTTAGAAAATATGGATATATGTGTGTGTGTGCATGTGTGTGCGGGTGTGTGTGTGCGGATACAAATTTTTGTCGACGATTTTAGGAACACGGATCAACCGATTTCAATAATTTAATTTGACTTGTATTGATAAGGAGTCGTGCTGATTAGTTTTTGGCAAAGGCATGTCTAGCCGTTCCGAAGATACGAGGCAAAAAGTGCCAAAAACAGTAACTATGTTTTTAAGAGAACGGAGCGTCCGATTTTAATAATTCAAAGAAAATTTGTTGTATTGACTTGTATTGACAAGATGAAAAACTGATCAAATTTTTGGAAGACAGGTCTAGCGGTTTCGGAGATCTAGTAAGAAAAGTAAAATTAAGAGATATTTTATGGAGATTTTAATAATAAGTATCAATTTTGTTCACATTTCTTTGGGTTCCGTAACATCGTTTAACCGTTAGACGGCGACGCCGCGCTTACGCACTTCGATATTTGAATAAAAGTTAAAATTTTTCAAAATATTTAAAAACTACGAGAAGTTAATAAATTTTTTTTTCAAAAAAGTATTTTTTTCAAAAATGTAAAATTTTTTAAAAATCAAATTTTTTCAATTTAAAAAAAATTAATCTTTTTTTAAAAAAAATATTTTTTGGATGCTATACACCGCTAGTTTGATGAATGCTTTAATCATTATCAGAAGCATCAAACATATATACTATGGGTTAAACTTAAGGGGGGAGCTTGTTTTAGAGGCTAATAAAAGTCTTTTTTTTTGGAAAAATGTCTTCCAAATTTAGCCAAAAATATATCGCTAAAATTTCAGAAATAAATTCAAATTATTTTCTAAGTTATAGAAGAAATAGAGATAATAGCGCAATTTCTCAGTTTTTCATTTTTTTATTCTTCCTAATTGGCAGAAAAGATACCGAAAAACTGAACGTCCTATCGAAACGAGAAAAAATTCAGGATTAAATTCTCTTCTAATCTAACCTAAAAAACCGATACCCGATTACTAGACTTTGTTAATACATATATGTCAACATATAATACAATTATATATATATATATATATATATATATATTAAATGTTTAATATGAACAAAACATTTCATATTAAACATTTAATATTCATATTAAACATTTTGTTCATATTAAACATTTAATATTCGTTTCACTCATATCATAAAATTCTATAATATATATATATATATATATATATATATATACATATATTTTATATGTATATGTATATATATATATATATATATTATATATATATATATATATATATATATATATATATATTTGATTTAAGTTCTAATTTATTTGTAGATTTATTTGTACTTTCAAGTTTTTGCTATATGCTTTCTTTGAAAATTGACAATATAACTTAATAATTATAATTTTAAATATATCGTGATCGTACTGCTTTTGCTATTACATTCGTTGACTATTTTCAATTCCTAACATTTTCGATGGTATAAAATACAACAAAAAATATGAAGAATGAGAGTAACTACGCGCGATGCGTAGTGGTGGATTCGCCGCTTTCGTAATGGGGGACACGCGCAACGAACACTACATTATCGCCCCGATTTACCACACCCTCCCGAAGCTGACCTATTTACCAAGTCAATATGATTTTCTTAGCGATAGGGCAATGCTTGAATAATCTTTTCTTTCTTTAAATGCACTGAGTTATAACTCAGAAAATAATTAAAGAACGAAATTTCATTGAAACAACATTCACGATTTTATTAATAATAATAATCAAATTTAATGCTTTGCGCAAACAGATACTTGAAAAAAAAATGCTTGATAGTAAGGCAGAGTGGGGCTTAAAGGTCTCGGGTGAAAAAGTCAACCACCAAAATCTCAAAAACAAATAAATAAAGGTTTAAATTTTTTAACTACAATATTTGAGAGTATAGGTTAAAAGATGTATAATCAGCCATCTCCTAAAATCAATAAATGTCGCTACCAGGACATAAACGACCATGTTTGAAAATTTATAACAAAAATATTTTCTTTCGTTGTTAGTTTAGTAGACCTTAACATAATTTTTAAGTATACGTTATTTGATTTCAAGATGTATTGTTAATTTTACCAACTGAATCCTCACCCTGGTAAAGGCGTAAACAATAAAAAACAGTATTTGAAATTTTAAATTCAGTTTAAAAATCAATTTTTTAAGAATTAAATTAAACTAATAGTTATTCCAAATCTTCTGACGAATACCAGATACAGTGTTATTTTTGTCAAAAATGTGCTTATAAAATTTATATTTTGAATTGTTTGACTATTGTGTGACATTGAATCTCTTTGCCTCCTGGCTGTCTTGTTTTATTCCGCCTATAGGGTAAAAAGGGACTGCTAATAATTTTAGTGAAAAGGCACATTTATATAATTAGGAATTAAATAGAAATTTTGCTGAACATAGTACGACAGTTGGTTGTTTGATACGCGTTATGTATTACGATGTACTTCATTTGGTTGACAGAATAATTACCAAGCCAAATTGGACCTCTATACCCCGCCTTACTCTAAATAATTGACATACATATATTGTCGATACGTACTCAATGATTATCATATAACATTTATGAATTAATACTAAAGAACTTGTTAAACCATCAAATGTAATTATTACTATATTTTTATAAGAATATCAATAACTTTTAATCAAATAATAAATGCGTAATGAATCTAAAAAGATTTCTCATTATTATTTTTACTGCAAATACATATTATATATGATTCGTAAAATTTGTAAAAATACGTTTTTAATATGAATACAGTTTACTATTTTGAATAATGCAAAAAACTGACAAATTCGCAACTTTGATTTAATATTGGCTTGCCGTGACATTCCCAGATTGTATTACACAACTCGGCCACCTAGACATCAAGCAGCAGTGATATCCGTTTTTACTTGAGAATATACTTCTAAATATGTTTCAAAGTAAAAATAATTTAAAAAATAGAAAATATTTATTAGCAAAATATTTACAAAAAAATGAAATGTGGATGTCATCCGTTGGGTTACCTTCTAAAAAGCAACGATGTTAGAGAGAAGGTTCATCACAACAGCACTTATACTATGTTAATAATATAACACAAAATTCAATTAAAAAATTAATGCTTAATTTAGAAAATATACGAAACAAAAGAACAAATATTTTATAATAATAGGGATAATAACTCTATTTATTCAAAGTTTCCAAATAATAGTTATATCACCGGGCATTCCTATAACAAATTTAATAAAATAATGAGGTATTTTAAAATGCATCACAACTAAAATTGATCTTTGGGTTGTCTTATTAATCATTCAACAAACTAGTGGTGTATGACATCGTGCCTTAAGGCAAATTGCTGGAACTTCCCATAACGTAATGAAAAACTCGAGGAATATTAAATGTTTTCAAATAGATTATTATAAATACTGTAACTTGTTACATGAAATGTTTACAGAAAAGTAAATAAACAAATTTTAATCATTCGGATTCAGAATGAAGAATTTTGTCTAATATTTATAAGAATTATATAAACTATATTGCAAAGTTAAAATTATTTATTTGAAGTATTTGAAGTATAGAGCTTTAGAACTTTAGCTAGAATTAAAATTAAAATTCGAATAATTCTCGATATCCAAAAACAATTTTTTTAAGCAGAAAGTTTTGTGAATCATTCAAATCGGATGCTTAGTTCTCTCAAAAACTGCCATTTTTGCACCAAATGGCTGTATCTGTCTTTGCCAAAAACTAATCAGCACATCTCCCTATCAATATGAATCGAATATTTTTCGAAACATTCAAATCGGTTGATTTGAATACACACACACATATCCATTTTTTCTGAGGTATGCCAAAATGCTCAGAAACCTTCAAAACGTGAAGAAATGCAACAATTTGCATTTTAGATTTTCAGCCCATTACTATATATATACTATATATACGGGAAGTTAATAAATAACACAATTAGTAAATGTTTTCATATAAGACAGATTGTTATTTATATTTGGAAAAAAAACTGTAAATGATGATGTTCTTGAATAAATTTGATAAAATGAATTAAGTGATTAAATACAACTAAAATATATAATTTCGAAATAAATATGATGTAATAATATGAGGAAGCACGTTAGTTGAATACCAGTAACGCCGTTCGTATATTTTTAGACGTGATGTAACAACATAGAACAACAAATAAATATACATGGTGAGAGCATAAAATGGTCAATGTCATTTCTAACATCCGCGCCCTTGGCTCTTGGATAATAAATTAAAAGTACACAGATGTGGGTATTTATATATTATATAAGCACATATATTTATATATGTACCTAATATAAATTTTATGAATACATTGTTTTCTAAAGTTCGATAAATAGATCTAATTCTTTGCACAAAAAGATATTTTCAACTTCCCGAAGGAGAAGTTAACGTTTTCGCGAAACAATCCAATTTGCTAATTTTATGTTCTCTCGTGGTTTCAAGTCATTCCGGATATGAATTTTGGAAAAAGAATGTGTGTGTGTCAGTGTGTATATGAGCCGATAATTGAACTTTCATTGATCAATTTTGATCTTGGCGTCAATCGGACAAGCCGTTTCTTTGTAATTGACAATAACTTTTTCGTTGACGTTTTAGGACACAAGGAAGTTCGAAAGTAATTGGTTGGAAATCGCTTTGATTAATTTCTGGTAAAATTCGGCCGGGCCGTTTCTTCGAAATAGTATGTTGTTTTTTTGACAATTTTGATAAGACTTTATATGACTATATTTTTCATACATATTGAAATATAAGTACGATAAGCGGCTGAATTATAAAAAATTCGTCAACGTCAAGCTATTCTAATATGAATCTACGCATATGTACGTACTTTGGTATTTCGTCCGTAGCTACTGATTGCAGTTGACGTGCACACTTAAAACGTGCGAACATAAAATAGATGAAACAAAATAGATGAAACAAATTAATTTAATTGATACAATTTTGCATGTTTGGAAGGCATTAATTAGAAATTGTATCGATAATTTGTTTGTTAAACCAAAAATGTTAATTTTGAAATAATCAGTTGAATATTTTATCTAGTAACAGAATCTCAATTCTTATTGATAAAGTTGATTATGTATACGTATCGGGAAATTTATGCAACTTGTCTTAAGGCAAAATGCTACTGGTTGATATCTAGATGCACGGAACTTTGATTTTGAACTCGAATGTGGTTGTAAGGCCAGAAGCTCTATTCCTTTTTATTTAAATAATTACGTCTCCTAAAATAAATACAATTTAAAAATGCAAAACTTGTACTGCCATATATTCTTTATCCTGAACTCGTTAATTAAATCCGTAAATTAGTCATTTTTGTAAGCACGCGTGATGTCAAACGAACCCTCCCTAAACATAGTAGTCCAAATGTTAATAGAAATTACACATTTTTTATACTATATAAAAAACAACATTATTGAATATTGCATTCATATTAACCAACGCAAAAGTCTATTAATAAAAATATAAAAGAGGCGAAATTATAAGTAGAAATCATATGGACGATTTCACTAACTCGAAAGTTTCATCACCGTGCCTTTATAAAAATTAATTAATTTATTTATTACCAGTCATCTGAACTTGAACAGTCCTATGAGCTGTTTTTCTAACTTTTCTTAACGGCGGCTGTCAATGAATCTTTATAATTCAAGTAATGCTGATAAATTAATATTTACTAATAATTCTTGATATTTTCTAAATATCAATAACATATAATTAACTTCCCGAAGGAGAAGTTTATGTATTCATCAAAAATCCGAGTCGCTAATTTCATGCTTTCTCGACGTTTCAAGCCATTCTGAATCGAATGAGACTAAATTTGGAAAAAGTATGAGTGATAATGATTGGGTATGTGAACATATTTTTTGATATCGACGTTTTCTTAAAAACGGCTGGACCGATTTCAGAAATTTAAAAGTTATTCGATGTATCTCGATGAGATACAGATCTTTGCAAATAGCAGCAAAGAAAAAAAATCGTCCACGATTTAGCTCTCAATTCTGAATCAATTTAAAAAAATCAAAAACTGTTCGAAAGAAATTGGTTGTAAATGATACTGATTGGGTTTAGGTAAAAATCTACTGAGCCGTTTTCTTGAAATTAACCGTTAAAAATTTTTTCTTACCGATTTTCATAAACTTTTTTTGTCAATAGATATTATGTTCTTATAAAACCTACTAAATTGTTACGGCCCTACGACAAATAGTTTAAGGTTAAAAATTCATCAATATTTAAGAAAATATTATAGTCAAAATTTGTGTTAAAAGTTGCTTTAGCGATGTGATGAGTCAAACATTATCAATTCTTCAATGACTTCATTTTTAAAATAAACAGTTGATAATTTTATTTAAATATCTAATTTTCAATTTTGATTGATTAAGTCAATTCTTACACATTTCGGGAAGTTCATGCAACTTGCCTTAAGGTTGTAATGATCTAGTTTTGTTTTCGTTCTTGTAGATAAACATAGTTAAAATTTATAGATAAAGGTCTTTGCTCTATTGGCTATGTGCGAAGGCATGGAAGGGGAAGTCAAATCGACCGAAGCGTTCGTAGTGGCTAACTTGGAGCACTAAAAGGGGCTATTATAAACAAAATTTTAAACAAAAACACATAAAATATTTATTTATTTCAAATTTAAATAAGATAATTAAAAATGAACCACCATGTCTGTTGTGTAGTGGGTTGTAGAAATACCAGCAGAAAAAGTGACTGCAAATTCTATACATTTTCTACAGCTAAGTGGAAAGAAAATCAACGGGAAAAGTGGATCGCAGCGGTTAGAAGAATAAAGTAAGTATCATAACCTTATTGTTATAAAAATACAATTTGGAGTATTATGAATAGTTGTAAAATTGTTATGTTTAGAAAAAGAAAAATTATAAGTCAATAAATTATTGTTGTATTATCAAAATTTAATGCTTACTAAAAAAATGTTTTGTAAAACAATGTAATTAATACAAGCCTGAAATAATGAAAAATACATATTTATATATTATATATTGATTATGTATAACTATTATCTATATATTAATTACATTTTATTATATAATAATTGTAATTTTATGATTAAAAGAAAAATAAAAGTTATCACATAGCAAAAAAATGTTTATTTTGCAAACAGTTTAATTAATACAATGCTGAAATAATGCGAAATATATATTTGTAGTGTTGATGGATCATTGTGGGTTCCCAAGCCCTATGATCGCATTTGCAGTGAATCGGTCGAGGTATTGAGTCCTACCTACTTGTCAACTTGGTCTTGTCTTTATAATAATGTCTAAATTATGTCTTTATAATAGTGTCTAAGTCTTTAGTTTGACCAAAAAAATGAGTAAATTAATTTATTATTTACTTATTCTATTGATAAAATACTATTTATTATTATTAAATTGTTTTTATTAAGAACTATTCCGAGATTATGACATAAGCTTTGAGGCACTTAACCTTAAAATTATTTACTGCATTTCTTTATTTAATTAATCATTATACTTAACTATGTTTTAAGTACGTTGAAGTAAATTTAATAATTTCAATAAACATTCAGCGTTCACATTATTACTGTGTCTTGTTTATTATTATTTTATAACAATTATTTAATATCTTTTTTCTTTAACAAACATGTAAAACCCATGAAAAACACACACTGATAGCCCCAATCAGTTCATATTTATTACGGCGCTGCATGGGCGCTGCAGTCACGCTCGGAGCGAATATAAGCATTTAACGTATATTATATTTATATAATACGACAAAGAAATTTACAGTAATTAGGGGAAAGTCCCGTAACGCCGGACGGCACCAATCACCGGACACTCTATTTAACAGGAATTATTTAAGCGAGTATAAATCTTTTCCTTTCAAAATACTAGTGAAAGGGGTATGGGGGCACACAGGTACAGGATCACGCGCGAAGCCTCGCCTGTGACGCACACGGCCACGGCGAGAGCAACCCTTTCCTGTTTTAGGCGCAAAATCACGGCGTCACCTAAATATCTATGGAAGTTATTCTAGCATATTTATGCATTTACATTTGAGTGGTATACAAAGATAAAAATTGTACTTAATTATTATCCGTAAAATGGTTGAATATTATTAGATCTTTTAACCAATTTTAGTAGGTGCCACCAAATGAACAAAAATGCCTGTCCCTTAGCACCGGACATTAAGTAGTCCCTTAGTGCCGGACAGTAAACATATTGATATTTTTTGTGAGAATTTACGTAATTTATTCCAATTATTTAATTTTGTTCTGTATGAGTGCTAACGGTCACTACATACCTACATTTTTCGTATTTCTAAGTCAAAGAATGAAAAGGTTATAAATGCACCAGTTGAGAGCATCGGTGCGGCCCAGCCAAAAGGGTGGATGAATAGTCACTTTTTATTTTTCAATATCTAAGAATATTCGTCAAAAAATGTGCAGGAATGTGCAGACATTCCAGAGCGTGGAGATGGCTACATATGTGATCAATGCAGGTTATTGTGAAATGTCCGGTACTAGGTGCAACTGTTTAAAATCATATTTATTGATAGCAAAGTTTGATTGATAGTATTAATTATTTTTAGCAAAGATTGCGGTTTTGTTAATTTAGTTTGATTTCTAATTTTGTTATCTAACATAAATCATAATGTAATAAACATTTCTTAAAATATTTTTTGATTTATTTATAAAAAACCTTAGGTGTCCGCGACTCGGGGACTTCCCTCTATAACAATTATTTCAAAGCAATAATTTAAATTTATATTTAAAGCAATTGTTATTACTTATTGATAATTATTTATTGATGTTAATCATTTTAATTTCGAGAATGTTTAATTATGATACGGGATGTTCCAATTTGTCTTAGGACACAATGCCATACACTACTAGTTCAATTATCTGTTGATATTAATATATCATAAAATCTTTGTTAATTTCTAAATTAACAGATCATTATATTGTCATTATCGCAGTCTGTAGTAACATGTAACTCTATGTGCCATCGGCACCGATTTGTTCGTTGTATTGAGAACGGCGCCAGCAAAGGTGTCAATAACGTAGACTGCTGGCTTAAATATAAAAGAAAGACAAATATTGACATGTCCAAGAAAGTTTATTACTGTTGTATTATTAACAAAATATAGCTGTGGTACCTTAAAACCTCCGCTCATGTTACGAGTATATACAAGAACATGAGAAGAGGAGCTAAGAAGCTTGTTATAACAGCATTTTTGTAAAATTAATATATCTTGAAATTCAAAAATTATGTTTCTACGAAATAAAGATGGATACTTGCTGTAACTATTTTTCTATCAAATCAAATGAAAATATACCCACAAGTGTTGTTCATTATTTCACAATTAATCAATTTCTACAAAACAGTGCGGACTTTTGCAAGTCGTAACGAATTGTGCTTTAAGGCAAATTACTGGAACTTTACGTACCAAGAACCATTAATATGTAATAAAATGTGATTCAAAATGTTTCAAAACTTTGAAAAATATTAAATTTTTGAAAATTTAAAAAATTTTGAGCTTTTGGAAATTTTGAACTTACAAATATTTTGGAAATTTTGAACTTTTTTTCGAAGCAATTGCTCTGCATTAACAGCGTAGAGACAAAATATCGTCGTAGTGAAACAGATAATTATTGGTAGGAATCCATAGAAATGTAAATAAAATTTGTTTTATAATTAAAATCTCTCTAAAATATCTAATAATTTGTTGTGCATATGGCTATTGATCATTTTCGATCGCCAAATAGCATGTTTTCACTTCTTTTATTGGTTCTCCGTAACTTCTAGATCTGTCCTCCCAAAAATTTTATCAGTTTTTCATTTTGTTAATGCAAATAAAGTGTTTTTCGAATTATTCTAATCACACGCTCCGCTACTTCAAAAACTAAATTATTATTTTTGGCACTTTTTGCCCCGTATCTTCAAAAAGGCTGTACCTATCTCTACTAAAAACTAATCAGCACGTCTCCTCATTAATAGAAATCGAATGTTTTCCGAATCAATCACGGTTGACCCGTGTTTTCGAAATCGTCGATGAAAAATGGTATCCCGAAACACACACCCAAACATCCTGTTTTTCTAAAAAGATAATGCCAAAAGGTAAGGTATGCCAAAATATTCAGAAACCTTTGAAATGCAAAAGATATATAAAATTTTGTATTTTCGATTTTTTTGCGATTACTATAAGCAAACCTACGGTAAGTTAATAATTCTTTTGATAATTCATTCTCTACTTATTTTCAATAAAATTGACTTATTTTTAAGCAATTCTTTTCATACATCAATCAACGCAAATTATGATTAATACAAATAAAATATATATTGTCTCCTGTACTAACTATTTATTCTAGTCAACCTTCTTCACTTGAATATGTATATAGTTTTTGTATGGTACAAGTAGCTTCAAGGTTTTGTTTTAACTAACCCCAGGTGTAATTTTTTCCATTAATCAAAACAACTATTTATTCATTTTAGCAGTCACAAGAATTGATACACATTATCAAAGATTGATAAATTTGAAACGAGATAAGATATATAAAATTGCAAATTCAAAGTTGACAATAATAACGCAAACCGAAATTGTATGATAGATCAATTTTATATTGCATGTCAAAAATGACGAACCTGCACAGTTTTGTTTATTGCGTCGCCCTGCGGCACAGTAGTTATAACAATATTATGCAGGACGATTTAAAACAATAAGCTTCAAGATCTGACTACTTTTAAAAGCGTAACGTTAAAAAATTGTTTATTTTGAAAATAAAGATTTTGTTTTTCATTAAAAATTTATTATTGCAATTTTAATCGATATTTTTTCAAATTATTGAATTTTAATAATATTGAACTATAATAATTTAAGAAGTTAGCTTAGAGTTGAAATTTAGGCTTATAAACTAAACTTAAACTAGTAGTGAATTGTGAATATTAAATGTGTTCAATTCGATTATTATAAATATTTATTTTTATTATATAGCATATAGTAAATATAGTAACACTGTTGTTATTATATAGACAAAATATAAGAGGTTATGAATTGGGCAACGACGTTTATATATGTTTACAGTAAAGTAAATAAACAAAACTTAATCAATCGGATTCAAAATGAAGGACATTGTCTAGTATTTATAAGAATTTTATTTGAAGTTTATAAGTGAGCTTTAGAACTTTAGCTAGAATTAAAATTAAAATCCGAATTGAATGGATGAAAAGTTTTGCATTTATTTATACGCTAATTTGAAAGAAATGGCTCAGTCAATCGACTAGAAAAACGCAACGCGAAAGTGAACAAAACCTTACTATTTATAAGAAAATGTATATGCATTTTAATTTCTGAGTAAAGGTTATAAATGTTATAAAGATAAACTAGCAAACCCGACGAACTCCGTTTCGCCACCAGATGGTTTCGTGAGAAAGATGAAGAAATTTTTTTTTGTTTTATATTTGAAAAGAAAAAATTTGATTTTATTATACAACAGTAATGAATTTATTTCGATTACAAAAATGAAGTTTTTTTTAGTTGAACTTCTCTAAGTAAATGAAAGTGAATCCGCAAATTATCAGTTTCATTGCAGTGCTCTTTGGTAAACCACATTTTTTGTTTTTTGGTCTGACGTTAACACAAACAAAGCGGATGGTTTTCCAACTCGTGAACAGACAACGTATAACTGCCCATGTGAAAAACAATGATTTTCTAAATAATCTATTTGAAATTTATCCCGCAAACACTAAGCGATTGGCCTTGCGACTTGTTATTGCAAACGCAAGGCGAACTGGAAATTGCAATCGTTTGAAGTCAAACGGAAGACCAGTCAGAATCATTGGTATGTCACCAAATCGCCAGCAATTTTTGATTGAATGGTGAAATTCAGGGCGTGTACATCATTATTCTTTACGGCAAGAATTGCTCGTTGACTTAACCAAGCATAATTCTGATAATTCTCACTAATGTCATTACTCGAATTTTTAATTACGGTGCGTGAAGTTCCAGCAGCTTGCATTAAGGGACGATGCCATGCACAACTAATTTTCTTAGCTATAAACCTTGCGGAGCCCGATACCTTTCTAACGAATGCAAAATTGTCGAAATCGGTTCGTGCGTTCTGGAGTTCAGGAAGGAAAACCCGACTTATTTTTATATATATAGAAGAAGAAGATAATTAACAATATCAATGTCTAGTGAATGCACTTTTTGTTGGTAACAAGTATTGCCATAAAAAATGCGTTCTGCATATAAAACTATTTAGCCTATCTAATTATATAATAGTTTTCAAATTTATGTTGATATTTTTTACACTCATTGGATTTGTTATTTAAAGATTTATCGTTTAAGTATAGATTTGATTAATGATAAAATTATTCATACCGAAATTACATATATTATATGAATAAGGTTAATTAAGGTTAGATTTAGAAATAAGAAGAAAATAACCCAAATCGAAAGATAATTAGTGGATAAAAATGAGTAATGATATCTTTTTCGAGGTTGTTTAAAAACGCATCTTTTTTATCTTAAATAACTTTAAAATTATTTAAGTGGTTAATTTATCTGGTAATTGTACATATTCAATCAATCGTTTCGCAAGGCTTCATTATTAATCGGTCAGCTATTACCGAATAAACAAAATATGTAGATTAAAATGACAGATAGAAAAATGATACTAATTTAAATAGGGTAAAGCGGGGCTTAAGGGTCCGTGGGTGAAAAGGCCCACAACCAATATCTCAAAAACAAGTATAGTTAGGAATTTTTCAACAACAACGTTTGAAAGTAGAGGGCAAAATATGTGTAACCAGTTGCTTTAATGCAACTATCAGAAGATAAACGGCCAATTTTGAAAATCTATAATATTTTTTTTTTTTGTTTTTAGTTTTTTTGGTTGTGAGCTCTGTTATTAACTTTCCGTAGGGTAAGTTGTAGTAATCGCAGAAAAATCGAAAATAATTTTTTTATATATATTTACGTTTCAGAAGTTTCTGAACATTTTGGCATACCTTAGAAATAATTGATGTATGTATGTGTGTGTGTGCGCGTGTGCATGTATGTGTGCGGGTGGATACAAATTTTGGTTGACGATTTTGGGAACACGGATCAACCGATTTGAATAATTTAAAAAACATTCGATTTCTACTGATAAGGAGACGTGCTGATTAGTTGAAACAAAAATGGTATTTCAGTTTTTAAGATAACGGAGAGTCTTATCTAAATAATTCGAAAAACATTTAACTTGTTTTGACGAAACAAACAACTGGAATTTTTTTGTAGAGACAGGTTTAGCGTCTCCGGAGATCCAATAAAAAAAGTAAAAAATAATGCCATTTGGCGATCAAAAATGAACATTAGACTGTACATCGTATTATCATATATATTATAAAGATTATAATAATATAATAAGTACAAATTTTGTGTACATTTATATGGGTTTCGTACCAATGTTTACAGGTTAGACGACTTTTCGACTTTAAATTCTTTAAGTTCAAAATTTAAAAAAAATCAAAATACAAAACCAAATATTTCAAAAATGTCATTTTTTCAAAAATTATAAAATTTCTCAAAAATCTAATTTTTTCAAAGTTTTGCAAAGTTTTTTTTAATAAATTAGTTTTCGGTACGGGAAGTTCAAACAATTTGCCTTAAGGCACGTTGTCATGCACGTTTAGTTTACTTAACATAATTTTTAAGTATACGAAATTTAATTGTTTTGCAAATTGAATTGTTACTTTTAAGTTAAATTCAACATACTTTTTCATATAATTCTATAAAAGCTTACATATGGGTGAGGTAAAAATGAACAACTGAAACATTACTCTGGCAAACTTGTGAACGATAAGAACATTGTAAATAAAAAAGTGAATTATGTTAAAAAAGCAATGATGCTGCTGATGAATATTTTTGACGAAATACCAGATCAAGGTTATATTCAGTGTTATCTTTGTGAAATATGTGTCCAGAAAATTAATGTTTTACATTGGTTGAATCATGTAGCAATTATTTTGCAAAATCCCTTTAAATTTAAAATTCAACGTTGGATCTGTTTGCCGCCTGGTTGTGCCTTTTTACCCAGTCCATGGGGTGAAAAGAAAGATGATAAATTTCAGAAAAAACAATGAAAAGCACTGTTGCTTGTTTGATGCGCATCATCGGCTGTGATGTAGTAAAGTTGGCTTAGATAGTATAATTACTTAAAATCATTTTTAATTATAAAAATGAAAATAACTTCCGTAGAATCTGGATTAAAAACTAAAAAATTTTGGCATACCTCAGAAAAAATGGATGTGTGTGTGTGTGTGTGTGCATGTATGTATGGATACAAAATTTCGTCCACGTTTTCGGGCGCGCGAATCAACCGATTTGAATGGTTCAAAAAACATTCGATTCCTATTGATAGGGAGAAGAGCTGATTAGTTTTTGGCAAACGCAGGTCCAGCCGTTTCGGAGATACGGAGCAAAGAGTGCAGAAAATAGAAATCGAGTTTTTGAGAGAACGGAGTATCCGATTTGAATGATGTAAAAAACATTCAATTAGTAATGATTGGGAGAAGTGGTTATTAGTTTTTGGCAAAGGCAGACTCAGCCATTTCGAAGGTACAGAGCTAAATATGCAAAAAATTGCAGTTTTTGAGAGAACTAAGCGTTCGATTTAAATGATTCAAAGAACTTTCTGCTTGTTTTAACAAAATAATTAATTTTGGAAAAAAAAATTGTTTAAAAAAAATTTTTTTTTTGTATATCGAAAATAATTCAGATTTTATTTTTAATTCTGATTAAAGTTCTAATATACTTTGAACAAATAATTTCAGTTCCGTTTAAATATTAGACAATGTTATAATATTTTTAATAATCTATTTGAAAACATTCAATATTTCTTGAACATTTTGTTACGGTACGGGAAGTTCTAGCAATTTGCCTTAAGGCACGTTGCCATACACCCCACTAGTTTAATTATGACATTATATGTAAGTATAGAATATTTACGCTTATAATAGAAATGTGAATTCGAAATTGTATATTTGCTGTCATTGAAGTAATGTGTGAACCGTATGATGCCATTTAAAAGCAAATATAACTTGAATCGCGCAGGCGCTCTCGATATTAAGAAAATGCAGTGATAAAATCTAAGGAATTTAAATAATTCCCTAATGACTGATGTGTTATTTTTTACATATTTCATGAATTCAAATGTAAGACGTAATATTAACTGAATAATTTTAAACTAATATATGAAAAAGTAGTTTTTAGT
Source organism: Ctenocephalides felis (assembly GCF_003426905.1). Classification (NCBI taxonomy): domain Eukaryota; kingdom Metazoa; phylum Arthropoda; class Insecta; order Siphonaptera; family Pulicidae; genus Ctenocephalides; species Ctenocephalides felis. The sequence goes on along the minus strand of NW_020537324.1, from coordinate 37,205,088 downwards.
AGACATAATAGAGCTAACCAAAAGTAGCTCTAATTCAAAAGTAATAGAGTTAGCTAAAGATTTTGCGTAAATGTAATGCTAGTAAAGCTATACATACACGTTATAATATTTATATATGCACAACAATATTTACAAATAAATATATACAAATAAATACATTAAATACATACAAATAAATATATTAAAACAACCATTTATTCTTTTGTTTAAATGAGGTTATACGATTAAATAATTAAACGAGGTGATAGATTAAAGTAAGGATTCTTCAGATGCAATACGAAATACACAAACACATTTTTTTTTATTATAGCACTGAGTACGAACAAAAGTCAAGAAACATTTGAAAATTTTATTATAATTTTATATCATCCAATTTTGTTCTTATTTAAGAATAAACCAAATGCCAAACTTTTTATTATATATTTCCCACAGTCCAAAATACCGTATGTTCAAAAAATAGGAATTAGAAATTTCATGTATTTTATATGAAAATATTGCGGATATTTTATTATAGATTATACTCACATACAAATTTAATTTTTCCATATATATATATATATATATTATGATTTTATTTTCTTGAACTAAAAGAATTATCTATTAATAATCATCTATTAATATTTTTTACATTTAATTATTTTTTACATTTTGGGGTTTCTCGCTTGTACAATTTTAGTCATAAATTGAAACTTTTTTAATTATTTGAAAATTTGAAAAAGTGAAGTATTAACCTTTAGATTATTGAAATAAAACTAAGAAAAAAATTATTGCTCATTTTTTGAAAATTAAAATTGATGATCTATGAGCTGTCCTGTTAAACCTAAACTGTATATAGTAAATAATTAAATATATAAATACGTGATAAAAAAAAACTGTTTAACAGACATCTATCAGATAATAAAATAAAATGAAAACTTAGAAATGTTTTTTGAATTGAACTTAATAGATCTATACGTTTCGAGTTTCACTTTTGACACAGAAGTAATTAATACAAAAACAAAAAAAATATCTTGTTATAAAAATTATTACTTCGCAAAAATAAGTGCAAAGTAAAAATAAAATGTGAAGTTCAATAACTTATTTTTTGCGAAGAAACATGCTTGTTTTGTTTCGGGGAAAAGTCAAATTGGGTCTTGAAACGTATGGATCGATAAAATTGTTTTAACTTTTTTTTTAGTTTTATTTCTATTTTATTAGCTGGATGGATGCCTGTTAAGATATTTATATATATATATATATATATATATATATATATGTATATATATATATATATATTAGGGTGGTCCTTAATATGCACAGTTTCGAATTTTTTTGCTCCCAAGGGCTCAAATGATTCCAAATTGATAAAAAATAATTCTCTGAAAGTTTTAGCTTTTAATATTAACTTTTAGATAGTGCGCAATTCTATCAAACTTAGCATGGAAATAGCACAAAAAAAATTTGAGAATTAAAAAAAAAGAGTTTAGGTATAACTTAGCGACAAATTTTGAATAAAATTCATTCATTTGTTTGCTAAATTATATCTTAAAGCATTTTTAAAATATTTGAACAATTTTTCATGCTATTATCATACAAAAATTTGATTGAATTGCGCACTATCCAAAAAATAGTATTAAGAGCTAAAACTTTGAGAGAATTGCTTTTTATCAATTTGGACCAAGGAAATTCGAAAATGTCCATATTAAGGACCACCCTAATATATATATATATATATATATATATATATATATTATATATATATATATATATATTTAAATATATATATATATATATATATATATATATTTACATGTATGCCAATTGCCATAACTACGTATATAAAATTTTACATACCTTTGTTTACAATTGTCCTTTTCAAAACACTAACTTGTATATAGCAGAACGGCCACTGCGCTTTGCGCGTGATCTCACAACTTTTTTAGATCAACTATTCTAAAGCAGACGTACGTATTTCCAATATACAATGTATTTGTTTTGGGAGTTATGTTTATCTATTAGCACTAATAATCCCGCTCGAAGCGATTTATTGCACGCAACGAATGCAAATCTATTAGTGATGTTTTTCGGAGAGGGGCCAAAATTGAACTAGGCTAGCTCGAGATACATCATGTTGGGATCGCGGGAAATTACGCTTGCGACTCATACGGAACACGAATACTGCGCAAGCTTCATATTCGAATACTAAACGCTATACAGCCGAGAAAACAAGCCAGTCGATGGTGCTATGCACATAGCAGAGAAAAACTAGTTGGTAGTCGTATTTTGCCTTGAGGCAAGTTACATGAACTTCCCGAAATGTGTAAATAATCGACTTAATCAATAAAAAATAAATTAATTTTTGAGTGATTAAAAGTATTCCGAGTGGATTAATTACACATCACTTATTTTCTAAAAGCAAATTTTTACAAATCAATAATTTTTACAATTGAACCAGTTTCCGTAGGAATTTAATGGTTTAGTATGTTCATTTAATTTAGATCAAGTAGTCTATCGTTATACCAAATCAATCGCCTAATTATAATTGTAACCAACGTCAAAAAAACTACTCATTTTCTCAAACTTTGATGAATTTTTTAAATTAAACTACTTGTCGTAAGGCCGTAATATTTTATCAAGCATGGTTCTATAAGACCGTGATATATATCGCCAAAAAAAGTTCCATAGCTTAATTTTCTTTTCAACAGTTAATTACAAGAAAACGGCTCGGTAGATTTTGACCTAAACCTAATCAGTATCATTCCCAACTAATATCTTTCGAACAGTTTTTGATTTTTTAAAATCGATTCGGTAGTAGGTATGAGCTTAAATGTGGACGAAAAATTTAACACTCTTTCTCAAATTACAAAAAAAAAAACGGCTCAGCAGATCGTCTCCCAAAACTGACAAGCGATAGTCCCCATTGAGATACATCAAATGGCTTTTAAATTTCTGAAATCGGTTAAGGCGTTTTTGAGAAAACGTCGATCAAAGGTCTAATTTTGACAAATGCCAAAAAACGATACTAATTTTTAAAATTAAACGACTTGTCGTAGGGCCGAAATATTTTAGTATGATCTACAAGACTATGGTATCTACCGTCAAAAAAAAAAATCATAAAAGTCGTCGAAATTTTTCTTTTTAAAAACTTTATTACAAAAAAACGGCCCGGCCGATCTTTACCAAAAACTAATCAGCATGATTTCCAATCAACATCTTTCGAACGGTTTTTGAGTTTTCAGAATTGTGGGCTAAAACGTGCACGATTTTTTTTTCACTTTGCTGTGATTTTCAAAGAAACGGCTCCACCGATCGTAGCCCGAAACTGACAAACGATAGTCCTCATCGAGATACATCGAATGGCTTCTAAATTTTTGAAATCGGTCCAGCCGTTTTTGTAGAAAAGGTCGATTTGCGGCAAAAAATCTATTCACACACACACGCACACACACACACGTACACATACATACTTTTTCCAAATTTGGTCTCATTCGATTCAGAATGGCTTGAAACGTCGAGAAAATATAAAATTAGCGAGTCGAATTTTTTGATGAAAACATAAACTTCTCCTTCGACAAGTTAACAAGAAAAACAAGTGGCGCATGGCATCGTGTCCTAAGTCAAATTGCTAAGTATTACTTTCAGTACCAGAATTGAAAATTAAAATCAACTAGTGGGGCGCATAGCATCGTGCATTAAGGCAAATTACTGGAACTTTCCGTACCGCAATGAAATTCGAGAAATTTTAAATATAATATATATATATATATATATATATATATATATATATTCGACGTTGAAACATATTGTATAACATGAAACATATATATATATATATATATATATATATATATATATATATATAACAAAATATCTTATATATAAAAATGGATCGCAAAATGTGTTGGTAAGCGCATAACTCAACAACGCCTGGACCAATTTGGCCAATTTTTTTTTTAAAATGTTTGTTCATGTCCAAGGATGGTTCTTACGGCGAGAAAAAATCGAATAATTGCCGGGAAAACCCTAAAAACAGCCCTTTTTTTTAATCGAGTAGGCAACGAAATTTGTAGAAAAAACAATGATCTATGTCATGGCATTTTGTGTAGTTTTTGATAATCTAATTTTTGATATATTTATATAAACATATAAATATATTTCTATTAATTAACGAGCTATATTGGCAGGCAAAAACATTGATGTAAATGAATAAAATTTCAAAATTCAAGAAAAAATTATAGGCGAATCAGTTATTGATTCGGCAACTAACCAAGACGATCCACCGGAGTTTTTAAACTCGCTGGATTTGCTAGGATTGTCACCCCACAATCTTCAATTAAAGGTTGGATTGGCAATTATAATATTGCGAAATATCGACCAACCGCGCCTTTAACTAAAAACTTAAAAAAACTACCAAACAACGTGATGGAAGCAACTATATTGAAAGGATATAGTATAAAGCAGAAGATTTTCTCGAACCGTGCATCCCAATGATTCCGACTGATGTGCCATTTGAGATTAAACGACTACAGTTTCCAGTGGGTTTATGGTATCATTAAGTGTTTGTGGTATTAATTTGGAAAACCCATGTTTTTCACATGGAAAATTGTATGTTGTCTGTTCCCGTATTGGAAAACCATCAGATTTGTTTGTCTATGCGCCAGGTAATCAAACAAAAAACATCGTTTATCACAAGGCACTACAATAAAAATTGAACTGATTTTTGAATTATGATTTACATGATTAAAATTACTTACTTTTAAATGCTTATAGTATTTTATTTAATTATTTTTAATTCACACCGAATTATTACCAGGGTGACGGTTCTGTCCAGGGTAATTTTTTGCAAAGAATAGAAAAAAGGTAGGAACAAAACATCGCCACATTACAAATTTTTTTGACAGGACGAAGTCTGTCAGGTCGGCTAGTATATATATATATATATATATATATATATATATGAAGTTTGGTGTTGATATATATTTTGATGAGTTATTTAGATTCGTGCAGTTACATCAAGTAAAAAAAAACTAAAGTGGTTTTGAAATACTTTATTTATCTTTATATTATTTTTGACGATTTTTGGTTACATTCTAGTGTGTACAGATTAACTAACGTCTAAATACTGAATGAATTGTGTTTACAATTTTTGCGAAAGCGTAAAAAGACTGGCAAACATATGTTTTTAGTAAAATAATAAAATAATAAAATACACGCTTCATTCAGATAAGGTGATGTTTTGATATCTTATATATAAAATTCTTCTGTAACAATATAAGTTTCATTAATCCTCCTAAACTATAATTCGGATTTTCATGAATCTTCCTGAAGTTTGTTCGGGAAATTTTCTAGAATGTTTTGATTCATAGAAATATAGTTAGATTGTAGAAATAAATGAAAAAAATTACAAAAAACCGTTTATCATTGTTTGACCTTTAAAATATTTAAGGCATGGTTTGACATTAAAAACAAATGATAACTGTCATTTGCCAAACATTTCTATTCACTTACAGGCTATGGCATATTAAAATATAATAAATTCATGATTAAAAATAAAGAAAATGTAATGTCTACATTATTATTGTCGAAAAGCAGCTGAGATGTGCCATAATTAAAATAATATAAGATGCAAATAATATAATATGCGTCTGACAGTCTGCGCATGCGACTGACGCGCACGGCGAATCGTGTTCTCCACGTACGCGTGGTTTGCTTTTGCTTGCAATAATTTTGTTTGCGCACTTTGCGAACAGATTCGCCGTTCGAACTCGTGCAAAGGAGACGAGCCATAAGTGATTGCGCTCAAAAGTATTCAATTTGCAGTCGTTTTGCCTTACTATACTAAGTCACAATACAAAAAAAATTACTTATTCAAAAAATTATTTAGAAATTTCATTGTGTCAAAATTTCATATGGTTGGCATTTTGTACGGAATATTTACTCAATGGAGCGCTTTGGGTCTGAACTTTTCCTTACTGTTTTCCAATTCGTTTGGAATTTTGGAATTAGGCTCATCTTACTCTCAAGTTCAAAAGTGAAAACAATTTAGACTCCTTTGCACTACCCGGGGGGATGCCATTTCTTTTCAGTGGTGTAATAACGTTGGGTGTGGATAAAAGAACTAATTATAAGATAAAAATGTTTAATAATGTTTTTCAAAAAAGCAAATATTTTTCAAGTTACTGGCTACTGAAAATTTGTTTGTTTTTTGCGTTTTTCATCGTTTTTTGCTAATATCTTCAAAAATATACATTTTTACGAAAATCATGTAATGAACAAAATTATATCAATTAAAATCCGAATAAATCGCTATTTTACAGTGTTCTAGGAACAATATTAAGTTAATTATGAAAATGGGTTTTTATAGTTCTCAAAATAAGCTTTAAAAGAAGTACTTCTGCGTGTAAAATGAGTGAGCTATCATGCAATTAAAAGACGCATCCAATGTTTTTTTTTTCATTTAAATCAAATAGTTTATGAGTGAGTAAATCAAATAGTCCATTTCCATCAAAATTAAAAATAATCGTTTTCCATCTAGAATTAACTTGGTTTGAAAGATTTTGATGGATTCTAGAAAATACCATAACATTAGTACAAACGATTTTCAAAAAACTCATGATTTCATAAAAAAAATCCATTAAAAAAAACAACCAATTTCTCATTATAATATCTCTAAAAGAATACGTATAAAAGTATATATATGAAAATTCAAGGTATTTTTCTGACTAATTATTGCTTTTTATTATTTTTTTGTTACACAAATATTGATAGAGTTCTAATTGTTTAAAGAGTGCGCGGCTGTTCAACCGGAGTGTCTTTCGAGCCCTTTATCCCTTCGCCGTTTCAAAATAAGAGAAGTTACGGTAAAATTTATGATAGAGAAAGTTGTAACTCATTTAATCACCTTTAAAATAGTATATTACAAGTTAGGATAAAATCAGAATTAAAAAAGTTATAATCCAATTAATGCGTCAATGCGCGAAATGCAAATTGTTTTCACTTCTGAACTTTAGATTAAGATTAGCTGGGCATACGCTTTTTTCCTCTCTATTTACTGCAATAATTTTGTTGATAGTAGTTTGAATAGAGCACATGTGAATAAAATTTGACAAATTAATTCATTTCAAATATGAACTTAAGTAATAATGTATATTGAATTATTAGTGTGAAAAATGCAATTTAGATATTAAAATACTAAAAGCCAGTTAAAATATGGTACGAAGTTATAAAAATTGTAGGCAACATTATTGACGCAATTTTTTTGTGTAGAAAAATCCAAGATGATATTGTATATTAATTCTTTCTGAATTTGTTATACTTTTTAAAAGATTTCAGTTTTCAACACGTGTATCTATGCTATGACAATAAATACATGGTGATAAATTTGGAAAATCAATGTTTTAGCCGTGAATAAACAAAAAATCATTTATTTTAACATCCACATCTGCAGGTATGTCTAAAAATATTGTATAACCCTTAAATTCAATAAAATAAATTGAGCTATTGGAAATAAATTTGTTCTATAAATCGCAGTGTATAATTTTTAATATATAATTTTATTGAACATATTTTAATATTTATTAAAGGGATAATTAAAGTGTTAACTGTGGGAATTGAGAATAATCATTTTATTTGAAACAGTACTACATTTAACATCACCCATATATTAGTGTAAATAGTAACTCGAAAAACAATAATGATTATTTTTAACTGAACGGTATAAATATTAGTATAGGATATTAAAAAAACATAGAGGTTGGTACAGGACAACGTCTGTCGGGTCATCTAGTATATATATATATATATATATATATATATATATGATTTAGTTGTTGATTTTGATGTTGAGATATATGAGTGAGTTCTTGTGGGGCGATACATCAAAGAATAAAAAGCAAAGATTTATAAATTAATCTTTAATTCCAAACGTTTCGACATTCAATTTAATGTCATCATCAGTGGATCTAAAAACAGTATGAAAAATTAGTATATCTAGGTAATTATAATATATGTGGATTGATATAGTAGCTATAAAATAAGAGAAAATTAACAAAACAGCAACACTTAACAACAAGCAAAATATAAAAGATAGAAAAGGTAATAGAGGCTAGATATTAACAAAACAGCAACACTTAACAGCAAACAAAATATAAAAAAATCCCCTTTTTTGTTAAAAATTCCTTTGAATTAGTCAATAATCTCCGTGATTCCACAATACCTAATAATTCCTTACTAGTTAGTCTAGACGTTGTCTCCTTATTCACAAACGTTTCCTTACAGTTACTTTTAGATGCTATCTCTACTAGGTGGGATGAAATCTCATGTCATACAACGTTATCACTTCATTGGTTCCTCGAGTCAATTGAATTTTTAGTTTCTAATACCTATTTCGAATTCAACGACCATTTTTACTTGCAAATCTTCGGCACACCTATGGGCTCCTCTATATCTCCAGCACTCGCGGAACTTTCCTTACAACATTTAGAAACGAAAGTTTTCAACTCCTATAATTTAGATCTTCATTTTTATTACAGATACGTTGATGACATTCTCACTTGCGTCCCTACCGAAAATTTTGAACTTTTATTTCACAGCTTTAACTCTTTTAACGAACACCTTTCCTTTACCTCCGAAAAGGAACAAGACAATTTCATTAGCTTCCGGGACGTAAAAATTATAAAAACTACAGACAACCGCATTATTACCAATTGGTACCAAAAACCTACTTGGTCGGGCAGGTACTTAAACTTTCATTTTTACCACCCATCTAGTATGAAGATAGGCACTATTATCAATTTAGTCGACCACGCCATCCTTCTCTCAGATAAGCAATTCTGGCCTTCCAATTTATCCCTAATTCACACGACCTTAATCAACAATTCATATCCTCCTCATCTCATAAACTCTGTAACAACCAATAGACTTAAAATTGTCAACAATAAAAACTCTTCTTCCACTCCTATTAAAAGTTTCAAAGACAATAATTTTATCGGCAACGTTTGTCAACCATACATAAAAGAACTTTTCCCAGTGTGGAAAAAACTTTTTCATAAAGTAGACATCAGATTAACTTGCAACATAGATCTAACTATTAAATCTCTCCACACAAGCCTAAAATCACCCACTAGTATAGAACGTACGTCCAATATTGTCTACAAAATAAATTGCAATGATTGCCCCTCTACGTACATAGGTGAAACCGGACAAAATTTGATAAAAAGACTCCAACAACACGACAATAATTCGAAAATGTCCCAACCAAAACCAAACTATGATAACAGACCACATCAAAAATTTCAAACACTCTTTTAACTTTTATAATGCCAGTATTCCCTACCACGAACGAAACACCATTCAAAGACGTTTTGCAGAATTTTTCATAGCATTAAGTAAACACGCTATAAACAAAAATGTGATACTTCCTTACTCTGCGATAACTACCAAGTAATACTAAATAATGTTTCCAAATTTATCTCCTCTGAACAAAACTAATTCTGACCATACAAACCTTGCCAACATTACTAGTTCAACTTGGGTCATGAATCCCGTTCTTTACTTACCCACGCATAGCAAATTTCGAATGACCCTTAAAAATCTTTATTTTAGATATTTGAGTTATTAGTATAACTACCTAGCAATACTAAATATTGTTTCCAAAAAAAATTTTTTTCTCCTCTAAACAAAATTAATTCTAACCATACAAACCTAGCCTAACAGTACCATTTTCAACTTCGACCGTTCTCTACCTACCCACTCATAGCAATTTTTGAATAACCCTCAAGAATCCTTCAAAACATGTGTGTCACATAAGCCTCGGAACTTGCAAAGTACAGAAGTCGTGGCAAATATTACCTAACGTTATTCACATTTTTGTTCAAATAAAATTATCATATGTCTTTTTACATCATACAAAAAATTATAAAATACATGGTGTTGACAAGTTAGTCGTATAAATGTTAGTGCTAATTTCTAGGGTTGTGTACACTCTCTAGATGTAACCTACCAACGTTAATGTAAGTGTACTGTATTTTATATGTATTATCCATCTCATAAATTTTTGTTTACCTTACATGTATACAGGTTTACATATGTATATGTTTATATATACATGTATACATAGTTATTTACATGTATATTTATGCGTATGTACATATGTATATGTGTATGCATGTAGTGGTATGTATGTAATATATGTATATAGTTGTGTGTATATATATATATATATATATATATATATATATATATATGTATATATATGTGTGTATATATATATATATATATATATATATATATATATGTATATATATGTATATATGTGTATACGTATATGTATATGTGTACGTGTATAGCTATAGTTACATAGATATGTATGTAACCCGTCGGGAGAAGCCAAACTCCTACCGGGCGCGTCCCCAGGTGGCGGATAGGGGGTATCCTAACCGATCGTAAGATCGGCGGATTGGGGCAAAATAAAATAGCCCTCGCGGACCAAATATGGCATCGGAGCTGAGGAGTAACAGCCACCGTCCGTGTATCGCGGAAAAAACTTTTGGTTGGTTACACCATCTGACCTAGGGTCACATACGGAAGCGGATGAGGGGACACTGCTCGAAAGAGATGTGTGGATGATCCATATAGCGCACCGTACGTGAAAACTCCCGGCATCAACGTGCCGCACCCACGGGAGCAAGAGGATGCCAATGAAGGAAGAAGGTGCACGGCCGGAGCGGATGTTTCTTTTCCCACTCCAATGGTCACAAGCTCTTACAGTAATGGAGGTAGCTGTAGGCGTAATAACCCCTCCACTTCCCAAGGCACCGCGTTCGGAGACGACCTTTTGCTCTGGAGGACTATTTAAATAGCATGGATAACTATGAAAACCCAAAAAAACCAAAAAAACAAGAGACAGGTGACGTAATTATGGACGTCGAGCACGATGCGACAAAAGCCGCTATAGTAAGAGGAGGCAAGAAGGTTTCCGGTAATCTCCACCGAGACAGAGTAAACTCTGCACCATCGACTAGATGTCGTCAAACGCCGATGGAGAGACTTGGCTCCAAAATTGACGAGCTAGCGGAGTATGTGAAAGATAGGAACAATGTTCACAGCAGGATAAAGGAGCTAATTAGGTCGATTGATACAGCATATAGCCTGGCATTGAAAGAATTTGCGGCAACCCCCAAAGCTCTCGCAATGACAGTGTAAACTACGCAGACCTCTCCCGAGAAAACTATTAAACCGGGTGTGACTCAGACGCCAACTCCTAAGACCCAGGAGCAAAATACAAACAAAAGGTTGCTATCTTCACTTAGTCCTACCTCTGACGCGGAAACACATCCGCCTAAAAAATCGGCTGTAGAAAATAACTGGACGAAAGTGGTTCGACGAAGTTCGAAGAAGAAAGAAGCCCGAGATCCGAAAGAAACCTTGGAGGAAACCGAGAAACCGGAAACCGGAAAAAACGAAACAAATGATAGTGCTAAGCACAGAAACAACCATCATAGGACAACTCGGAGGAAACATAGAACCAAGGCTGTTCTGGTTCAACCAGCTGAAGGACGAACGTACGCTGACATCCTTAAGGAGATCAAGGAAAAAGTAAACCCGATAGAGACTGGCGTGGACATAAAGCCCATCAAACAGACAAGAAATGGAGGAGTATTACTGGAAATGAGTCCCAAATCCGAAGATAGTGCAGCCTTTGCAGCTGCGATAAGGGCAGCAACTGAAAACATAGAAACAGTAAAATCACTGACGCCGCTGACGACGATAGAGATTCTTGACCTTGATGGTGTCTCTACCGAAAATGACGTTCGCAAAGCACTCATTCGGGACTTTACGACAAAACTGGAAATACGACGAGTGAACTTGACCAAAGTCACATCAAGAGGACAACGAGCGGCCTTCTGTGAGATAGACGAGGCTAATGCAATCAAAGCCCTAAATGGGGCCCGCATAAGAATTTGGTGGGTTAACTGTCGCATTCGCCCAGTTGTTAAAGTGGCCCGCTGCTTTAAATGCCTCGGTTTCGGACACCAAACGCGTAAATGCGGGGGACCAGACAGAAGCAAGTGTTGCTACAAATGCGGCGGGGAAAATCACAAGTCTGTAGACTGCACGGAAAAGCCAAAATGCTTTCTATGTACAGTAGACAAGGAAGATCGAAACAGCGGAAGCCATGTCGCTGGATCCGGTACCTGTAAAGCATTCCGTGTAGCACTTGCCGAAGCCAGGAGAGAACAGAAATGACGCGATTTCTACAATCTGAACAGATGTGCCTTGGCGCAGAATCTACTGCGCCTACGTATCTTTGAAGATAAGATCGATATCTGCCTTATCTGCGAGCTATATATGAATATTCAGAATAAATCATGGTTCGCAGATAAATCTGGCACGGCAGCAATATGGATCACAAACTCAAAGAAGATCACCGTCAATGACAACGGAAGCGGCGAGGGTTTCGTCTGGATCAAGACTCCCACGACCTACTGTGTAAGCGTCTACCTTTCACCAAATGAAGGGATTAGCGTATTTCGCCAGAAAATGGCAAGCATAGAAGACACTCTCGGCAAATTTGACGGAGAAGTCATTGTAGCTGGTGATTTCAACGCGAAATCGGCAGAATGGGGCGCCGAATACTCGGACACTAGAGGAAATGACGTGGCAGACTTTGCTGCAAGATTAGACCTTACTGTGTTAAATACTGGGAGTATTACAACCTTTAGAAGACCAGGGTATCAGGAATCTATTCTCGACATTACGTTTGCCACTCCAAGGACGGCGAACATGATTGGAGACTGGACTGTATCTGAAGAGTATAGTGGCAGTGATCATCAACATGTGACATTTAGTATTGGATCCGGTCCGACTCGACCAAGCAACTTTTGCAAACGAAGGTGGAATGCCAAGAAGCTTGACCAGGAAGCAGCCCTCGAGCAAAACGCATCTACTCTTCAAGCTGATCCAAAACTAAGTACCCGCAGAGAAACGGAAGAAACGGTTTTTAAAACTATGAACGCTATTGTCACCTCATGTAACGCCTCTATGCCACGACCAAAAAATCAGGGTGTGCACAGTCCCGCATATTGGTGGTCATCAGAAATAGCAGAACTACGGAAAAGATGCCACGCATTACGTCGCCGCGCCACAAGAGCTGCAAAACGCTCCCCCTGCCAAGATTTGTATACAAACGAGTACAAACAGACAAAAAAGAGCCTAAATAAAGCCATAAAATCAGCTAAAGCCGGATTGTGGAAGGAAATTTGCAATGACCTTGACAAAGATCTCTGAGGCAAAGCCTATCAAATCGTTACAAAACGACTTGGTAGAGCTTTACCAGAAGCACCGAAATCTCCTGCTCTGATGAATTCTATCGTAGCGGAACTTCTTCCCTATCATCCGGAACTATTCCCTAAACATCCGCCACGGAAAAGGAGACAATACGTGGAAAACAGTGAAACTACGCCCTTCACTGTCAAGGAACTCCAAGATGCGGCGAAAACCATAAAAGCTGGCCCTGATGGCATCCCAGCCTCAGTGATCAAGATTGTAGCCTTGGAATTTCCGTATATTCTTCTGAACGCCAACAATGCCTGTCTGGCGACCGGCACCTTTCCTACTGTCTGGAAGCGGCAAAGATTGGTCCTAATAGACAAAGGTAAGGGAACCCCTGTAACACCATCGTCGTTTCGACCACTCTGCATGTTAGACATCGCCGGCAAACTGCTTGAGAAACTTATTCAATGCAGACTGCGCAACGACATTGAATGCGCCGGAGGTTTTGCTAAGAACCAACACGGATTTCAAAAAGGACGATCGACGATCGGCGCGATTCGGAAGGTAACGGAAACAGCAAGAGAAGCATGGCGTGGTAGTCTTAAAGCTCGTAAAGTGTGTCTCCTTCTCACATTCGACGTTAAAAACGCTTTTAACAGTGCGAATTGGGAGGATATTTTACACGCCCTAGAGCATAATTTTGACGTAAAGCCAGAAAATCTAGGACTAATAGACGACTACCTCGATGGGAGAAAGTTGATAGTGGAAACGACGGAAGGTCATCAAGAACACGAGGTTACAGCTGGGGTACCTCAAGGCTCAATCCTAGGAGCCGATTTGTGGAACGCTGTCTACGACGAGCTCCTGGAGATTCCCTTGCCGAAGCAGGTGGAACTCACGGGCTTTGCGGACGACGTCGCGACCACAATCGTAGTGGACAGCATTGAGGAGGCTGAACTACTCGTTCGAGAGACCGTCGACTCCATAGAGACCTGGCTTGAGAAACACCACCTAAAACTCGCCAAACAAAACAAAACAAACAAAACGGAGATGGTTGTCTTGACCCGACAAAAATGGTTTCCAAAACCATTCACCGTAGACATAGGAGAGACAACTTTGACGTCGACAAGGGCCTTGCGCTACCTGGGAGTAATGATAGATGAGAAGCTATCCTTCCGCGAACATCTCGATAGTGCATGCATAAAACCTAGCAAGACGGTATCCAACTTGTCAAGGATTATGGCTAACTGCATGGGACCACGAACCCGAAAACGACGAGTCCTGCTTGAGGTAGTCCATTCTGTACTGCTATACGGAGCAGAGATATGAGCGGATATCCTCAAGCAAAAGACTTATCGACGCAAAATAGCGGCAGTGCAAAGACGAGGAGCTCTGAGAGTTACCTGTGCCTATCGCACGGTCTCAGAAGCAGCCGTGCTGGTAATAGCAGGAGCCACACCGATTGACTTGCTAGCTTTCGAGAGAGTGAAACTCTACGACGCTAAATTAGGTGGCGACATTCCAGAGAAACAAGGTCGAGAATTAAAAATGAAACGTTACAAGAGTGGCAAAATCGGTGGACGTCAGGAGAGACGGGCAGATGGACGGCGCGCTTGATTCCGGACATTAGCGTCTGGCTCTCTCGAAAATACGGCGACACAAATTTTTTTCTAACCCAGCTACTGACAGGACATGGACAGTTTAATGCCTATCTTTTTAGATGGGCTTGCATAGCACGCCAATGTGCAAATACTGTCCAGATAAAATAGACGACGCTGAGCACACGTTCTTTGAATGTGCTAGGTGGAAGGATTATCGCAACAACGCCGAGCACATTATAGGCACCAGGCTCACCCCCTCAAGTCTTGTGACCTACATGATGAAACAAGAAGAAAACTGGTCAGCTGTAGCAGCTTATGCACAGCATCTTTTGAAGGCTAAAACGGAAAAGGGACCAGTAGTCGTAAACAGGCGTCGCAAGGCGCAGCACGGACTGGATTGATGTAATGCTAACGCGGTTCCAATCCAGTCCTCCCCGTACCATCTGCGGGGAGAGGGGAGAGGAGTGTTTTTTTTAGTGGGTGAAAATCTCCACACGGCCGTCCATCTTTGTCTGCTGTAGGATGGACAGCGGAGTATCAATGATGGCGGTGTCTTATGAAGATTTTTGTTTCGCACCTCTATAAAAAAAAAAAAAAAAAAAAAAAAAAAATGTATGTTTCATACATGTACATATACGTCGTTGTGAATATGCATGCACGTTGCATATATGTATATGTGTATATGTATATATGTGTAGGCGTATACATGTGTACATATATATGCATATATTTATTTATTTGTATGTGTATATGTGTATATACATGTTTGTATGTGTATATGTTATACGTATATATATATATATATATATACGTGTATATATATATATATATATATATATATATATATATATACGTGTATATATATATATATATATATCATATATATATATATATATGAGTAAGTTTTTGTGGGGTGATACATCAAAGATTAAAAAGCAAAGATTTATAAATTAATCTTTAATTCCAAACGTTTCGACAATCAATTTAATATCATCATCAGTGAATCTAAAAACAGTATAAAAAATTAGTATAACTAGGTAATTATAATGTATGTGAATTGGTATAGAAACTATAAATATAAGAGAAAAATTAACAAAACAACAACACTTAACAACAAACAAAATATAAAAGATAGAAAAGGTAATAGAAACTAGATATTAAATAGATAAAGAGAAAAAAAGAAAAAAGGAAAAAGAATATATGAATAAATATATAAGTACTCATATACACATATGCATATAAGCCTACGCATATATATATATATATATATATATATATATACATATATACATATTCACATACATATATATATATATATATATATATGTTACGGTAAATGTGAATATTTCGGCGAATGTGCACATTCACCGGCTCATTTCGTGAATGTGAGTTCAACGCGCGGGTGAAATACTAAATCATATATTTATATTTATATTTATATTCATATTCATATTTATATTTTTATTCATATTCATATTCATATTTATATTTATATTTATATTCATATTCATATTCATTTATTTTATATTTATATTATATTTATATTTATATTTATATTTATATTTATATTTATATTTATATTTATTTATATTTTATTTATATTTATGTTTATATTTATGTTCATGTTCATGTTCATGTTCATTTCATGTTCATGTTCATGTTCATGTTCATGTTCATGTTCATGTTCATGTTCATGTTCATGTTCATGTTCATGTTCATGTTCATGTTCATGTTCATGTTCATGTTCATGTTCATGTTCATGTTCATGTTCATGTTCATGTTCATGTTCATGTTCATGTTCATGTTCATGTTCATGTTCATGTTCATGTTCATGTTCATGTTCATGTTCATGTTCATGTTCATGTTCATGTTCATGTTCATGTTCATGTTCATGTTCATGTTCATGTTCATGTTCATGTTCATGTTCATGTTCATGTTCATGTTCATGTTCATGTTCATGTTCATGTTCATGTTCATGTGTTTATATTTATTTTATATTTATATCTATATTATTTATTTTAGTCATATGCATATTAATATCCATATTGATTTTCACTATTAACTATTAACTAATTTATCATTAACATTTATCTATAATTATTATTTGAACTATTAGCTTAGTGTTAATTAATAGCTATTAACAATTATATTACCTATTTAACTATTTTTAATTTACTATTTACTAATAACTATCCAAATTCAACTATTCACTATTCATTATTTAACTATTCAAAATTCAACTATTCTTAATTCACTTTTACTATTAACTATTCACTATTTAACTATTCAGTTATCACTATATTTACTATTTACTATTAACTGTTCACTATTACTATTCGTCTATTAAACTATCAACAATTAAACTATTTAGTTATCACTATTCACTATTCATTATTTGCTATTTACTATTCACCATAACTATTTCACATTATAACATTATCACTATTTAACTATTTACATTTATAATATTAACTATTTACTATTTAACTATTTACTTACTATTAACTATTTACTTATAACTAATTAACTATTAGCTATTCACTATTTAACTATTCACTATTTAACTATTCAATTCATTATTTACTTATAGCTATTCACTTATTACTATTCACTATTAACTATTCACTATTAACTACTAACTATTTAACTATTCAGTTATCACTATTCACAATTTACTATTTAGCCAACAATTAACTATCAACTATTTTCTATTTAGTATTATTTATTCTCTATACACTATATTACCACTTTTCTATTCAACTATTCAACTATTCACTATTAACTATTAACCGAATAACTATTTAGTGCGCATGCGCCAAATGCGCGAGATGTTCATGAGACCGATCCAAGTACGCACGTACACCATTATTTTAAATTGATTTTTGAGAACTCCACATTCACCTACCGTTTTGGGGAATGTGCACATTTACCGGTGAATGTGCACATTCGCCAAGAGTGTACATTTACCGTAACATATATATATATACATATACACATACATATATATATATATATATATATATACAAACATATATACATATACACATATACATATATGCAACGTGCATGCATATTCACAAGGACGTGCATGTCATGTATAAAACATACTCATACCTATCTATGTAAATCAGCTATGTACGTACATATACTCTCGCATACCATACATATAGTAAATACAGCTATACATGCTCGCATATATATATATATATATATATATATATATATATATATATATACATATATACATACACATGTACATGCGTCTGATCGTGGTAGATGGACAGCACGTCTGATCCCTAATATCAAGGCCTTGCTCGCCAGGAAACATGGCGAAACAGACTTCTTTCTAACTCAGATGATGACGGGTCATGGCTCGTTCAATGCATATCTCTTCAGGTTCGGTTTGCACACATCACCGACGTGCAATACTGTCCGGAAAAAGCCGACGATGCTGAGCACACCTTTTTTAAGTGCACGCGCTGGAAGAACTTCAGGGCTGACACCGAATTGTCCCTGGGAAGGGCCCTTAATCCCCAGAACATTGTAAATGCAAGGAAACTGGGCCGAGGTAGCAGCTTATGCACGGCGCCTCTTGACAGCAAAAATCGCCGAGAGGGACCAATAAACTTAGGAGCTAACGTCACGTGACGCAACACGGACTGGGTTGAAGTAATGCTAACGCGGTTCCGACCCAGTCTTCCCCGTGATCATATGCGGGGAAATGAGGAGAGGAGGTTTTTTAGTGGGTGGAAATCCCACACTACCGTCCATCATCTTTTAAACACACGGTGTCTTTGAAAGATTTTTCCTTCTCTATATAAAAAAAAAAAAAACACATATATACATATACACATACATACATATTGTAACGACAATTGGTATTGTCGTCAAAGGGTTGCACAACCCTCAGTGCAATTGAACTTTCCCACCTAAGCCTACTAGGGTTCCTGCAATATAAAAGTCCGAGTCTGGGGTCGAAAAGGGCATTAATAATTGTGACATCCGCTGAGGAGGTCGGTCGGGTCCACGCGCGATCCGCTGGACCCGCTTTGTGTATAGTGGGTGTGTGTGTTGTTCCAGGAGAGGAGAACCCGTTCCAGCAAAAGTCAGATGCATTATTGTTTTATAAACTATTCCCTCTGTTATCCGTTGATTCCGTTTAGTATAATCCGTTATATCCGTAATACTATACTCCGCTAGTATAGTAATTAATAAGAATGTATCAGTACGTTAGGTTTTAGGCAGAGGGCACGACAGTACTAGTACTGTCATGCCACCACAGCTGTAATATTGAAGTAACATTAAAATAAGCTTAAAGTACATTCTCTTTCATTCGCGTAGTTAGTTTGTTTACTTTCTACAGGTAATTACAGGGTTGTTTATAGAAGTTGGGTTAAGGAGTTGGTGTAACCCTTTCGTAATGGGGATGCAACGCTAAGACGTAATAATGGAAGTCGTTGCATACACCCCGAGAAGGGGGTAGCAACCTCAATCCGTCACAATGATGAAAGCGCATTCAATCCCCCATAAACCCCCCTCACAAATTTCTAATAATTTTAATAATTAATTATTTTTAATAAAAGCTAAGCGAGTCGCTCCCACTAGTCTCGCTTCCATTCTATGTAAATATTTAAGAAAGTTGTTTGTTGTTAGACTATGTTTTTGGTAATTTTAGTAAATCTAAATTTGAATATTGCGTAAATAATGTGGTAATTATAATTGTATTTTCCACGTGTATTACTATTCGTGTTTATCTGTGCATTTCATTTTTATTGTGCAATTTTCTCGGTGACGTGGTAGTTTTAATTTTAGTAGAATTTTACTACATTGAAAATATAAGTGATTTTATTTCTTTAATATGTTATGAGTATGGAATGGAATTTTAATAAATGTATAATTTTATTTAATTATTCAAATCTATTGTTTTGAGACGGTCTATTTCGATATGTCTCTTAAATTATTACCTAATATTTGTTAAGATTAGTTCTAAAAAGTATAAAATTAAAATTATCGAATTTAAAGTTACTTAACTTATTTAAAATTATTGAATTTATATTTATTTAACCTACATAAGTTTATAATATTACAAGAAATGCTAAAAGTATTATTTTTATTTTAAAATCAGATTTCATTTAATTGTTGTGTGTGTTCATTCTATTTTTTTTTTCTCTGGATATAATATTACAAAAAATGTAATTAATTTTATTTTAAATTGGATTTATTTACTTGTTGTGTTTGCTCCATTTTGTTTCCCTGGTATAGTATAGAAGAAACTCGGTCAAAAAAAAAACATTCGTATCAGTTGTCAAATATTCGTATTGTAAAGTCATATATAATTCGTCAAATAGTTTTTGAGTCGTTTCAAGTATTTTGTTTTTATAGTAAAGTTCGAAAGATTTTAAAACACATTGCCCAGCAAATATATTGCGTTTTCTTCGTAAAACTCAAGTTTCGTACACTTCACCGAATACCACACACACAATCGTTTTTTTTTTTTTTTTTTTTTTTTTTTTTTTCTGTTCGTCTTCGAAAACAGATATTAATAGCTAAATATTTTGTTTCACTAATCTCTAGCATGTTGTCGTTGACATATTTATTCAAAGACTGTAAATATATTGCCCTGTGTCGGGCGGTAATGCGATACATTTTCAGTGAAGTGTCAGTGTTTTTGTGAAATAAGTATTAAGTCCGGAATTGATTCTAAATCTTGCCTTTTTAAAGGCACCGGGCTTAATACTTACAAGTTGGATATATATTATTATATCTGTCAAAATTTTAAAGGTGAACGTGCCTTTTGCATACTTTTCTTCCCAAACCCCGGATTGGGGTTGCTAATGGGGAGGAAGTAAGCACCCATTAGCAAGTGCTTTTTCTTTTTCAAAATTGTGAAGTCTTTTTATATCATTTTTAATAAATTTTAAAATCAGTGCGCAAAACTCTTCAGGAAACAGAATAATTCCCGGGCAGGGCCTGGGAAAAAATTCAAGATGTCGAACATAAATCAGAAGATGGACGTGCAGACAAGTACTGCACTAAAAAATAAATATGATGCGCTCACGGACCGTACAGATATGGATACTGATAGGGAGAGTGAGGACTACAGGAAAGTAACACGCCGAAAGAGGGCGAAAAAGAACAAGGAGCCTGAGAAAACCATTACTAGGTCGGAACCAACTACCTCAGGCGTCCAAACCGTGACACCCAAGAACACCACCACGAAAGAGGCAAAAATCCCACCGATTATCATAAAAGGTCAAATAGATTTAAAAGCAATTAAATATCTAAGAGAAACATCTAAAATTAATTTTAAATATCAATACCTCCATAATAACCTACACAAAATTTTCACTGACACCGCTATAGAACACGAAAAATCAAAGACATGTTAAGGGACTGCAATTATCAATTTTATACCTACACAATCAAAGAGGAAATGCCGAAGAAAATAACCATAACCGGTCTACATCCATCAATTACAGAGGCGGAGGTTCATGAAGATCTCCTGTCAAAAGGGATTAAAGCCAGGCAAGTAGTGCAGATAAAGAGGAAAACCTCAGATGGTGGTCAACACAAATTACCTATATACATTGTTCTCCTCGATAAAGACCAGAATATGTCGGAGCTAAAACGAATTACAAATATTGGGGGACATATCTTCTCCTGGGAGGCCTATAGGCCGCAGAATAGAGCGCTGCAGTGCCACAAATGTTTGAACTTTGGTCACACATCGTACACCTGTGACCTAAAGTACAGGTGTATAAAGTGCCTCAATGTGCACGCACCAGGAGCGTGCCAAAAACTACCACATGAGGCACCGATGTGTGTCAATTGCAAAAGCGAACACCCGGCAAATTATTCCAAATGCAGCGCTCTTATTAATTACAAAGAAAAGAAGGAAAGCGACGCTCTCAGGAGAAGACAAGCGTATAGGCCAGCACCAACACCAGTGCCACTGACGAGGAGCTTCTCGTCAGCTGTAAACTCCACCAACAATGGTCCTAACGTCCGACCTGAATATCCTCAACTCCCTATCCCATCGTCACCATACAGATCAATGGTCCAGTCCTCACGAACAATGGTCCAGCCTGCATCATCACAGATCCGGCCTGCACTATCGCAACCACCAACACGGCCTGCCTGCAGCCAACCCGATCCAGACCTCAACACTCCGGAAGGACTCTTTACTGCTATGGGCGAGATCAGGAAGCTATTTACGGATCCCCAGGTAAAGCAAATTTTCAGTGAGCTATACAAACTGACAAAAACACTTAACACAAACATGACTTATAACGACAAATACACAACAATTTTGAACTTTCTTACTTCATCACCATAAACCAATCGCAAGACTTACAAATAATGCATTTCAATTCAAATGGACTTAAAAACAACGTTGACGAACTGAGACAGACGATAACAAAATACGATCTGGACATAGTACTGATTAACGAGACACACCTAAAACCTACGGACAGACTCTATATCAACAATTACAAAGTTTACAGAAACGACAGACAGACCGACGCACGCGGATGGGGCGGCACTGCGATTTTGATTAAGTCTAACATCAGACACGAGCAAGTGCCAAACCTGACAGCGGGCGGTTCTGAAATAACAGCTATTAATGTATACAAGAGAGGTCAAAAAGTAACCATAATATCGATTTACATCCCGGCAAGCAGACTAGAACATACGGACTTACAAAGACTACTGGACTCGAATAGATTTGTTCTTATGGCAGGAGACTTTAACGCACAACACACAACTTGGAACTGTAACTTCAACAACGCAAACGGAAACAGACTTTACGAATACCTGACCGAATACAACACCACAGACGCACAACTACACTTTCCTGACACGCCGACCAGATACGCCACCGTACAGACGCACCATCACAGTACGATCGATTTGGCATTGACAAAAAATCTACACGTACATCCGAACCCATAACAAGAACACTTTTCAACTCTGACCATAATCCAGTTTTCATGACCATTTCAGACAGACTAGACGTCGACCAGACCCCCACACGCAAATTTTTAGATTACACCAGAGCCAACTGGCCAATTTTCAGAGACATCATCACAGACAACACACGACACACTATGCCAATCGATACCAACACTGACATTGAGGAGGCTGTAACACACCTTACACTGACAATCACAGACGCCGTACAACAGACTATACCGACACTAGACTCAAGAACAACACCAGCCAACGACTTGCCAGAACACATTTTATTGAAAATACAACTTAAAAATCATATAAAGAAACTGTGGCAACGTACCGGTGACAGACTACTCAAGGAACATGTGAACAGACTGACAAAAATTATTTCCAATGAAATACGTGATCACCGAAACAACACTTGGACCAAAAGACTCGAGAACATAAATACTGACCCACACAAAATTTGGCAGACAGCAAAAAGACTGACGCAAAAACCAACATCCATACCTCCACTCAAATTAACTGACAACAATTACGCAACGACACCAGCAGACAAGGCGGAAATATTGGCAAAAAACTTTGAAAACATACATAAACAAAATGCCAATATGTCAAACGCAGACCTGAAACAAGACGTACACGAGACAATTCAAAACTTCACTGACCTCCACAGGGACAAAGACTTACGAATAGACCCTGCCACAGTTTCTGAAATAAAGACAATAGTTAAAAAATTACCGAACAGAAAAGCACCGGGACCGGACGGACTACAAAACATAATACTTAAACAACTGCCGACGAACGCCTACATTTTACTTACCCGGATAATAAATAGAATAATGACAAAAGGCTGCTTTCCCGCTTCTTGGAAAACCTCCACCATATTTCCAATAGTGAAGCCAAGGAAACAGCCAGACATACCACAGAACTACAGACCGATCAGCCTCCTCAACACAATGAGTAAGGTAGCCGAAAAGGTACTACTCAAAAGACTTAACAAACACATAAGACACAACAAAATCATACCTGACACACAATACGGCTTCAAAGAACGACACTCCACACTACACCCACTGACAAAACTCATAGAAAATACTGTTCTCAATTTTAACAGACGAAACCATACCGGATTGGTGTTGCTTGATTTCGAGAAGGCGTTTGACACCATCTGGATGGACGGACTTATACATAAACTCATACAACTGAATTTTCCACCATACATTACAAGAACATTACACTCATACCTCTCAGACCGTAACTTTACCGTACAAGTAGACAACGGACTTTCGACGGTTAAACAAGTGACGGCGGGAGTACCGCAGGGCTCGATCCTGGGACCGTCACTGTTTAACGTCTACATTCACGACATACCCACTGACGCCGACACCACCTTACTGACGTTTGCTGACGACACTGCCATATACAAATCATCACGATCACCGACGCTACTGACTACAAAGATACAGACACACATAGACAAGCTGACGAAATATACTGACAAATGGCAGATCAAGATAAATCCGCAAAAGACGGAGGCAATTTATTTACTAAGAGCCGAAATGCCATGACTAGACTGACTGACTTAGACAAAATTAAAGTATTAAACTGTGAAGTTGAGTGGTCCAAAGATGTCAAATATCTTGGTGTGACCCTGGACCATAGACTCAGCTTCACAAAACATATTAATACGAAAATTGGACAGGCTTACGGGATGTTAAATCTACTGAGACCTCTCTTGAACCACAACGGCCCGCTAAGCGTGAAGAACAAGCGAACACTTTACTTGACACTGATAAGACCGATACTGACATACGGCGCTCCGGCATGGAACGCGACGACTAAGACTAACTTACGGAAACTACAGACATTACAAAATAAGACACTACGACTTGTACTCAACAAAATAAGGGACCCACTGACTAGACATTACTACTCTTCAAAATACATACACAAACAGACTGACGTACCGACAATACTCGACTACATAAAAAAGCTCACTGAGAATTTTTATCTAAAATGTGGGGATCATCCTAATATGAACATCGCGGGCCTCGGCCAATACACAAGAGATGATATTTGGTATGGCAATCACGCCATGCCAAAATATATACTGATCGACCCATAGCGGCAATTGAAACTTGGCTCGACGCAAATATTCTCCCTCAAAGTGAATAAATCTTTTTTTGTTTTTCTCCTTTTTGAGTTATTATGTGTTATTATAAATAGTGCTAAGTGATTTTTTTTGGGGAATAAATTTTCTTTCCTCTTTTTTGTCACAGAATTATGTCACAACTTGTATATCTGAAATACTTATTATTGTATTGATAGAACAAATATGAAGGATGAAATACCTACGGGTAAAAATCCAAAATGAGAAATGCTATGTACACATATATATCTACTGAAATATATTTATTTATTATTATTATTATTGCCCTGTGTCGTATCTTTGAAGACAAGATCGATATCTGCCTTATCTGCGAGCAATATATGAATATTCAGAATAAATCATGGTTCTCAGATAAATCTGGCACGGCAGCAATATGGATCACAAACTCAAAGAAGATCACCGTCAATGACAACGGAAGCGGCGAGGGTTTCGTCTGGATCAAGACTCCCACGACCTACTGTGTAAGCGTCTATCTCTCACCAAATGAAGGGATCAGCTTATTTCGCCAGAAAATGGCAAGCATAGAAGACCCTCTCGGCAAATTTGACGGAGAAGTCATTGTAGCTGGTGATTTCAACGCAAAATCGGCAGAATGGGGCGCCGAATACTCGGACACTAGAGGAAATGACGTGGCAGACTTTGCTGCAAGATTAGACCTTACTGTGTTAAATACTGGGAGTATTACAACCTTTAGAAGACCAGGGTATCAGGAATCTATTCTCGACATTACGTTTGCCACTCCAAGGACGGCGAACATGACTGTATCTGAAGAGTATAGTGGCAGTGATCATCAACATGTGACATTTAGTATCGGATCCGGTCCGACTCGACCAAGCAACTTTTGCAAACGAAGGTGGAATACCAAGAAGCTTGACCAGGAAGCGTTGCGAGCAGCCCTCGAGCAAAACGCATCTACTCTTCAAGCTGATCCAAAACTAAGTACCCGCAGAGAAACGGAAGAAACGGTTCTTAAAACTATGAACGCTATTGTCACCTCATGTAACGCCTCTATGCCACGACCAAAAAATCAGGGTGTGCACTGTCCAGCATATTGGTGGTCATCCGAGATAGCAGAACTACGGAAAAGATGCCATGCATTACGTCGCCGCGTCATAAGAGCTGCAAAACGCTCCCCCTACCAAGATTTGTATACAAACGAGTACAAACAGGCAAACAAGAGCCTAAATAAAGCCATAAAATCAGCTAAAGCCGGATTGTGGAAGGAAATCTGCAATGACCTTCACAAAGATCTCTGGGGCAAAACCTATCAAATCGTTACAAAACGACTTGGTAGAGCTTTACCAGAAGCACCGAAATATCCTGCTCTGATGAATTCTATCGTAGCGGAACTATTCCCTAAACATCTATGGAGGTGTAGTCCATATTAAATACCAAAATGATAGACAATAATAAATTTCATAAAATATTATTTATATTTGGTTTATTTTACGTAAGATTAATAACGACGACACTATGTGTTATCATATTGATCGTTAATAAAATGTTATTGGTATTATTGTATTTATAATTGAAAAGAAAGGATTCAAGACTTATAATTTTTGGCAAATTTTGACTAGGAGAAACAAAAGCCATGTCAGATCTGACACTTGAATAAATTTTTGTTTTCTCCGTGCTGTCACTATATGGGCCTATCTGTCCAGTAGACATGTGATGCGTGTTGACGACCCGCTACATCAAAAATATGGAGGTGTAGTCCATATTAAATACCAAAATGATAGACAATAATAAATTTCATGAAATATTATTTATATTTGGTTTATTTTACGTAAGATTAATAACGACGACACTATGTGTTATCATATTGATCGTTAATAAAATGTTATTGGTATTATTGTATTTATAATTGAAAAGAAAGGATTCAAGACTTATAATTTTTGGCAAATTTTGACTAGGGAGAAACAAAAGCCATATCAGATCTGACACTTGAATTAATTTTTGTTTTCTCCGTGCTGTCACTATATGGGCCTATCTGTCCAGTAGACATGTGATGCGTGTTGACAAGCCGCTAAAGCAAATGCGGTGCGTGTTGACAACCCGCTACACATCCGCCACGGAAAACAGTGAAACTACGCCCTTCACTGTCAAGGAACTCCAAGATGCGGCGAAAACCATAAAAACTGGCAGAGCACCAGGCCCTGATGGCATCCCAGCCTCAGAGATCAAGATTGTAGCCTTGGAATTTCCGTATATTCTTCTGAACGCCTACAATGCCTGTCTGGCGACCGGCACCTTTCCTACGGTCTGGAAGCGGCAAAGATTGGTCCTAATAGACAAAGGTAAGGAACCCCTGTAACGCCATCGTCGTTTCGACCACTCTGCATGTTAGACATCGCCGGCAAACTGCTTGAGAAACTTATTCAATGCAGACTGCGCAACGACATTGAATGCGCCGGAGGTTTTGCTAAGAACCGACACGGATTTCAAAAAGGACGATCGACGATCGGCACGATTCGGAAGGTAACGGAAACAGCAAGAGAAGCATGGCGTGGTAGTCTTAAAGCTTGTAAAGTGTGTCTCCTTCTCACATTCGACGTTAAAAACGCGTTTAATAGTGCGAATTGGGAGGATATTTTACATGCCCTAGAGCATAATTTTGACGTAAAGCCAGAAAATCTAGGACTAATAGACGACTACCTCGATGGGAGAAAGTTGATAGTGAAAACGACGGAAGGTCATCAAGAACACGAGGTTACAGCTGGGGTACCTCAAGGCTCAATCTTAGAAGCCGATTTGTGGAACGCTGTCTACGACGAGCTCCTGGAGATTCCCTTGCCGAAGCAGGTAGAACTCACGGGCTTTGCGGACGACGTCGCAGCCACGATCGTAGTGGACAGCATTGAGGAGGCTGAACTACTCGTTCGAGAGACCGTCGACACCATAGAGACCTGGCTTGAGAAACACCACCTAAAACTCGCCAAACAAAAAACGGAGATGGTTGTCTTGACCCGACAAAAATGGTTTCCAAAACCATTCACCGTAGACATAGGAGAGACAACTTTGACGTCGACTAGGGCCTTGCGCTACCTGGGAGTAATGATAGATGAGAAGCTCTCCTTCCGTGAGCATCTCGATAGTGCATGCATAAAAGCTAGCAGGACGGTATTCAACTTGTCAAGGATTATGACTAACTGCATGGAACCACAAACCCGAAAACGACGAGTCCTGCTTGAGGTAGTCCATTCTGTACTGCTTTACGGATCAGAGATATGGGCGGATATCCTCAAGCAAAAGACTTATCGGCTCAAAATAGCGGCAGTGCAAAGACGAGAAGCTCTGAGAGTTAACTGTGCCTATCGCACGGTCTCAGAAGCAGCCGCGCTGGTAATAGCAGGAGCCACACCGATTGACTTGCTAGCTTTCGAGAGAGTGAAACTCTACGACGCTAAATTAGGTGGCAACGATTTCAGAGAAACAAGGTCGAGAATTAAAAATGAAACGCTACAAGAGTGGCAAAATCGGTGGACGTCAGGAGAGACGGGCAGATGGACGGCGCGTCTGATTCCGGACATTAGCGTCTGGCTCTCTCGACAATACGGGGACACAGATTTCTTTCTAACCCTGACAGGACATGGACAGTTTAATGCCTATCTTTTTATGATGGGATTGCATAGCACGCCTATGTGCAAATACTTTCTAGATAAAATAGACGACGCTGAGCATACGTTCTTTGAATGTGCTAGGTGGAAGGATTATCGAAACAACGCCGAGCACATTATAGGCACCAGGCTTACCCCCTCAAGTCTTGTGACCTACATGATGAAACAAGAAGAAAACTGGTCAGCTGTAGCAGCTTATGCACAGCATCTTTTGAAGGCTAAAACCGGAGAAAGGGACCAGAAGTCGTAAACAGGCGTCGCAAGGCGCAGCACGGACTGGATTAATGTAATGCTAACGCGGTTCCAATCCAGTCCTCCCCGTACCATCTGCGGGGAGAGGGGAGAGGAGTGTTTTTTTAGTGGGTAAAAATCTCCACACGGCCGTCCATCTTTGTCTGCTGTAGGATGGACAGCAGAGTATCAACGATGGCGGTGTCTTATGAAGATTTTTTTTTGCACCTCTATAAATATATATATATATATATATATATATATATACACATACATACATATTGTAACGACAATTGGTATTGTCGTCAAAGGGGTTGCACAACCCTCAGTGCAATTGGACTTGCCCACCTAAGCCTACTAGGGTTCCTGCAATATTAAAGTCCGAGTCTGGGGTCGAAAAGGGCATTAATAATTGTGACATCCGCTGAGGAGGTCGGTCGGGTGCACGCGCGATCCGCTGGACCCGCTTTGTGTACAGTGGTGTGTGTGTTGTTCCAGGAGAGGAGGACCCGTTCCAGCAAAGGTCAGATGCATTATTGTTTTATAAACTATTCCCTCTGTTATCCGTTGATTCCGTTTAGTATAATCCGTTATATCCGCTAGTATAGTAATTAATAAGAATGTATCAGTACGTTAGGTTTTAGGCAGAGGGCATGACAGTACGTAGGTACTGTCATGCCATCACACCTGTAATATTGAAGTAACATTAAAATAAGCTAAAAGTACATTCTCTTTCATTCGCGTAGTTAGTTGGTTTACTTTCTACAGGTAATTACAGGGTTGTTTATAGAAGTTGGTTTAAGGAGTTGGTGTAACCCTATCGTAATGGGGATGCAACGCTAAGACGTAATAATGGAAGTTGTTGGGGCAGCAACCTCAATCCGTCACAATGATGAAAGCGCATTCAATCTCCCATAAACCCCCCTCACAAATTTCTAATAATTTTAATAATTAATTATTTTTATTAAAAGCTAAGCCTCTTAACGGGAGATGACGTGCTGCGACCTATGTCGCCATCCCGGTCTTCGCTGAACGTACCTTCACAAAAATATTCCAACATAATACATCATAATGCACATAATAATTCGACGGATGCGGGGTTGATTAAGGACGGTTTCCCCGGTTGGAACCGTACGCGTTCATTGTTTCGGACATCTCAATGGTCCTTGCTCGAGGACTACTGGGCCCAGCTTTCAACTCATATATACACGTAAAACAAAAGCGTAAATCCGATATGGAGTCCCGATATAAGCCTTAATACTTATATTCATACTATATACTCGACAAATGGCAAACCTACTTTCAACAACTATCCTAAATCTGAGTGATATAACAGTCCTTGTATATCCTACTTAAATCTAAACTTAATCCTATTTCTTATCTAAGAGTAATATGCAAGAGGAAAAGATTAAAAATAAGAAAGTAATTTTTTAACCGCAAATTTTTTATCTTTTGCTTCTAGATGAAAACGATTTCTCGATCTACTAATATAGACTGTGTTGCACTAATTTAAAAATCTTGTGAATCGAGTCCAGCTCGTTCAACACTAACGTACTGTCGCTTGCCTCAGCCGCCCGGACTAGCGCTACGTTACTAGGCCACAGGCCTGCTCTACGTTGTAATAGAAAAAAAAAATGGATGATAAGGGCCACGACACAATCTTTTCTTTTACATATTTTATAAGTATGTTTTACATATTTTATGAGTATAATTAATTTAAGTACGAAGTACGAAGTACAAAGTTAATACTATCTAACGACCTATAGGAGCTCCTTAAATTTTTTTTTATGGCCATCATGCCACCTTGAATCATTTTGTTGCCATATCGGATCCCTGGAATGGAATCTGGATTGGGCGGCCAAAAACATGAGCCAATAACTATTGACGAGATAGAATTAAAGTATTTTCAATAAAAATAAAATCGTAGTTTGTCCATATAAAAGGGCGTTACGCAATTAAACAAAACGCCAACGGTGTAAACTAACGCAACTACAAACGTTTGTTTGGATTGTTTTACGGTAACATTATCAATGAACAAAAAAAAACATAAAACGAAAATAATAGTTCATATCCAATCTTAATCATTATCTTACTTAACAGATATACAACTATTATCTAATAACACATAAACAATAGGGCCACCATAACACATTTAACATTTCGACTAAAAACTTGCATTTGCGATTAACAGCCGAACGCGCTAGCCAATTGCGCCACGGAGGCTGCTGTCGTATCGTTGATGATTGAAGGAGTAAACGATATATAGCATAAACATTAATTATAATAATTGAACAATAATGAGTATAAACAATACTTATTTTACGCCCCAAGTGGGCTTGAACCTCCAACCTCTCGGTTTAAATATTAATAATTTAAAAATATCAGAAACGCAATATTGTGGTTGGTTTTGGGATGCCGATAACATAATATATGATGTTTAGAAAGATACCTCTCAAAATGCATCACACCCATGACCAAAATTCACAAAGAACTTTGGCGAACGGTCATCGATGATGATCCAACTCCAAACGAAGTTGGAGAACTCCAAGAACTTTCTCCCGCT
Organism: Ctenocephalides felis; assembly: GCF_003426905.1. Taxonomy (NCBI): domain Eukaryota; kingdom Metazoa; phylum Arthropoda; class Insecta; order Siphonaptera; family Pulicidae; genus Ctenocephalides; species Ctenocephalides felis. The sequence continues at coordinate 37,173,699 of NW_020537324.1, read as the reverse complement.
CAGAGTGCGAAGCTACAAATCATCTTCGAGGTCGCATCAACTCCACATTTGAGTGAAGAAATTGTGAAGACCTACTACAGAAATGAACATGTGAAGTATGATCTTGCCGACAGAGTTAGTTAGTTTAGTTTTTTTTTAGTTTATTTCTGTTTTATTACAATATATTACAATATAATATACAATAACCATGATTTATGAGTTTACTAATAAAAGTATTTTAATCTTATTTAATACTACAAACTATCCACTTTAAATTATACATTTTGTTTAAAAATAAAATAATGGTTTGTGATCGAAAAAAAAAATTCAAAAAAAAAATCACAATCTTTAAATATATATTTAATTTACATACTTTAAATTATTAGATACTCTTATTTGTGTTGACCAGAATGTAGTTTGGCATTGGATATTTACCGTACCATATGATGTCAGGCGTGTACTGTCCGAGGGTTCTAATATTATTTTTGGTATGGTCTTTGCATTTTTCGTAAAAGTTTTCCGTCATTTTCTTAATGTGATTAATCACAGTCGGTATGCCCGCTTGTTCGTGCAAGAGCTTTGTTGAGTAGTAGTGTCCGGTAGTTGGGTCACGTATCAGGTTCAGTATTAGTCTCAGTGATTTGTTTTGTAAAATTTGTAGTTTTTTAATATTTGTCCTCGATGTCATGTTCCATATTGGGGCAGCATACATTAGACATGGCCTGATCAACGTTAGATATATTCTTTTTTTATTACGCGTATTTAATACACTCTTTGTGTTCAATAATGGTCTTAATAGATTTAGAAGCCCATATGTTTGCGCTAATTTCTTTTTTTATATGTTTATTGAAGTTAAGTTTCCTATCAAGTGTTATTCCTAAGTATTTAACTTCGTTTGTCCATTTAACTTTTTGTCCTGAAATTTTTATTTCCACAGACTTTTCTTTCAACTTATTTCCTTTCCAAAAAATTATTGCTTCCGTTTTTATGGAATTTTACTTTTATGTGCCATTTTTGTTAGCTATCACCGCTACTGATTTTGATGATGTGAACACAGCAGTATCGTCCGCAAATGTTAATGTTTTTGTTTTGCTGTCAATAGGGATATCATATATATATGTGTTAAATAATGTTGGTTCTAGTAAGGATCCCTGAGGCACTCCAGCGACTATACGTCTATTAAGATATAAAATGATGACTTTTGTTTTGTAATTGGAAATTGTAAATTTATTAATTTATACAACAGTCTATCCGTCCAAATTATATCGAAAGCTTTTTCAAAATCTATTAGTACAAGGCCTGTGTCTTCTTGTTAAAATTTAGTATAGTATTTTCAACTAGCTGTGCTAGTAGATGAAGAACTGAATGCCCATGTTTGAAACCATATTGCGTTTCTGGTATGATACTATTAACAATTAAAAATTTATTAAATCGAACAAGCAGTATTTTTTCAACTACTTTGCTTATTGTATTCAATAGACTTATAGGTCTGTAGCTTTGTGGTAGATTTGGTTGTTTTCCTGGCTTTAATATTGGTACCACATTAGAACATTTCCATGACACAGGAAAGTATCCATTTTTAAAAATTTTATCTGCTATTCGTGTAAGTAGAATAATAGCTTTAATAGGCAACTGTTTAATTGCTAAGTTCTGTATACCATCTGGTCCTGGAGCTTTCTTATTAGACAGTTTCTTTATAAATAAATCAATAAGCCTTTTATTTCTTGCCTTTTTACAAATTTTAAACATGATTATACTATTGTGTGTATTTACAGAACATTAATGTAATATGTAATACAAACTCAGTACACGATGTATAGATTTAGTCGGCGAGAACCCCGGGTTGGGTATAGGCCTCCTCCAAAGATACCCATGCTTCTCTATCTTGTGCAATATCTCTCCAGATCGTGCCAGCTGTTCGTCTCAGGTCGTCTTCCCATCTGGTTAGTGGTCTTCCACGATTTCGCTTACCCGCTGGACCATTCCACGATGTTACTCTCTTTGACCATCTTTTATCTGTGCATCGCACAACGTGTCCGGCCCATCTCCATTTTTGTTTTAATGCATAAGTTACAGCGTCGGTTGCTTTTGTGATTTTTCTTATCTTGGTATGTCTGATTTTATCTAACTTTCTGATATGTAACATGCTCCTCTCCAGTCACCTTTGACAGGTTTTCCCCTTTTTATGGTTTTGGATGAAAATTTCCACGTCTGGCAGCCATAAGTAAGGCATGGTAGCAGGCTAGAGTTCAACACTTTTGTTTTGATATCTATCGGCATATTGCTTTTGAATATTTCTTTTAAATCCCAATATTTATTCCAAGTTTTTTGTATCCTTCTTTCTACTTCATATTTGTCGTTATTTTTGTCAACTTAATAGTTTTCCCAAGTATATGTAATTATCGACGTAATCAATTGGCTTGTTATTGATTAGTATTGGAAATTTTCGTCTGTTGTTTGTTAATGTTTTTGTTTTGGTTAAATTCATCTCCAAGCCAACCTGGACGCTGACTTGATGCAAGGACTCCAACATGAATTGCATTTGACCGGCCGATTCTGATAAAAGCACAATATCGTCCGCAAATCTAAGATGACTTAGATGTTTGCCTTTTATATAGATGCCTAATTTACGCCAATCCAGCTTTCCAATAATGTTCTCTAGGATTGAAATAAACATTATTGGAGAGAGAGGATCCCCCTGCCTTACGCCTCTTTTTATGGGAAAACTTGGACCATTAGACTCTAGTTTGATTCTTCCTTTGATGTTATTGTATATACTTTGTATGGTCTTTATGTATATTTCTTCAACTCCTTGCTCTCGCAAGCTTTCCCATATGCTGTTGTGTAAAACGGAGTCAAAAGCTTTCTGGTAGTCTATGAAAGTTAAATATAATGTTCTCTGTTGCTCCTGATATTTTTCTATAATTAGCTCTATTGTATGAATGTGGTCAATTGTAGAGAATCTTTTCTTGAAACCCGCTTGTTCCACGGGTTGTTTCCTTTCTAGTGTTGTACTTATTCTTTTGTTTATAATTGTAGAGAATAGTTTAAAAAGCCTAGGTAGTAGGCTAATAGGTCTATAGTTGCCAATATTTTTGGGATCTCCTTTATTATATATTAGTATTATGTTTGCTTCGGACCACTGAAAGGGCGTTATAGAGTGCTGGAGTATTAGGTTGAATAGTTTTGCTAACGGTGTAGCCAAAATTAACTGAGCATTTATTAGAGCTTCATTTGAGATGTTGTCGGGACCTGGACATTTTTCTTTTTTTAGTTTCTTTATAGTTTCAACCACTTCGGATTCGTTGATCTCTATGAAGTCATTAAGTTGGCATTCTTTATCGTTATAATATGATGTAGTAATCGTGTTAGTATTGTCACTGTACAGATTAGTATAAAACTCTGTAGCCGTAGTTACAATGTCTTTTTGTTTTTGTATAGATTTGTCCAGGTTTTTTAATTCTTTTATCCAGCGATTATTTGTACGAAGTGTTTCAAATGGTTTCTTCGTGCTACCAGAAAGCAGTAGTTGGCTCATTATAGTGTCTTGTCTGTATTTTGAGTAGTCACTTTTTATATATTTATTAATTATTTTGTACAAAGCAGAGAGTTCGTTTTTCATAGCACGAGTTTTGTTCTTGGTTGATTATAGTGTTTTTCTTCTTTGTAGCAGTTTTACTGTTTTCTCTTGTAATATTTTGTGTTTTTGCTTACTTCTCTTGGTATGTGCAAGTTGTTGGCTTTCTAAAATAGCGTTACTAATGGTATCGTAATAGTTTTGTATCATATCCCTTGCTTGTTGATTTGCTAGCACAGGTAATGTAGATTTAAGATGGTTCTTATAAATTTCTATTTGCTTTGCACTATTGAATTGACAAACTGGTTTATTGGTAAAACGCGCTCTGCTTGGTTTATGTTTAGATATTTTTACTGTACCTCTGATGGCGCGATGGTCAGATGGGTAGTTCAGGTTTAAGACTTCGAAGTTTGTAAATGATCGAATTTGGTTTGTGAGAATGTAATCAATCTCGTTTTTATGTCCATTCGGCGACTTCCAGGTCTATTTCCGGTTTGGTTTTTTCTTAAAGCAGGTATTTACTATTGTTAGCTTGTGTATAAGTGCAAAGTCAACAAGTTTCTGTCCTCTGTTTTCCTTGTGCCAAAGCCGTGTTCTTTCACGACTAATTCCTGGTATTTTTTTGATGTGCCCACCTTCGCGTTGAAGTCACCCATAAGTATGACGTGTTTGTGCGCCGTTTTTAATGCTTCCTCAATTGACTCATATAATTCGTCGATATCCGTTTCTTTTGCATCTGACGTAGGAAAGTAGACATAATGAATGGATATCGTATGACCTCCTATGTCTATATTAAGTATGGCTAAACGCTCCGATATACCAATAAAGCTTTCTATGTTATTTTTTATCTCCTTGTTTATTATGAAACCTACTCCGTATTGACCTGCTGTCTGTCCTATATAGCAAACAATAAAGTTATCATATTCTTTAATTTCACAACCTTGACGTCTTACCTCTAAAATTCCCATTATATCATAGTTTATAGCGCTTAAACAATTTTCTAATTATAATTGTCGTTCATATGTTGATAGAGTCTTGACATTGAATGTAAGTATTTTAAGTAAGCAATTTTTATTGTTGCTTGGTGTTATAGTTTTCTTTGGAAGGTTGTGGTCATAATCCTCCACGGTGGCCAACAGGGTTGGAGGATTTGTTATGTTATGTTTCGTTGAATAGTTGTTTGTTGGGTTTATACGGAGAGGAGCAGCTGTTTGCTACGCATTACTTTTTGTAGTTTCTTGTCCCTGTGCTGTATTTTTTGCAAGGAAATTTAGCATGCTCGGTTTGTTTACTCCTTCGGTAATGCTGTTAGATCTTCTCAGTGATATCTCTTGATGTTATGGCTTATTTTTTTTGTTTGTCTGTGTAATTCTTCCTTTTGACATTTCTTCTGTGAATTTTGATGGCGATGCAGAAAACTTTCTTTTGGATGTTTGTTTAGGTATGACTAGTTTGTCATATTTTCGGAAAGCCATGTTGCCATTTTCTCTCCCTATTTTCAGCTGTTCTTGTAATTGTCTTCTTTTTTCTAGGATCTGTTTTGGGTAATCTTCCTTCATATAGTAGCACGTGTCGCGCAGTGCTTTTTTCTGTTTCAATATATTTATCTTAGTGCTGAGATTTGAGAAGGATATCAGAGTAGGTCGTGGTTTATCGCCCTTTTTTCCTAGCCTTCTAACTACTTGTAGATCGGCATCTGTTAATTTGATTGAAAAGTGTAGGTCCAACCAATTGAGCATATGTTTTTGTAAGGTTTCGTATGAAGATTCTAGTTCTTCGATACCGAAAATAACTATGTTTCTTTGTCTCGCCTGTTTTTCTAGGAAGTAGATCCTCTTCTCTTGGTTGTCTACTATCTCCTTGAGTTTCACATATTTCTCTTCCAAAGCAAGAAGTTTTTCCTCTAATATCCTGTTGATGTTTTGTGTGATCTGTTCTGTAACCTTTAATACACTGTTACAAATCTCTTTTTTCTGGTCGTGAAGTTCCAGCTGAATTTTTTTAAGAGCTTTCATAATTTCATCCATGATTATTTTCGAATTAATTTTATAGTTTGTTTTTTGTAAGTTACACCCTCTAGTGGCGGCGATGCTCTGCAAGATGGCTTAACCGGTTATAAAAGGTGTTTGTACTTGGGCTGCTCGCTCACTACGGACTGTTTATTGTCTAAGATGGCCTCACACACGGCGTGTTAACACAAAACAGCAGCAAATTCGCTTTGACCCGCACGATGGTGTTTGTACTTGGGCTGCTCGCTTACTACTGACAGTTTGTTGTCTAAGATGGCCGCACACACGCCGTGTTTACACAAAACAGCAGCAAATCCGCTTTGACCCGCACGATGGTGTTTGTACTTGGGCTGCTCGCTCACTACTGACAGTTTATTGTCTAAGATGGCCTCACACACGCCGTGTTTACACAAAACAGCAGCAAATCCGCTTTGACCCGCACGATGGTGTTTGTACTTGGGCTGCTCGCTCACTACTGACAGTTTATTGTCTAAGATGGCCTCACACACGCCGTGTTTACACAAAACAGCAGCAAATCCGCTTTGACCCGCACGATGGTGTTTGTACTTGGGCTGCTCGCTCACTACTGACAGTTTATTGTCTAAGATGGCCTCACACACGCCGTGTTTACACAAAACAGCAGCAAATCCGCTTTGACCCGCACGATGGTGTTTGTGCTTGGGCTGCTTGCTCACTACTGACAGTTTATTCAGACAGTTTCTTAATAATATTTATAACTTCCGCAACAGTTACTATCTCTATTTTGTGATTTTTGTTATAAGTATTGTTTATATATTGCCTTACACTGGAACTAACAGTCTGTTCAAAAGCATTTTGGGTAATAGAAAGATTGTACTGATGTGCTAATTCGAAGTTAGATGCTAAAATTTCGGCCTTTTGTTCGGGTGTTGTTGCAAAGTTATTGGAATTTGTATGTAAATATGGTATCGGAGCAAAAGTTTGGGTCAGTATTTTTGCAGTGTACCAAATTTTATTTGGATAATAGTTAATATTTGTTAGTTTATCAGCCCATATAGTGATTATTCTAGTAAGCCAGTTTAAATGTTCTTTGAGGAACGTGGCACCTGATTTTTGCCACAACTTTTTAATTTGATTTTTTAATTTAATTTTGGATATAATTTCCAAAGGTAAACTAATTGTTTGCGTTGAAGTGGACTTTCGCAATGGAATGGTTTTACTTATGGCATCAGTAATAGTAGTTGTTAGGTGTTCTACAGCTTGATCTATACCAGTGATTCCCAAAGTGGGCGCCAGCGCCCCCTTGGGGGCGCTTCGGCCATTCTGGGGGGCGGTGATGGGTTTTGGTGTATTTAGGGGGCGATGCTTAGTTGTAAGGGGCGTTTAAGGCACAAAACTAAAAAAATATAATATTAATATTATATATAAATAAATGATTAAAATTAACACTGAATTATATAAAGATAATATTTTAGTTAAAGTTATTCAAACATATCTGCATGGGTGTATTAGTAAATACATCCGTTTTAAAACTGTGCACCGCCAATTCTTGTTTCGCAAAAGGTTTAATGAAAAGAATGGTTCATACGTTTTTTCGTGTGTAGATAATTTGTATAACTTTTCAAAAGCGTGTAACTTTACCAAATTTTGTAAGAGATTCTAAGAGATTTTTTTAAGAGATTCTGTAAGATTGGCGGATATATGATCATTATTTGTCGTGCTATTAATTATATTTCTCTGATATCTACCCGTAACTGTCCACTTGAATGCCGCGTTTTGTAAAATAGATTTATCGGGGCCTAGTATAATTCTTTCGTTACCTAAAATTTCACAAAACCATATTTATTTCGCGCGGAATATTTAAGTGCGAATCCAAAAGTTTTAATATATTTTCGTAAGCACAAAGGCATTTATATTTTTTGCAAATGTACCATCTTCATTAAATATTTCTAAATTTGTAAAATTATTCTATTTAGTCCAACAACACCGTGGAACTTGGCTTCTTGATTGAGATTTAACGCATAATTTTTGGAATAGCGATTTTGATATTGTATTAGTTTCCGAGTCTAAATTCACTATTGCTTGAATTTTAATGCGACTCTCTTTATTACTTTTTGCGAACAAATTTACCGTAGGTACGAGCGCACACCCCGTCATTCCCTTTCCTTCACATTAAAATTATAATCGAAATATATCGATTGGCTTCTAAATTTTTAAAATCGATTTATGCGTTTTCAAGCAAACATCGTTGAAAGTTCTAATTTTGACAAACGCCATAAAAACGATACCAATTTTTGCAAACTTTGACGAATTTTCAAAATTTAACTTGTCGTAGGACCGTAATATTTTAGTATGATCTATAAGACTGTGGCATCTAGGGGCCGTTCAAGTATTACGTAAGCACTATAGGGGGGCGGGGGGGTTATTGATTTCTTATTTTGGGTGATATTTTGGTGACAGCTTTGCTTACTATTGCTGACAAAGGGGGATGAGCGGGTAAATGATTGTACTAAATCTGCTTACGTAATACTTGAACAATCAAAAAAAAACAAAAATTGTCTAAAAAATTACTACTACTTATATTAAAAAAAACACTTTATTACAAGAAAACGGCCTGGCCGAACATTACCAAAAACTAATCAGGTCGATTCCCAACCAATATGTTTCGAACAGTTTTTGAATTTTCAAAATCGATTCAAAATTGCGGGCTAAAACGTGGACGAAATTTTTTTCACTTTTCTGCAATTCACAAAGAAACTGTTTGGCCGATCGTCGGACAAAACTGAGAAACGTTAGTCCTCATCGAGATACATCGAATGGCTTTTAAATTTTTCAAATCGGTCCAGCCATTTTTGAGAAAACGAAGAGTTACGAGTTGTTGGTCTCATTCGATTCAGAATGGCTTGAAACGTCGAGAAAATATAAAATCAGCGAATCTGATTTTTTGATGAAAACGAACTTTTCCTTCGGAAAGTTTGTAAGGGGCGCTGAGTAACATTTTTTCTGGAAAGGGGGCGGTAGGTGAAATAAGTTTGGGAATCACTGATCTATACTATCATTGTTGTCGATTTGTCTGTTGTGACATATATTAGCATTTATTATTTTCTTATAGAGCAGCCAATTGGCTTTATTATAATCTAAAACATTCTTGTAGGATTGAGGATTGTCGTCAAGTGGGTTAAAAATACTTATAAGAACTGGATTATGATCTGAGTTAAATAAAGATTTGGTTATAGGTTCAGAAAGAATAGATAGGTTTTTTGTAAGAGTTAAATCTATTGTACTATGGTCTTGATTTGGTATCGCAGAAAATCTAGTTGGAGTCTGAGGAAAATGTAGTTGAATGGTATTATGGTTTTTGTTTAAGTACTTAAATAGTTTGAGTCCATTTGTATTATTATATTTACAATTCCACATTATGTGTTGCGCATTAAAATCACCAGCTACAATAACTCTTGGATTTAAGTTAAATATTTTATGTAAGTCTGCATGCAATAGTTTTGCAGAAGGAACATATATGGAGACAATAGTTATTTTACGTCCTCTATTGAACACATTCATAGCAGTGATTTCAGAGTGTTTTACAGATAGTAACGGTAGTTCTTCATGTCTGATACAAGCTTTTATAAATATTGTCGTACCACCCCATCATGTCATGTTTCTGTCATTCCGGTATATTTTGTAGTCGTTCATGTATAATTTGTCAGTGGGTTTTAAGTGAGTCTCATTTATTAATACGATGTCTAAGTCCATTGTAACGATCGTTTGTCTGAGTTCATCAATGTTATTTTTCATTCCATTTGAATTAAAAAAACATTATTTTTATTCCATACTTGTCAATTTGGGCATTTAGTAAGAAAGTTTAAAATTGTAGTATATTTTTCATTGTATGTCATGTTAGTATTTATAGTCTTTGTAAGTGCATAAAGTTCCCTGAAAATTTTTATTACCTCAGGATCTGAAAAAAGCAACTTGATTTGACTAACTGCAGCAAAAATGCCCTCGGTGGAGTTAAAATCAGGATCTTGATTCGATGAAAATGATGGTGTACTTCTTTGTTCAGTATTAGCTTGAAATTTTGGTAGTTCCATCTGGATAGTGTGTCTGGCATCTCTCGGCTTCAGCGTTTCAAAATAGCTTTTTGTCATAGGTTTAGGTTCAATGGCTGCATGAATCTGTTATTTTTAGCCTTGTAATTTAGTAAGGATGTACACTTTGAATAGTTTGCTGGGTGATAGTCTTTACAAATGACGCACTGAGGCTTTTCTTCTGATGATTTTTGGCAGCAACCAGGAGGATGTGCTTTTGGGCATTTAATGCATCTATATTTCGGGAAATTTAGCACCCAAGAACATCACCGTAACAGATCCAAAGATTCCACCTATCATCGTCAAAGGCCAGCTGGATTTAAAAGTGATCAAATATATCAAAGATACGACGAAAATAATATTCAGGACCCAATATTTAAAACCCCAATTACACAAAATTTTCGCCGATACGATTGCAGATCACGAAAAATTAAAAAGCATACTAAGGGATTGTGATTTTCAATTTTACACCTATACTATGCAGCACGACATCCCTAAGAAAATCACTATCACTGGCCTAAATCCAGACATGACTGAAACGGTGGTTCTAGAAGAGCTGAAAGCCAAGGGCATTAAGGTAAAGCAGGTGGTCCAAATTAAGAAGAAGGAATCGGACGGCAGTCAGCGCAAACTCCCTATATATATTGTCCTTCTAGATAAGGAACAAGAGATGGCCAAACTAAAGGAAATAAACAATATAGAAGGGCATATATTCAAATGGGAGAGTTACAGGCCACTAAATAAGACTATACAGTGCCACAAGTGCCTGAACTTCGGCCATACCTCGTACACGTGCGACATGCGGTATAGGTGCATAAAATGCACGAACGTGCACCCACCGGGAGTGTGCACGAAGCCACCAACCGAGGACCCGAAATGCGTGAACTGCCAAGAGAACCACCCGGCTAACTACTCACAATGCCCAGCTCTAATTAACTATAGAGCAAAAAGGGATAAAGATGCGCAAAAGAGACACCAAACATACAGGCCAGCGCCAACACCCGCGCCGCTGACGAGGAGCTTCTCGTCAGCTTTAAAACCCACCAACGATGGCCATAACAACAGATCTGCGTTTCCTGAACTCCCGGTACCATCATCACCACGAACACAGCCGGCCTCCCAGTATCCATCGCCGAAGATCCAGCCAGCACCAGAACCGATCCAGCCAGCATCCTCACGAATCCGGCCTACCACCAGCCAGTCCGATCCAGACCTGAGTACACCGGAGGGACTATTTACTGTTATGGGCGAGATCAGGAAGTTCTTCGCGGATCCCGAGGTAAGACAAATTTTCAGTGAGCTTTATAAACTGACAAAGACATTGAACACAAATATGACTTACAATGACAAATACACAACCATACTTAACTTTTTAACGGCATGCCCATAAAGCATGCACGCGACATACACATAATGTACTTCAACTCCAACGGACTCAAAAACAACGTAAGCGAACTGAAATAGACTATAACAAAATATGACTTGGACATTGTACTAATTAACGAGACACACCTGAAACCTACGGACAGACTTTACATCAACAACTACAAAGTATACAGGAACGACAGACCGACAAATTCACGCGGATGGGGAGGCACTGCAATATTGATCAAGTCTAATATCAGACACGAGCAAGTGCCAAACCTGACAGCGGGCGGTTCTGAAATAACAACTATTAATGTATACAAAAGGGGTCACAAAGTGACTATAATATCGATTTACATCCCGGCAAGCGGACTGCAACTGACGGACCTACAAAACCTACTTGACTCAAACACACACGTCTTAATGGCAGGAGACTTTAACGCGCAACACACATCATGGAACTGCAACTACAACAACGCGAACGGAATCCGACTCTACGAATATCTGACGGAACACAACACCACGGACGCACAACTACACTATCCTGACACGCCGACCAGATACGCTACCGTACAGACACACCATCACAGCACAATCGATCTGGCCTTGACAAAAAACCTTCACATAACATCCGAACCCATAACTAGAACACTTTTCAACTCTGATCATAACCCTGTTTTTATGACTATCTCTGACAGACTCGACGTCGACAATACTCCAGAACGCAACATTTTGGATTATTCCAGAGCCAACTGGCCACTTTTTAGAGAAATTATTACAGACAATATACGACACACGATACCCATAGAGACCAATACAGACATAGAGGAGGCTGTGACACATCTGACACGGACGATCACGGACACGATCCAACACATAATACCGCTGCGACACGCAAATACATCCACATTTGACACGCTTCCTCAACAAATATTAGTAAAAATTAAATTAAAGAACAATATAAAGAAACTGTGGCAACGTACTGATGACAGACTACTAAAGGAACACGTAAACAGACTGACAAAAATTATTCATAATGAGATACGTGAGCATCGGAATGACACTTGGACTAAAAAACTAGAAACCATCAACACTGACCCGCACAAAGTTTGGCAAACAGCCAAAAGACTGACGAGGAAAACAACACCTATCCCGCCACTTAAACTACCTGACAACAACTACGCCACGACACCAGCAGACAAAGCAGAAATTTTAGCAACACACTTTGAAAACATACACAGACAAAACGCCGACATGTCCAACGCAGACTTAAGACGAGACGTACGCAATTCTATTCAAAATTTTACTGAACAATTTAACGACAAAGACCTACGAATAGACCCTGCCACAGTTTCAGAAATAAAGTTGACCATCAGAAAACTACCGAACAGGAAAGCACCCGGACCGGACGGACTACAAAATATAATACTGAAACAACTACCAACGAACGCATACATACTAATCACACGACTGGTTAACCGTATAATGGCCAAAGGCCACTTTCCTGCTTCATGGAAAACATCGACCATATTTCCTATCCTGAAGCCGAGGAAACAGCCAGACTCTCCGCAAAATTACAGACCAATCAGCCTCCTCAATACAATGAGCAAAGTCACCGAAAAGATTCTGCTCAAACGCATCAACAGACACATCAGACGAAACAAGATTATACCAGACACACAGTACGGCTTTAAGGAACAGCACTCTACGTTACATCCACTGACAAAACTAATAGAAAACACTGTACTCAACTTCAATAGACGAAACCATACCGGATTGGTGTTGCTCGATTTTGAGAAGGCTTTTGACACCATCTGGATGGACGGACTGATACACAAATTCATAACCCTTAACTTTCCACCATACATCACAAAACTACTCCATTCTTACCTTGCAGACCGTAATTTCACAGTTCAAGTAGACAACACACCCTCGACGATTAAACAAGTGACAGCGGGAGTGCCGCAGGGCTCGATCCTGGGACCGTCCTTGTTTAACGTCTACATCCACGACATGCCCACCGACGCCGACACAACGCTACTGACATTTGCTGACGACACTGCCATTTACAGATCATCACGATCACCAACTCTACTGACTACAAAAATACAAAGTCATATAGACGCCCTGACTGATTACACGGAAAAATGGCAAATTAAAATTAATCATTCTAAAACAGAAGCAATTTTCTTTACAAAAAGCCGTTGGTCCATTACACTTACTGACTTGACAAAACTAAAGGTAATGGGCCATGAAGCTGAGTGGTCCAAGGAAGTCAAATACCTTGGCGTAACCTTGGACTATAGACTCAGCTTCACAAAACATACGAATACAAAAATTGGACAGGCTTACGGGATGATGAATCTACTGAGACCCCTTTTGAACCACAACAGCCCGCTAAGCGTGAAAAACAAGCGGACACTTTACTTGACACTCATAAGACCGTTACTGACATACGCCGCTCCGGCATGGAACGCGACAACCAAGACCAACAGACGGAGACTACAAATAGCACAGAACAAAGCACTGAGACTAGTACTCGACAAATCAAGAGACCCACTGACGAGACACTACTACCCAACAAAATATTTACACAAACAGACAGACATACCGACTATACTGGAACACATAAAAAAGCTCACTGAAAATTTCTACCAGAAATGTAGGGATCACGATAACAGTACCATCCGAGCATTAGGCCAATACACTTCAGAAATGATTTGGTACGGGAAGTATGCCATGCCTAACTACCTGATCGAGCCCGAAGTAAATACATAAGCCATAAAACACTGACAATAGAATTTTTTTTTAGGAGAAAAACTTTTCTCCTTTTTTTTGTTCTTGTGAAATAATAATAATAAAATACTGTATAAATATAATGTAATATAAAACTATACATTTTTGGGTAGAATACCTAAAGGTAGAAAAACCCACATTTAATTCAATGTATGTACCGAAATAATGAATAAATTTTTTTCTGTCTGTCTGTCTGTCTGTCTGTCGGCAAGATCATACTTCACAGGATCATTTCTGTAGTATGTCTTCATAATCTCTTCACTCAAATGTGGAGTTGATGCGACCTCGAAGATGATTTGTAGCTTCGCACTCTGAGCGTGAGAAAGATGTTGAACTTCGTTTGGAGTTCGATCATCATCGATGACCGTTCGCCAAAGTTCTTTGTGAATTTTGGTCATGGGTGTGATGCATTCTGAGAGGTATCTTTCTAAACATCATATATTATGTTATCGGCATCCCAAAAACAACCACAATATTGCGTTTCTGATATTTTTAAATTATTAATATTTAAACCGAAAGGTTAGAGGTTCAAGCCCACTTGGGGCGTAAAATAAGTATTGTTTATACCCATTATTGTTCAATTATTATAATTAATGTTTATGCTATATATCGTTTACTCCTTCAATCATCAACGATACGACAGTTCGGCTGTTAACCGAAAGGTTGGTGGTTCGTGCCCACCCGGGGGCGTAAAATACTTATTATTTGTACCCTGGAATATTCAATGAATATTGTTCATACCAAATAGTATTTGATGATGATATTGTTCCTCATATATGTAGTTTACCCCTACTATTGTCAGTGACACGACAAGACCTTCCGTGGCGCAATTGGCTAGCACGTTCGGCTGTTAATCAAAAAGTTGGTGGATCGGGCCCACATGGGGACGTACAATAATTTTGATTTATACCCTTTGTTGTTCAATAATTATAATTATTATTTATGCTTTATATACTTTGCTCCTTCTATTATCGGTAGCACAATAAGAGGCTCCGTGGCGCAACAGCCTAGCGCGTTCGGCTGTTAACCAAAAGTTGGTGGTTTGAGCCGACTGCTTAACACTTTTGCCTCAATTCTATAGTAACAACTCAGCAGTTGAATAATTTTGAGTTAATATAATTTTTTTCTACCCATATTGAACCTTGCATTTAATATTAACAAGGTGCAACAAAAGTAAAAAAGTTGATTCCGTCGGCCCGGAATCGAGCCAGGATCAACAGCTTGGAAAGCAACTATTCTGACCATTACAACACCGACGCCTAATATATAGCATTTAATTATGATGTAATATCTTAAAGTTGTAACTTGATATGAAAAAATGCTGACCACCTACGCTTATCATTTTTGCCTCAGTTGTATAGTAACAACTCAGCAGTTGAATAATTTTGAGTCGGTTTAATTTTGTTTCTACCCATATTGAATCTTGCATTTAATATTGACAAGGAGCAACAAGAAAGTAATAAATGTGATTGCGTCGGCCGGGAATCGAACCCGGATCAACTGCTTAGAAGGCAACTACGCTAACCGTTACACCACCAACTACCATATTGTATTCAATTATGTTGTAATATCTTATAGTTGTAACTTACTAAGTTGACATTAAAAAATGGTGATCATTACACCACCTACGCTTATCATTTTTGCCAACTCAGCAGTTGAATAATTTTGAGTCGGTTTAATTTTGTTTCTACCCATATTGAACCTTGCATTTAATATTGACAAGGAGCAACAAGAAAGTAATAAATGTGATTGCGTCGGCCGGGAATCGAACCCGGATCAACTGCTTGGAAGGCAACTATGCTGACCACTACACCACCGACGCGTTGCATGTTGCATTCAATTATGGTGTAATATCTTTTAGTTGTAAGTTATTAAGTTCATACAATCAAAAATTGATATTTTATTTTTGAATCAATGTTCAATTATTATAATTAATATTTATGCTATATGTCGTTTACTGCTACAATTATTGTTTATGCCCATTATTGTTCCAATGGTTATAATTATTGTTTATGCTATATATACTTTACTCCTACTTTTATTAACAGCACGACAAGATCCTCCGTGGCGCAACAGCCTAGCGCGTTCGGCTGTTAACCAAAAGGTTGGTGGTTCGAGCCAACTGCTTAATACTTTTGCCTCAATTCTATAGTAACAACTCAGCAGTTGAATAATTTTGAGTTGGTATAATTTTTTTTCTACCCATATTGAACCTTGTATTTAATATTAACAAAGTGCAACAAAAGTAAAAAAGTTGATTCCGTCGGCCTGGAATCGAGCCAGGATCAACAGCTTGGAAGGCAACTATGCTGACCATTACACCACCGACGCCTAATATATAGCATTTAATTATGATGTAATATCTTAAAGTTGTAACTTAATATTAAAAAATGGTGATCATTACACCACCTACGCTTATCATTTTTGCCTCAGTTGTATAGTAACAACTCAGCAGTTGAATAATTTTGTTTCTACCCATATTGAATCTTGCATTTAATATTGACAAGGAGCAACAAGAAAGTAATAAATGTGATTGCGTCGGCCGGGAATCGAACCCGGATCAACTGCTTGGAAGGCAACTATGCTAACCGTTACACCACCAACTACCAAATTGTACTCAATTATGGTGTAATATCTTATAGTTGTAACTTATAAGTTCATACAATCATATAAAATTGATATTTTATTTTTGAATCACATATTTATTTTTGACATGGAGCAACCAGAAACATATGAAAAAAAATTTAACACACATTTGCTTAAGATTCCACATGACCAAATTATTGACATTGAATATTATTGAATTATATATGACAAAGGAATTTTAGGAGTCCATCCGGACTCTCCAAAAATTGCCATAGCCCACGGTATTTCACGTGGTCTCGGCGGGTTATTGGTAAAAGTTTTCAACCAGCAATAATCGCACCTCGGATGAACCTCATTGGTTACGATATCGCCACTGCGCAATGCTAACAGACGGGGCAGTATGGAGGGATTATATCCTTACATGCGCAGTACACGCAGCGAGTGTTAAGGGTTCTTAAGGCTGGTATCAAATGTTGAAATTATCAATTGCCATATAAAGCTTAGTTGCACTATCCACTGCGCCAGTGGTAATAAACTAACTGATAAAGTTTATTGCAAGTTTTTGTATGTAGACAGCAAATTGCCAAGACATCACAAATAATTTCTTGTAATCATTTGATATTTCCGTGAAAATTCAAGCCACAAAATTTAGATCAAAATTCTAACGCATAAAGGGCTATAGTTTATTGTAATTTTTAGTGAAATTAATTATCATTTGCAAAAGTGAACTATACAATATATGGTCATTAAACAATACAGTTTTATGAAACATCCCTTGTGGGGATCGAACCCACGACCTTTGGATTAGAAGTCCAACGCGCTATCCACTGCGCCAAAGGGACCTCAGCCCGACAAAAATTTTTGTTTACATTGTTTATTAAATATTATATCTGATATTGACATAGTGTAAAAAAAAACTTACAGATATATGTTATTAATTAGGTATAATAATAATCCGTTATTTTGTTCATGAACTACATATTTGTTAGTGACATGGAACCACAACGTCGGCCCAGAATCGAACCCGGATCAAGTGATTGGAAGGCAACTATGCTGACCATTGCACCACCAACGCTTAGCAATTTTACCTCCATTCTGTCGTAGCATCTCAGTAGTTGTATAACCTTGAATTAATATTATTTTGGACCTTTGATTACCGGCGAGGGCGTAAAATATTTACATTTTGATCAAAAGCAAATTGATCAGCCAAAATACTTGAAAAAAAAATGTAATTTTTCTACTAATACAATATGTGATACACTACATATCAAAAGACACTTAGACATGGTGAACTGATAAAACTCCACACAAAATTCACTGCGTATTGGTACTCTTTGTGAGTATGTTTATTTGATCTCTAGATGGACTTGTCTCATTTAAACCGACATATGCCATTTGATAAGTTACCTCAAAAAATAGTTCAGGAATAGCTTGGCTCGGTGTGAAGCATTCTGTCGGCAAGAGAAGAGAAGAGCTGAGCTGGAAGGCGGTTACGAAGAGACTCGGAGTAGAGAGCTGATAGCTGTAGCTGACTTGTATCGTTTCTGAAGTATACGACCCGGAAGTACAAGAGTATAGTGAAATTTAAAGTTATTAGAAGCTAGTTTATTTTGAAGAATATTTTGTAAGTATTATTACAAGAAGATAAACAATATCTATAGTCAGGTGGGTGTCCCCACCACAGAGTTTCCTAGGCATAAGCCTAGGAAATCTATAAAATGACTAGAAATCAAAAATAGTAAACCAACAATGGTACGAAGTAAAAAGAATAAAAAAGAGAACAGGTTCCAGTCACTTACTGACCGGAGTGATATGGATACTGATCTTGAACTTGAAGAATTTACAAAAGTTAAGTCAAGAAAGCGTGGCCAAAAACAGAAAACAATGGAAGTCATACAGGGGAATAATGACACGAAACCTATAGCAGAAAAGGTACCACCAATAATAGTAAAACATAACTTAGACCTCAGGGCTATAAACTACATCAGAGACGTTACGAAAGTTAATTTTACTATACAATATATTAAAACGCATACCCATAAAATAAGACACTAGTAGATCATAACAAGATAAAGAGTACATTAAGAGATTGCAGTTACCAATTTTATACGTATTCCACTGAAGAAACAACAAAGAAAATCACACTAACAGGCTTACATCCAGCAATTACTGAATTAGAGGTATTTGAATTACTGAGTGTACGACGTATTCTTGTGCAAAAGGTCATACAATTAAAGAAAACCTATTCTGATGGACAAAAACATAATCTACCAATTTATGCTTGACAAATCGCAAGACATGTCAAAAGTAAAAGAAATAACAAACTTAAATGGTCACATTATTAAATGGGAAATGTATAAGCCAAATTTCAAAATCCTACAATGTCATAAATGTTTAAGTTTTGGACATACGTCTTACTCGTGTGATATGAAATATAGATGCATTAAATGCACAAAAGCACATTCTCCTGGCTGCTGCCAAAAATTATCAGAAGAAAAGCCCCAGTGCGTTAACTGTAAAGACTATCACCCAGCAAACTATTCAAAGTGTACATCCTTACTGAATTACAAGGCTAAAAAACAACAGATTCATGCAGCCATTGAACCTAAACCTATGACAAGAAGCTATTCTGAAACGCTGAAGCCGAGAGATGCCAGACACACTGTCCAGATGGAACTACCAAAATTCCAAGCTATTCCTGAACAAAGAAGTATACCATCAACTTCATCGAATCAAGATCTTGATTTTAACTCCACCGAGGGCATTTTTGCTGCAATAAGACAAATCAAGTTGCTTTTTCAGATCCTGAGGTAATAAAAATTTTCAGGGAACTTTATGCACTTACAAAGACTATAAATACTAACATGACATACAATAAAAAATATACTACAATTTTAAACTTTCTTACTAAATGCCCATAATTGACAAGTATGGTATAAAAATAATGTTTTTCAATTCAAATGGAATAAAAAATAACATTGATGAACTCAGACAAACGATCGTTACAATGGACTTAGACATCGTATTAATAAATGAGACTCACTTAAACCCACTGACAAATTATACATGAACGACTACAAAATATACCGGAATGACAGAAACATGACAGGATGGGTGGGTACAGCAATATTTATAAAAGCTTGTATCAGACATGAAGAACTACCGTTATTATCTGTAAAACACTCTGAAATTACTGCTCTAAATGTGTTCAATAGAGGACGTAAAATAACTATTGTCTCCATATATGTTCCTTCTGCAAAACTATTGCATGCAGACTTACATAAAATATTTAACTTAAATCCAAGAGTTATTGTAGCTGGTGATTTTAATGCACAACAATAATGTGGAATTGTAAATATAATAACACAAACGGACTCAAACTATTTAAGTACTTAAACAAAAACCATGATACCATTCAACTACATTATCCTCAGACTCCAACTAGATTTCCTGCGATACCAAATCAAGACCATAGTACAATAGATTTAGCCCTTACAAAAAAATCTATCTATTCTTTCTGAACCTATAACCAAATCTTTATTTAACTCAGATATAATCCAGTCTTTATAAGTATCTCTAACCCACTTGACGACAATCCTCAATCCTACAAAAATGTTTTAGATTATAATAAAGCCAATTGGCTGCTCTATAAGAAAATAATAAATGATAATATATGTCACAACAGACAAATCGATAACAATGATAGTATAGATCAAGCTGTAAAACACCTAACAGCTACTATTACTGATGCCATAAGTAAAACCATTCCATTGCGAAAGTCCACTTCAACACAAACAATTAGTTTACCTTTGGAAATTATATCCAAAATTAAATTAAAAAATCAAATTAAAAAGTTGTGGCAAAAATCAGGTGCCACGTTCCTCAAAGAACATTTAAACAGGCTTACTAGAATAATTACTGAGGACATTAGGGTTTATCGTAATAAAATATGGGCTGATAAACTAACAAATATTAACTATTATCCAAATAAAATTTGGTACACTGCAAAAAGACTGACCCAAACTTTTGCTCCCATACCATATTTACATACAAATTCCAATAACTTTGCAACAACGCCCGAACAAAAGGCCGAAATTTTAGCATCTAACTTCGAATTAGCACATCAGTACAATCTTTCTATTACTCAAAATGCTTTTGAACAGACTGTTAGTTCCAGTGTAAGACAATATATAAACAATACTTATAACAAAAATCACAAAATAGAGATAGTAACTGTTGCGGAAGTTATAAATATTATTAAGAAACTGACTAATAAGAAAGCTCCAGGACCAGATGGTATACAGAACTTAGCAGTTAAACAGTTACCTATTAAAGCTATTATTCTACTTACACGAATAACAAATAAAATTTTTACAAATGGATATTTTCCTGTGTCATGGAAATGTTCTAATGTGGTACCAATATTAAAGCCAGGAAAACAACCAAATCTACCACAAAGCTACAGACCTATAAGTCTATTAAATACAATAAGCAAAATAGTTGAAAAATTACTGCTTGTTCGATTTAATAAATTTTTAAGTGTTAATAACATCATACCAGAAACGCAATATGGTTTCAAACATGGGCATTCAGTTCTGCATCCACTAGCACAGCTAGTTGAAAATACTGTACTAAATTTTAACAAAAAGACACACACTGGTCTTGTACTAATAGATTTTGAAAAAGCTTTCGATACAATTTGGACAGATGGACTGTTGTATAAATTAATAAATTTACAATTTCCACATTACATAACAAGAGTCATAATTTCATATCTTAAAGATCGTACATTTCAAGTTCAAGTAAATAATAATCTTTCAAATCCTAAACGTATAGTAGCTGGAGTGCCTCAGGGATCCTTGCTAGGACCAACATTGTTTAACACATATATATATGATATCCCTACTGACAGCAAAACAAATACATTAACATTTGTGGACGATACTGCTGTGTTCACATCATCAAAATCAGTAGCGATGATAGCTAACAAGCTACAAAATCACATAGATAATATAGCAAAATATGCAGAAAAATCTCACATAAAAGTAAATCCCATAAAAACAGAAGCAATAATTTTTTGGAAAGGAAATAAGTTGAAAGAAAAGCCTATAGAAATAAAAATTTCAGGACAATAAATTAAATGGACAGATGAAGTTAAGTACCTAGGAGTAACACTTGACAGGAAACTTAACTTCAATACACATATAAAAAAGAAATTGGCGCAAACATATGGGCTTCTAAATCTTTTAAGACCATTATTGAACACAAAGAGTGTATTAAATATGCGTAATAAAAGAAGAATATATCTAACGTTGATCAGGCCATGTCTGATGTATGCTGCCCCAATATGGAACATGACAAATTAAAAAACTACAAATTTTACAAAACAAATCACTGAGACTAATACTGAACCTGATAGGTGACCCAACTACCGGACACTACTACTCAACAAAGCTCTTACACGAACAAGCAGACATACCGACTGTGATTAACCACATTAAGAAAATGACGGAAAACTTCTACGAAAATGCAAAGACCATACCAATAATAATATTAAACCCTCGGACAGTACACGCCTGACATCATATGGTACGGCAAATATCCAATGCCAACTACATTCTGGACAACACAAATAAGAGTATCTAATAATTTAAAGAATGTAAATTAAATATATATTTTAAGATTGTGATTTTTTTGAAGAATTTTTCGATCTTTCTTTTTTTTCGATCACAAACCATTATTTTTATTTTTAAACAAAATGTATAATTTAAAGTGGATAGATTGTAGTATTAAATAAGAGTAAAATACTTTTAGTAGTAAACTCATAAATCATGGTTATTGTATATTATATTGTAATATATTGTAATAAAACAGAAATAAACTAAAAAAAAAAAAATCTGTCGGCAAGATCATACTTCACAGGATCATTTCTGTAGTATGACTTCACAATCTCTTCACTTAAATGTGGAGTTGATGCGACCTCGAAGATGATTTGTAGCTTCGCACTCTGAGCGTGAGAAAGATGTTGAACTTCGTTTGGAGTTCGATCATCATCGATGACCGTTCGCCAAAGTTCTTTGTGAATTTTGGTCATGGGTGTGATGCATTCTGAGAGGTATCTTTCTAAACATCATATATTATGTTATCGGCATCCCAAAAACAACCACAATATTGCGTTTCTGATATTTTCAAATTATTAATATTTAAACCGAGAGGTTGGAGGTTCAAGCCCACTTGGGGCGTAAAATAAGTATTGTTTATACCCATTATTGTTCAATTATTATAATTAATGTTTATGCTATATATCGTTTACTCCTTCAATCATCAACGATACGACAGCAGCCTCCGTGGCGCAATTGGCTAGCGCGTTCGGCTGTTAACCGAAAGGTTGGTGGTTCGTGCCCACCCGGGGGCGTAAAATACTTATTATTTGTACCCTGGAATATTCAATGAATATTGTTCATACCAAATAGTATTTGATGATGATATTGTTCTCATATTTGTAGTTTACCCCTACTATTGTCAGTGACACAACAAGACCTTCCGTGGCGCAATTGGCCAGCACGTTCGGCTGTTAATCAAAAAGTTGGTGGATCGAGCCCACATGGGGACGTACAATAATTTTGATTTATACCCTTTGTTGTTCAATAATTATAATTATTATTTATATACTTTGCTTCTTCTATTATCGGTACACAATAAGATCCTCCGTGGCGCAACAGCCTAGCGCGTTCGGCTGTTAACGAAAAGGTTGGTGGTTCGAGCCAACGGCTTAACACTTTTGCCTCAATTTTATAGTATATATTTGAGTTGGTATAATTTTTTTTCTACCCATATTGAACCTTGCATTTAATATTAACAAAGTGCAACAAAAGTAAAATTTGATTCCGTCGGCCCGGAATCGAGCCAGGATCAACAGCTTGGAAGGCAACTATGCTGACCATTACACTACCGACGCCTAATATATAGCATTTATTATGATGTAATATCTTAAAGTTGTAACTCGATATTAAAAAATGCTGACCATTACACCACCTACGCTTATCATTTTTGCCTCAGTTGTATAGTAACAACTCAGCACTTGAATAATTTTGAGTCGGTTTAATTTGTTTCTACCCATATTGAATCTTGCATTTAATATTGACAAGGAGCATTCTACCTGTCCCATGCATTTTTCTGCTGGTAACAATATCTTTCATCAAAACAATTCGAAACTTTTTGATATGGCTTCATCCTCCTCAAACTACAACATTAGACAAACTTATTAAGGCGCGCACATATAAATTAGCCAGCTCTTTCAATACGATCGACGGTCTAGGTATTCAGCTTATAAATAAAACTTTCCCTCAATATCCAAACTTAGACAGAAAAAAATTCATGCTTCCCTAGTCAAACTTTTTAAAGAATTAGCTTTTTTGACATTACTGAATTTTCTCAATTTGATTTCAGTAACTATTTTCTTGCAAATCCTTATCCTTTATCTATGTAGTCTGACCATTTGATCGCCTGTACAACCATATTTTTTTTAATTTTTTGTTTGCTATTTTATAACATTTTAATTTTTACGGTTAAATGAGTTATAACTTTCAACCTTGTGCAAGAATTTTGAGCTTAACTGGTGATCAAATTGTTTAATTTAAATCACATTGTATTTATGTTTGAATGCTTTTTTTTTAGCTTTTTTTTCAGAAGCGAAATTCGTGCAGCTACTATGATTATTATAAAATTACTATCCTTTTAATATTAAACTATGAATAAGCTTGACAAGAGCCTGAAATAATATCTATTATTATTGACTACGCTTGCTTATGAATACATGAATAAATA
>NW_020537324.1:37120211-37149393 GCF_003426905.1 Ctenocephalides felis | reverse complement strand
TACTGCTGTAATCCACAAAAAAACACCTTAAAAAAAAAGATCATTAAGTGAATACTAAAAGTCATTTATGGTAAAAATGGCCAGGAAATGACAGAAATTATAAAATTTTAATTATCATGCAGAAGAATTACTCAATTCGGAGATTTTATGGTTTTTAAGTTTAGATTCGTGTTCAACAGCAAAAAACTAAAATATAATTATTTACTAAATGATGAAAAATAATTTTTACTCACTCAAGATTAAGTCCACCAGAAGGCAGTTTGTTCAGAACTGCAACACATGTATCTCTTGCTGATAGAGCCTATCAAAATATCATTATTTACTGAATCAATTTATCGAATCCAAAATTATATTTTTACCTTTGTCATAATTTCTTGTCTATGTTTTCTTCTGCTTGATTACGCAAATCAAGTTGTCGTGATAACAGCTCCGCATTCTATATCAAAAAAATTACTTTGTAAAATCTACAGATTTTAAAGTTCTTAAAACATATGAATATAATAAAACACTGTATCTATCGTTATTACTAAATAAAATATATATATATTCTTACAGAATTAGTTATTTTATTCAGCATTTTTTTCTTTTTCTCCTAAAACAGAAATTAGCATGCGGTGCACTTTTTTCTGTGTTGCAACTTGCTGCAAACAAAAATTGTATAATATTAATAAATTAAGCGTTTTGATAATAATTATCATAAAAATTTTATATGCGTAAGGTGCATTATGTAAGAAGTCAAATATTAAACTCAGCAATATGCAAGAAATAAAGACAAATATAATTTTGTAGATATATTTATTTACCAAAACTCTTTAGGTAATTGAAATGAGATTTTTTCCCGTAGGTTAAGTTAAGTAATCGCAAAAAATCGAAAATGATAATTTTTATATATCTTTACGTTTCAGAAGTTTCTGGACATTTTGGAATACATTAGAGAAAATGGATGTATGTGTGTATGTAACAGTGATGTGATACAATGCTGCAATGCCTCAAATTTCGGTTTTTACTTGCGTAATATATTAAAGAGTCTTCATTTTTCAGTAAAAATGAATATCATTACAGTTCGATATCAGATCGTACGTTGCGTCAGGTTTTCACCGGGATCCTTGCGGTTACAAAACCGTGGCACTTACCACTTACAACTAGTGTTAGAAGTATCGAGGAAAAATGTCGATAGTGAGTACTGAAAAATATATCAAAGCAAAATATCGATCCCAAACAAATATCGTGGCGAAAGTATCGATAGTACTCAATATCAAATTTTGAGTACATTTCATCAAAATCAAACGTATGTGCAAAAAAGACCAAAAACTCAATAAATATCTATTATAATGAATTCTATTGTTGTATCTGATGTGATAAATCAGAATCATTTTCAATATTGTAAAATGTTAACAGTAATTTTTCAATACTAATTTCAAATTCTATACTTTTTTAAAAAAAAGACCAAATTATAATAGTTGAGTATTTTTGGTTAAAACAATATTATGGTCTGATACTACATTCAAAATGCAATACTTTTTAAGTAAAATAATGAATAATTTTAGCGACCATGCAACTTGAAAACGCCATTACATGTTTACATAAAAGTGCAATATTAAGCCCTTTGGAAAGCAATAAATATTCAGTTTAAGGGGCACAACTAGTGTGAAATTTTCTAAACATTGAATTTTAAATTTTTCCATATTTTGATAGGTTATACCTTTAAAAAATAACATACTAAATTTTAAATCGATATCTTGAATAGTTTTTGAGTTACAGCCATTTAAAAAGTATATATAGTCAGTGGCGGCGCTAGACCATTCGTGGGCGTCGGCGAAATTCGTTTGCGAGGCCCCCCTTTTTTGCTAGTTGCAAGTTGACTAGTGGTACATGGCATCGTGCCTAAAGGCAAATTGCTGAAACTTTTCGTGCCGTAATTTAAATTTTTGAAAAGCTTTGAAAAATTTGAAAAGAGAAAGAAATTGACATTATTTAATTTGAAATATTTTGTTGAAAATTCGAACTTTTTTTCAAAGCAATCACGTTGCGTTAGCTGCTTAGAGACGAAATGTCGAAGCGCGTAAACCCCACGTTGCAGTCTAACTTAACTCACTATTAATTAAAATCTTTATAAAATATCTGATAATTTGATGTGCATATGCCAAATGGCTTTTGTTGTGCTTTTTTACTGGATTTCCAAAACCGCTAGACCTGCCTTCCTAAAAAATGTAATCAGTTTGGCACTTTTTGTCCCGTATCTTCAAAACGGCTTATCCTGCCTTTGTTAAAACCTAATCAGCACGTCTTCTTACCTTCAATACATGTCAAATGTTTTCTGAATTTTTCAAATTGGTTGATCCATGTTCGCGAAATCGTCGACGAAAATTTGCCAAAATGTTCAGAAATCTTTGAAGATATATAAAAATTTTTGTTTTAGATTTTTTTGTGATTGCTATAACTGTATATGAGATTTTTTTAATCAGATAAATACACCAATTGAAATAGACAAAAATTACACAAGTCAAAATAAACAAACTCTTCGGCAAAAATGGTTTGTTCTCCAGCTATTAGAAAAGCACTAAAATTAAATCATTATCGCGAAAAAGTTTCTTTTTGCCCAACATTTGATTAGCAAATTTTATGTTTTTTCGATCATTATGATAAAAAAATGGTTGAAAATCACCGACTTAATAACTAATTAGATAAAGTTTTGCAATCTGCAAGTGATTAATTAGATTTAAAAAATCTATGTTCATACTAATTTGAGTGCACAAATCCGAACATCACATAGTAGGTAGACATGGTCTAAAAGCTCGTCCCATTATTCTAAAATTTAATGACTTTTTATAATTAATCATTTATCGTAGTTCCATAGAATTTATGTTGGATGATACTAACAAGTTTTTTTTGAAAAAATATTTTTACAATAAATTACGAAGAAACTGTGCGGTCGATCTTGACGAAAAAACAATTCAGCACGATCGCCAACTGAAAACTTTCGATCAGTTTTTGAATTTTTAAAATTGGTTCAAAAATGTCAAAATGTCGTTTTTTTAAGACGCTTTAATTTTTTGTCGACGACATCAGAGCGGATCAACCGATTTAAAGGATTTAAAAAAACATTCGATTCGTGTTGATAAATTGTCAAAGGCAGATTTAGCGGTTTCGGAGATACAAAAAAAGTTTAAAAGGTTATCAATTTTATTTGAAAGAACTGATCATCCCGATAGAATCTTTAAAAAAATATATTGCTTGTGTTGACGGTGTGAAACAATGATTAGTTTCAAATTAACAGTTTTTGTTATTATCTCATTGTTATTTCTCATTGATCAATTTTTATTGATCATTGATTACTTTTATTCCTCGAATATTTAATTACTGTTTCGATACGTTAAGATTCCCACTCGTATGTATTTCTAAAAAGAACGATGATTTACATAGTGCTCACATAAGAAATACACAAATATAAATAACCAGAGAATTAGCTTGCGCGAAGTTATTTAGATTTAATAATCTATAGTGTTGACAGACGATGTTAGATAATGTCCATAAAAGATAAAAGAGTAAAATGATAGTGCCTGTAAACCACTAATCACCTTCTTTACTCGCACATCCGTATGAAAATTAACTAAATTTTAAATAATTAAAATTTTTCCGGGGCCTCTTGCGAGGCCCCCCCAGGCGCGAGGCCGTCGGCGGCCGCCGACACCGCCGACGCCTAGCGCCGCTACTGTATATAGTATATAGTAGTATAACGATCATTTAATCTTTAAACGCGTTTTTTCTCGAAACAGCATTTTCCGAATTTGCTGCAACGATTACTCAAAAACAAATGATCCGATCACTATCAATTTCTTTTACATGTTCTATATATAGTTCTCCGTAAAATAAACTATCGATTTTTTGATCGAATCAAAAATCGAATATTGGCAGTCCAAAAACGACCAAAATTTTGGGTAAAATTCTTTTTTTTACTTTTTTTTAAGAAACGCTGCCATTTTGTCAATTTTTCTTTATCGTAGTTCATTTTACAGACAATATTATCTAGTTTAACGCGATTTTTTTTTTTAATTTTATCCACGTAGAAGACCGGAATCACTGCAGCAGTTAGGGGCCTTTTTTGTCGCGCCGTTGGAGATCGACGATAACTTAAAAAATATTTATACTATGTATTCTCAAAACATGTATAAATATATTTCTAAAATTTTTAAATGATTGATAAAGTAGTTTTTTTAATATAAATTCCCAAAAATCACCTTTTTAGGCGGTTACACTAGTTGTGCCCCTTGACGGTCGAGATAATATTTGCACACTTGTACAATAGAACAATTTAGAGAAACATTCCTTCGGAGCGATGGGATTTAAAGTTTAAATGGTTCCGAGAAACTCAAACCCATATGTTTGCATATTGATATTCAAATATTTCAATACATGAGTATTTTACGTTAAAAAGATAGAAAATAATTGTTTCGAATAATAATACTCAACAACTTCAATACATGAGTATTTTAGTAAAAAAAATCGAAATTAAATTATTTCTAAAAAAATACTTAACAATTTCAGTATATTAGTATTTTATGTGAAAAAGAAATATTATTATTTCTAACAAGAATCGAAATATAATTATTTCTAATAATAATACTCAACAATTTCTCAATACTTACTCAATAATTATATTTCGATTTTTTTTCACATAAAATACTAAAATACCGAAATTGTTGAGTACTTTTATTAGAAATAATTAATTTCGATTCTTTTTCACGTAAATTATTCATGTATTGAAATTGTTAAAAACTATTATTTAAAATAATTATATTTCGATTTTTTTCACTAAATTAATACTCATGTATTAAAATTGTTGAGTATTATTATCCGAAATAATTATTTTTTTATTCTTTTACTTAAAATACTCATGTATTGTAATTGTTGAGAATATTTTTACAAAATATTTAGGAACTTTAAAAAGCTGTTTCATTTTACATAAGAGTAATAAATAAACATCTTTATTTAATAGTGTGGTCCTATTCATTTTGGGTTTTTAGCAATAAATTTTGAGACTGATGATCCTTTGAGATCGTTTTTTGACACTTCTTTGAACAGTATGATCACCTGAGAAACTGTTGTATTGCATTTGGCACAAAAATCGATTTTGACAAATATATCGAACTAAAATATCGATAGTAAAAATACTCACTGTCGACAGCAAAGTTTCGATATTTACTCAGTATTCGATATTTCGCTCTAACACTACTTGCACCGTGTACTCCCTGGTTTATGACATTTAAGCGCAATTTTTAACTTTTCTTATGGTCAGTTATAGTAATCGTCCAAAAATCTAAATTATTTTTTTTTGCATATGTTTACGTTTCGAAGGTTTTGAACATTTTGGAATACCTTAGAAAAATGGATGTGTGTGTATAGAATAATATGGATACAATTTTTTGTTCACGATTCCGGGCGCCAAGATAAACCGATTCGAATAATTCATAAAACATTCGATCTTTATACTGATGGGGAGACGTGCTAATTAGTTTTTGGCAAAGACAAATCCAGTCATTTTGGAGATACAAAGCAAAGAGGGCAGAAAAAAGAAATCGAGTTTTTGAAAACAAGGAGCATTCGATTCGAATTATTCAGAAAACATTCAATTCGTAATGATGGGGAGAAGTAGTGATTAGTTTTTGGCAAAGATAGGTCCAGCCGTTACGTAGATACGGGGCTAAGTGTACAAAAAATTGCAGTTTTTGTGAGAACGAAGTATTTGATTCGAATGATTCAAAAAGCCTTTTGCTTGTATTGACGAATCAATTATTTTTTAAGAAATAAAAAAAAACTATTTCATTTTTTTTTTTTTGAATATTGAAAATAATTCGGGTTCTAATTTTAATTATAACTGTAATTTTAAAGCTCACTTATAAACTTAAAATAAATAATGATAACTTTGCGTATGTATGGATACATTTTTTTTCCTTCTTAGAAATATGAGACAAGATCCTTTATTCTAATTCCTCTTTATTAAGTTCTGTTTATTTATTTTTTATGTAAACGTATATAAACATCATCACCCAATTTATAAGCTCTTGTATTTTGTCTATAAAATACGAATAATGCAAGTTAAAATCTTATCTATGGTTATAGTATTCATAATAATTTGAATTCAATTTGAAAAGATTTAATATTCTCCGAAAATTTCATTACGGTACGGGAAGTTCCAGAAGGCAAATTTTAAGGCACGATGCCATACACCACTAGTTATTTATTGTTTTTTTGTAATGTTGTATCAAGTAAAATCATTTAAATAGAAAATATTTTTAGCACTAAAATTAGAATTAGAAATTAATCAATTAGCATTAGTTAGTAATTATACCAACAAAAATTTTAATGTATTGAGTCATATAAAAATGTATATAATGATATCTTACATTTTCGAATTCAGATACTGTTTGTATTAGCTGTTTTGTTACATAGTGTGCTGTGAATACGGCATGGTCTTTTTCTCGTCGCATGAGAAGTAGTTGTTTACAAGCAGCACGCTGTTCGTCCTCCTGCCAGCCCATTTTCTGTCGTTGTTGGATAAGATTACCGCTTACTGGTTTGCGAGTCTGTATAATAATTTCAAATTATTAGTAAAAAACTTTTCCATAAAATCAAACCATATAGGAGATTTGGGCTCGCCCGTAGGTAAGCGATTATAAGAGCGACGGGTCTTGATTCAGAACTCCGGGTTCGATTCGACCCACTTCGAGCAGCCTGGGGTCAAGCAGCGATTTTCACTTGGAAATATAGATAACAATATGTTTCCAAGTAAAAATAGCTCTTAATCCGGCATTGCTCCAATATCCGAATCAGAGCGACGATTATCTCTAATAGCGTTCAGTATGAAAAATTAAAAAAACTATATCTCACATAGAGTAAAGACAATCAATACATTACCTACTAGTCCAGGCGCTGTAGGGCATCGAGTATGCATAATATGAAGACCGTCAACTCTGCAGATTTTTTATCTGAGAGGCCAAACAAAAAGAAAACCCATGTTGCCAGCTTCGGTGTTGGTCGAATTTCCCCGTACGTTTCGTTTTTATTCATATTTACTTCATATAATATGGACGTCATATATTATAAAAAAAAGTTTTTATAAAATCGTGAGTTTTCTGAAACTAGTTTGTACTAAAGTAGTGAATCTGCTAGAAACCATCAAGATGTCTATAATGAAGTGAATTCTAGATGGAATGTGAATTACTTTAATTCTGGTAGAAATGGCGCTCATTAAACCATATCATTTAAAAGAAAAAAACATCGTATATGCTTGTTATTTGCATGATAGCTCATTCATTTTACACGCAAAAAACTACTTCCGACGTTATTTTGAAAAAATGTAATTACACAATTGAGAAGGGGTGTTATTCCCCCGGGGGGTGATGGCGCAACCCGAATTGTTTTCACTTTTGAACTTGAGGATAAGATGAACTTAATTCCAAAATTTCATTCAATTCGGAGCACAGTAAAAAAAGTCAGAGGTTATACCCTTTTTTCCTCTCCGTTTACTGCACTAATAGTGATTTTGCGAAAAAGGGATAATTTGTTCAAAAAATTAAAACCACCTTTGTTTAAAAAACAAAGTATATAGAAGAAAAGATGAAATATGCCGTAGCTTATCAACAGATAAGTTTTGAAGGTATAAGTGGAAATACATGGTTCTGCGGAAAATATTAAATGACGATAAAAGTTTGTGTATTTCTAAATCTTCATAATATATATGAAAATTAATTTGTAAAAAAATATTTTTTGCAAATTATGTCGCTTGTTTTCGATACAGAGGGTTAGGTATTCTCTGAAACTTTTCATGTATTGTGTTGTCATTTCAGATGTTTTTTTTGGAATTTCCGCTCTGATTGCTTCTTTTGAGGCATAGATGTTTTGAGGACAGTTGGTATAAATGTAATTTCCAAGATGACCAGTAAAAAAAATTCACAAGATGTCAGATCGTGCGTAAGCGCTTGTCATTTTTTGTCACTAAGTTGTAAAATAATGTGTCCGGAAAACATTTGATTTGACGTGATCTGTGCAAAGTGTCCTGGCTTGATAAAATTATATCTCACCATTGGGTTGCTTCAATTTAAGTTGCACGAAGGTCTGTAACATGTGAAACTAACGAGACGATGTCACTGTAACAGCCGAACCATTATTTTCAAAGAATTAGTTTTTGTGGTCAACCAAAACCAGACACTATCCAAAAACACACGCAGTCGCATGTCTTTGAAAATAAAGGTAACTAAAACTTTTTTAACTGGTGCACCAAATACATTTTTTTACCCCAATCCATATAGAAACCGTGGACGCTGGAAATCCACCAATTATAGTTTATAATAAAGTTAATTGTCGCCATTGAGATTTAGATTTTTAAAAGTGATAGAACATTTGAACAAAGTCCAGTGATGCAGATATAAAATTTGTTTTTTTATTGTTTGAAACTGATAGAAGCATTGATTTTGTTGTTTAAAGCTGGAAAAATATAACAAAGGTTTTTGGCTAGTGATTGAGCAGTTGAATAGCATCATGAAAAAAAATTCTATGTAGATGAACCGTCAAGCCATAGATCTAAACCACCAAGTAACTTTCCATACAAGTTTGTTGCCATACAAGTTTTGGTGTACGGTAAAGTCTGCATTATATATTTTTAATTTTTCCAAAATTTTTGTTAATTAATATTTTCTAACAAATGTGGTGGGTTTAGTTTTGCGACCATATCATTCGTTTTTCGCAAAATCACTATATTCCACTTCGCTTGGGCTACTGAATATTTATCACTTGTACCGACATTTTCAGCGTATTTGTCTGAAGGAAAAATTTAGATACAAGTAACTATGAATAATATTATATTATATGATATGATTATGAATAAAAAAAACTATTAGGCACTAAAAACTGCTTTATACTGGCTACTACGTCGAGCGCCACGATGCATCGAGGCATGCGTATAAAGTGAAAAGGCAGGTACAGGGAAATTCGAACAACGCCGAAGCTGGCAACATGGATTTTTTTTTGTTTGGCATCTCAGGTAAAAGAATCTGCAGGGAGTTGGCGATCATCATATTATGCATACTCGATGCCCTACAGCGCCCGCTATATATTATGAACAATATCTTCTTAGAAATAAACAGTGTTCAGTACAGCTTGTAGAATATATAATAGTTCTGATTGCTGTGACAAGTACGCGTATAAATGAAGTATAGGAAAGATTGAGTACGGTTGTGCCATGATACGGCAGTGACGGGCGTCATAACAGCTAAACTATACTGATTTTGAGATAGGGTCCAAAGGGGAAAATATGAAGTATGTTTGCTCAAACAAGTTTCCATTATTGCATTGATCTTTACACCGCATTGCTTATAAAGAGTCAAAAGTAAGCTTTATTCTTCGATTTCTTTCAATAAAAACTGTTACGTTTATATAGATAAATCAATTGGTTTGTTATTAACTTCCCCTAAGGCAAGTTATAGCAATCGCAAAAAAATCGAAAATGAAAATGTTTATATATCTTTACGTTTCAAAGGTATCTGAACATTTTGGCATACCTTAGAAAAAATGAATGTATGTGTGTGTGTGTATTTGTGTGTGTGTGTGCGGATACAAATTTTCGACGATTTCTGAAAAACGATTTAACCGATTTGAATAATGTAAAAAACATTCGATTTGTATTGATAAGGAGACGTGCTGATTAGTTTTTGGCGAAGGCAGGTCTAGCCGTTCCGAAGATACGGGGCAAAAAGTGCCAAAAACAGTAGCTCAGTTTTTAAGAGAACGGAGCGTCCGATTTTAATCATTAGTAAAATATTTTACTTGTATTGACAAGATAAAAAAGACTCCCAATAAAAATAAGTTAAAAAAATGGCATTTGGCGGTCAAAAATGTTTATTGGACTTATGCACATCAAATTATCAGATATTTTATAGAGATGTTCATAATGTGTACACATTTTAAGTAATTTTTTTTGGGGTTCTGTACTAAGATTTTTAATTACGGTCTAGCAATTTGCCTTTAGGCACGATGGCATGCACCCCACTAGTATTGCTGTAAGTTGAACACAAATAATTAATTATTAGCCATTAGTTTCTACGTAGATAATTTGTTCAGTCATTACAATGATTTGTTTTCAAAAGTGTGGGTTGGGTTGTGACAAATTTTGTGGGTACGGTGAAGATTAAATAGTTAAAGAAAAATCTAACTTAACTAAGACAAAATGCAAAATACAAAGGGAAAATCAAGACAAAAAACATTTCACAAGAATTCTTAGTTAACATCGTTTAGAAAATTATGTTTTGTTATATTTGTCAAACTATATTCATAAGCTTTTTATAAATGAATATGTTGTGTTGCGTTATATATTTCTAACAATAAAAATTGTAATAAATCATTGTTATACGTGTTTATAGCTGTCTTTAAACCTATGTTCATGTCTGTTACAAACGTCTTGGGGTGTGGACGGTTGTGACACTCGCCCATTTCTTGTGTGATTTGATTTTGTAACTATCATCGCAGACACATGTTCAAATTACTATATAATTTATTTTTCTGTTATATGGTAAATTAACAAGTTTATTGTTGATAAAAAAGTGACACAACCGTACCGAGTTACCTCTACATTGACTAAATAAATAAAAATAATGGAGATGAAAAACGCGAATATATTTTGTAAATTGAATATGGACAAATAAAAATGCGTACGAATTGTAAAAAAGTAGCTAAATATGCTAAATGAGCTAATCCAGATGAAAAGCTACAAACATTAGTCATAGCAGAATCTTGTGGTGCTAGTTTCTGAACCAAATGCGAATCATGTCATACTACTATTATATAATTAATATTAAAATTAATAATAATAACTAACTATTGTTATTTTCTAAATTATAATAAATAGCACTGATTTATTATTATCTTTTTGAATCATACCTGTAGCTCTCCGAGAGCTAACTTGTATTTGCTCTTCTCACGATCTCTTTGCATGGAAAGTTTTTGTAACTCATTTGATTTTTCGTTAAGAGTAGTTTTAAGATTCTGGATTGTGCCTACTTGATCTTCTATTATTTTATCTTTTATTAATAAAGCATCTCGTGTATTTTCCAATTCCTGTCTGTAGATATAATCAATAATTGTTACAAGAAATGATTATAAAAATTGTTTCAAGTAATATTAGAATTAAGTTTAATGTTAGAATTAAAATTAATTTAATATTAGAATTAAGTTTAAATTGCGCTTGATATATTAGTTTTTAATAAGCAAGGAAGAAAAATATTAAGTTTATTAAGGAATTATTAACATAGTTGTATAGAATGCATTTATCAATATATCGGAACAGTTAAAATTTAATGATAATTAGTAGTCAAGTTTGTTTTACGCATTTGACAGTCGTTTTATATACTAATAAAATTCAGTTCGCTCTATATAAGTTTTTCTTCTTTTTTAATTTCCTGAAAGTAAAGTTAATGTTTTGGTAAAAAATTTTGATCTGCTGATGTTATGTTTTCTCGACGTTTTAAGTCATTGTAAATCGAATGAGTCTAAATTTGAAAAAATTGTGTGTGTATCTGACCAATTTTTGATGTTTGTCGATCTTTTATAAAAAACGGTTAGACCGTTTTAAAAAATTAAAAGCCATTCGACGTATTCGTTCAAGTTTTAGACCAAACTCTTGAATCGATTATAAAAAACAAAAATTGTTCGAAGGATATTAGTAGGTAATCACGTTCATGAGTTTTTGGCTAGGAACGGCCGAGTCGTTTATTTTTTATATGTTTTGAATTTTTTACAATTTTCATGAAGCTTTGTGTAGTGATACATTTTGTAGTTTAAAATAACATACTAAAGGATAAGAGGTCTACGATAAGCCGTCATTATAATAATGAATCAAACTTTAGAACTTCGCCGCGTGCTTCATTCTTTGGTAGCTACTGATTACAGGTTACGTCCACACTAAAATACAACCCACGTTTAGAACACGAAAAGTATGAAATGAAATTTGTTAAAATATTAATTTAATTGTTTATATCAATTGAAAATCATTTTAAATGAAAGCAAAAGTTTGATTTTCAAAATAAACAGCTGAACATTTTATCTAAATAGCTATGTCTAATTCTTGTTGATTAAGTCGATAATTTACACATGTCGTAACTGGAATTAAACCAAAATGCTACTTACAACTAGTTAATTTTCTATTTTAATACATTGATATCCGTCAACGTCGGATCGCAATTTTCAGAATTATTTTGGCGCCAGATTGTTTTTACCAAAAATATATCTTGATTAGCTATTTACTTATTAAAAGTTATTAAGTTCGCTCTATATTTCGAAAAAATAGAACTACATTACGTGGCGTATACTGCAAATAATCTAAATCGTCGAATTAAAAAAATGCAACTATTACTTAAGAAGCAATAATATTTGATCAATATATTAATATTTAATTATAAATCTCAAATGCTGATTTGCCAAGTTGATAATTTACAAAAGTCATGAGAATAAAAGTCAAATTTTTAATATTCATTTATGAATCAATATGTCTGAATGATTTGCTTTTAGATAAAATACAAATAGTTTATTATGACGGGTTAAAAGGAAAAATATAGGGTATCAATGCAATTTTCAATATATGTTTGAAACTCAGAAAAAATTTACTAACATTCAGAGATCGTTATTCATTTTCATATTCCCTATTTCAAACGATCCTGCTCAATCAATTTAATATGAAAAATAAATCGATTATTAGATATTAATTTACCACATGAACATCATACAATTAATTTCACAATGTAATAATTATTTGAAAATTACCTGGTCTCTTTCAACTGAGTTGCTGCTTCAGAAGGAACTAAAGCCTCTTTAAATTCCTCTTCTGCTTCTGAAAGTTTTTCTTCTAAGTACTCCGCTCTCTTTTTAGCATTTTCAGATGTATGTTGAATTTCCTTTATTTGTTTTTCCTTAAAACAATAGGTAGATAGGTAAAATGGTAGATTGATAAACAGGTAAGTACCAATAGTAAATTGGTAGGTAGGTAAATAGGTATACAGGTAAATTGTTGAACAAGTAAATTGGTAGAGGTATGGTGTACAGATAATTTGTTGGGCAGGTAACCTGGCAGACAGGTAAACAGATAAACAGGTAAACAAGAAAACAGATAAATAGGTAGATAGATCGATAAGGAGATAGATGATCTGGTAGACAGGTATATTGGTAGATAGTTAAACTGGTGGACTGATATGTAAAATGCTCGAGAGAACAACTGGTAGATAGACAAATATGTAGACAGATAAACAGTTTGACAGATTAATTGGTAGACATGTAGAACGAAATGATATATAAATTGGTAAACAGGTTAATTGGTAGACATATAAAACGAGATGGCAGGTAAATTGATAAACAGGTAAATAGTTGGACAGTTAAATTGGTAAACTGATAAACTGATTGACTGGTGTATTGGTGGACAGGTAAACTGGTGGACAATTGAACTGGTGGACAGGTAAACTGACAAGAAGGTAAACAGATAAACAATAGGATAAATAAAAATATTGACAGATGAACAGGTATACAGGTAAACAGGTAAACAGGTAAATTTGTAGGTAGGTAAGGCGATGGCCAAGTTAATTAAAGGATTTATAAAATGGTAGGCAAGACAACTGGTAGATAGATAAATAACGAAACAGATAAACAGGTTCACAGGTAAATTGGCAGACATGTAAAACTGGTTGACAGATTAATTGTAAGGCCGGTGAAATGGAAAATTGATAAACAGGTTGAAATGTAAATTGGTAAACAAATTGTTAAACAAGTAAATCGTTAAACAGGTAAATTCTTGAACAATAATTGGTAGACATATAAAACGAGATGACAGGTAAATTGGTTGACAGGTAAAATGGCGTATTGAAAACAGGTTGATATGTAAATTAATTGAAAAGTGAATTTGTAGACAGGTAAATTGTTGGAAAGGTAAATTAGAAAAAATGTAAAATGCTAGCTAGGACAACTGATAGATAGGCATATAACAAGACAGACAAACGGGTTAAAATGTAAATTGGTTGACAGGTAAATTTTTAGGTCGGTAAAATGATAGATTGATAAACAAGTTGATAGGTAAATAGGTAGACAAATTATTGAATAGATAAATTGTTGAACAGGTAAATTGGTGGTTAGCTAAATTGATAGACTGATAAACAGGATGACAGGTATACTTGTGTACAGGTAAATTAGTGGGCAGGTAAATTGGTGGACAGGTAAATTGGTGGACTGGTAAATTGGTTGACTGGCAAACAGATTGACAGGTAAACTGATGGACAGGTAGAGAAGAAAACAGAAAGCAATTTAGACAGGTAGATTAGAATACAAGAAAACTGGTAGACCAAATGTAACAAATATACATTTTTGTTCAACTTTTTAATTTAAATTAAAACACGGCAAAGCGTGAACGGGTACATCTAGTGTATACTAAAAATGTATACTAACAGATCGAGTGAATTTGATGTTTATAAAAAATATAATTTTTATAATAAGCGACCCTGTTGCGTTCAGAAAACGTAAACAAATTCCCAAAAACCGCAAGCCTACCCGAAAACAACCTTCTTGGCGGACTACAAATATTATAGAGTTTATTCATAGAATGTATACCGCTCTCATCATTTTAAAACCATCAGTCTTACACATTAACAGTATTTATTTTTCTGAAAATCTAAAAATGTATTCAATGAGTGACGTTTTACAACAAACACGGATGTTTTATATTGTCTACTTTGATCACGAAAAAATAAAAAAATTGAGTTTATTAATCAAACAAAATGAGGAAGTGCAAAATATTTCGGACAGTTCAGATTTGTATTAGAAATAATATATTCAACGATAATTTTTAATTTTGCTTTCTCTAAATTAGTTATTTT
Organism: Ctenocephalides felis; assembly: GCF_003426905.1. Classification (NCBI taxonomy): domain Eukaryota; kingdom Metazoa; phylum Arthropoda; class Insecta; order Siphonaptera; family Pulicidae; genus Ctenocephalides; species Ctenocephalides felis. The sequence continues at coordinate 37,134,490 of NW_020537324.1, read as the reverse complement.
TTCAACATTAATAGACAAATTAAAATAATATTTTACAATAAATTCTAGTATCGCTGATTTTATAATTCTTAGTTATTGAAGTATCAAATTATGAGAGTTAAAGAAAGTAATGTACAAAATTTAGGTTATAATGAGTGGTAATCTAATTCACATATAATAAAAAAAGATATTTGAATAGTTATCATTACTATTGTAATTACTTTTATATTACTAAAATGACTTGGAATGTACTTTTAATACAAAACGAATTTCATACCAGGAGGACATTCACCATAATAAATACACTTGTTTATTAAATCGGCTTATCATAATGAATAAAGTAAATACTTTTACATTAAGCTTTTACCTGTGATTCAATAGCTTGCAATTGTTCTTGTATCAACGCATCTTGCTTTATCACTATTCCGCTTAATTCTTTTATTCTACAAATATAATATATGCATTTAAGTAAAGTTTTAATTAACATATTATATTAAGAGCCATACTTTTCTTTGTGAGTTACAATTGATGCGTTTAAATCTTGAAGAATTTCGTTGGACTCTTTCCTTTCGCGTTCGAATAATTTTTGGTTTTCGCTTGCTGTAGTTTTCAATCTTATAATTTCTTGCTCCATTTGTCTACAACGTTCATCATCAGCTTGTCCTGCTTGCTGCAAAGCTGCCTATAGAAGTATATTTTTTAAATTTTGTATACTATTTTCTAATTTATTGTCACGAATCGTGTCTTAATCTTTCTAATCTGAGAATAAAAGTGAAAGTTTTGTATTGCCTTTTGATACAAATAAATAGCATAGTTGTAGAAAAAGTAGAGACAATATGACATATAGTTTTTGGATTTTTTTTATTATTAATTTATTTAATCATATTATGAACCCTAAGGCATTTAATTCATCCTTATTTCATTAACTTTCAATTAAATAGGAATTAATATAACATATTTATTATAAAAGAAAGCAATCTATTATAAAAACGTTTTTGTATACATACATAATGACATGTGAAGTAAACACATATTGAGATACTCATTAAAAAAAACAAGTCTTAAATTAATTATTTTATTCCTTTATGGAATATCAGTACGTAAAGTCTGAATTCAAAGAGGAAAAATCATACAATGTATCTAACTTTTTCCGAGCTCGGAGCAGGAGAAGATGGTTTTGCATTAAATTGTAAGTTTTAAACTTCCCGTAGGTTACATTTCCTCACGTTTTAAAGGTTTCTGAACATTTGGCATACCTCAGAAAAAATGAATGTGCGTGTGCATGTGTGTGTGTATGTATGTATAGATACAATTTTTTGTCTACGTTTTCAGGCGCACGGATCAACCGATTTGAATAGTTCAAAATACATTCGATACCTATTGATAGGGAGATGTGCTGATTAGTTTTTTGGCAAATGCAGTTCCAGCCGTTTCGGAGATACCAGTGCAAAATATAGCACATTTTTAGAAAATAACAATTTTTAGAGAACTAAGCATCTGATTTGAATTATTCAAAAAACTTTTTGCTTGTTTTGACAAAATAATTGCTTTTGGAAAAAAAAATATTTCAAATTTTTTTTTCTCATATATATTTTTTTGTATATCAAAAATAATTCAGATTTTTGGCTAAAGTTTTAAAGCTCACAATATACTTTAAATAAAGGCAAATTGCTGGAACTTCCCGTACAGTAAGGAAATAATCGAGGAATATTAAATGTTTTAAAATAGTTTATTATAAATATTGTAACATTGTCTAATATTTATAAGAATTATATAAACTGAATTGAAAAGTTGAAATTATTTCTTTAAAGTATATTAGAATAGAATTAAGATAAAAATCTGAATTATTTTCGATATACAAAAAAAAAAATTTTTTGAAAAAAAAAATTATGAGACAATTTTTTTTCCCCAAAATCAATTATTTTGTTAAAACAAGCAGAAAGTTCTTTAAATTATTTAAATCGGACGCTTAGTTCCCTTAAAAACTGCCATTTTTTGCATATTTAGCTCTGTATCTTTGAAATGCCTGGGCCTGCCTTTGCCAAAAACTAATAACTACTTCTCCCAATCATTACTGAATGAATGTTTTTTAGATCATTCAAATCGGATGCTCCGTTCTCTCAAAAACTCGATTTCTATTTTCTGCACTCTTTGCTCTTTATCTCCGTAACTGCTGGACCTGCCTTTGCCAAAAACTAATCGGCACATCTCCCTATCGATGGAAATCGAATGTTTTTTTAACTATTCAAATCAGTTGATCCATGCGCCTGAAAACGTGGACGAAAAATTGTATCCATACATACATACACACACACATCCATTTTTTTTAAGTATGCCAAAATGTTCAGAAACCCTCAAAAGGTCGAGAAATGCAAAAATTTTCGATTTCGATTTTTGGATGATTACAATAACTTACCCTACGGGAAGTTAATAATTTTAACTCTGTAATTCAGTTTATATAACTCTCTTATAAATATTAGACAATTTATAATAATCTATATGAAAACATTTAATATTTCTTGAATATATTTCATTACGGTACGGGAAGTTCCAGCCTCAAGGCACGATGCCATACACAACTAGTTTTATTTTGTTTTTAGAAGTGATTAAAGCAAAAGTTAAAAGCCAATCACCTTTGAAAGGTTTCAATTTTCTTTTGCTTGACCTCGAACAAACTACCCTGTAGTGTTTGCCAAATAGTCGTACTATGTCATTTTGTTCATTGTATAGGAATGTAATTTCGTCCGAAAGTTCGTCCGTCAAACGCCATATAATTCAATAAAATTGATAGAAATCACTAGTACTGGCGTAAGTTCATTAATATTAACAGAAATGATTACAAATAATGATGAATAAGTCCCAACAAAATATGACGCGCGAGACACGTTTGAAGTGATTACTGCGACAATGAAGCTCAACATCTCACAGAATTGGCTTTTTTCATGCTACATAGTCGCAAAAATGATAATAAATCATGCCAATTTTTAAATAAGGCTACTGAGTCATTCTGTCCACATATATCATTTTGTCCGTATTTCTCCTAATCATAAATTTTAATAATTATATTATTAGTTTGTACTATTTTAACAATAAAACAATATATTTGTAGTATTATTGTTAAATAATTATAAATGTAGTAATTAAAAATATGACTAAAAACAAGTCTTACCTCTAATTCTTCACATTTTCTTTGAAGTTCTACATACTGAGTATTTTGTTTTAATATTTCATGTCGCGACGCATCTCTATAAATATAAAAATATTAAATTTTGTTTAGATATTTGTAATTGAAGTAGGTGTAATAATTTACTCAAATGATATGTGATTAATATTTCTATCAAATAAATGTGTTTAAATAAATAATAATCAATACTCATTTAAAAACTAATTCGAGTAATATTTGGTATTGTAAATTTATCTTCTTTACATCTAATGATATTTTTTCCTATCTATTTATGCAATGAATTACTTAATTCTTATACTTTGAACCCAATTTTAAAACTAGTTCATTCGATATAATTCATGATGTTTCTAATAGTGAAAACAATACTACATAAATTTATTTCAAACTTTAGAATACTTTAAAAACATAATTTATGCGAATATATGAACGGCGAAATTTCCAAAATTTCAAATATAAATTTATTACAACATTAATTACCACTTGTCAATATTTATATATGTGTAAGATATCATTATTACCTTATAATATTTACAAATTTAATTTTTTTATAGAAAGTGTTCAATACAATATTTTTGAATTTTCTTTGTATCAAACGTATATATAATATAGTTTCCTACATTGGCAGAGTTAAAGTCGTTTTAAGCGTACATCACTTAATGTAGCAGTATGAAACTAACAAAATTTACAAGTGGATAATGTTTCTAGAATTAAATAATATATATATATTTATATATATATATATATATATATATATATAAAACTTCAATATTTTGTTGTACCCTTTCCGTTTATTATATGTATTTGTTAAACAATTGCTTTTAATTTAATTTTTCCAAAACCTCATAATTAATTTTTATTTCCTTTTTATTCATTATAATTTCTTGTGGAAGTATTTCACAACAACCATCGTAATTTTAAAAAATATTTGCAATTGTTAATAACTACATTAGTAACAAATTAAACCAATAATCGATCATCGCTTAATCCAATAATCATTTGTTCCATTTTCGTCGATTTTTATTATATTAATATTTTCACATTTTTATTATTTTTAGTACTTGTAAAGAAAAATCCTGAACAAAATAAATATGAAAAAACAAGCTTTGAAAGAAGTCTAAAATTATAATTTTAGAAAGAAAAAAAAACAGAACATATATATTTTTTTGAACTTTTTAAATTTAGAAAATGCAGGATTTTCAAAATCTTTAAACATTTTATGATTGTTTAAAATCATCCAAAAATGCTCCTAGTTTAGAATCGTAAAATAATTTCATGAAATTTTCAGATATTAAAGTTTCGTAATATTTTACATACATTTTCTTTACTAACTTCCCGAAGGAGAAGTTTATGTTTTCATTGAAAAATCCGATTCGCTAATTTTATGTTTTCTCGACGTTTCAAGCCATTCTGAATCGAATGAGACCAAATTTGGTAAAAGTATGTGTGTGTATGTGTAAGTGAACAGATTTTTTGCCGTAAATCGACGTTTTCTCAAAAATGGCTGGACCGATTTCAAAAATTTAATAACCATTCGATGTATCTCGATGAGGACTAGAGTTTTGCGCGACGATCAGCCAAGCCGTTTCTTTGTAAATCGCAGAAAAGTGAAAAAATTTTCGTCCACGTTTTAGCCCGCAATTCTGATCAATTATGAAAATTCAAAAACCGTTCGAAAGATATTCGTTGAGAATCGTGCTGATTAGTTTTTGGTAAAGATCGACCGGGCTGTTTTCTTGTAATAAAGTGTTAAAATTTTTTCTTGACGATTTTCATTATTTTTTGGACTATAGATACCATAGTCTTCTAAATCATACTAAAATGTTACGGCCCTACGACAACTGGTTTAACTTCAAAAATTCGTCAAAGTTTGCAAAAATTGGTTTCTTTCTTTTTGGCATTTGTCAAAATTAGACTTTTAATCGACATTTTCTCAAAAACGCCTAATCCGATTTCAGAAATTTAAAAGCCATTTGATGTATCTCGATGAGGACTATCGTTTGTCAGTTTCGTGCGACGATTTGCCAAGCCGTTTCTTCGTTATTTGAAAAAAAAGTGTTGAACGTTTCGTCCACATTTAAGCTCATACTACCGAATCGATTTTGAAAAATCAAAAACTGTAAAGCTGTAAAAAACCGAAAGATATTACTTGGGAATGATACTGATTAGTGTTAGGTGAAAATCCACCAAGCTTTACCAAGTTTTCTTGTAATTAACTGTTAAGCCGATTTTTATGGAACTTTTTTTGGCGATATATATCATGGTCTTATAGAACTTACTGAAATATTACGGCCTTAAGTAAATTAATTTTAAAAATTCATTAAAGTTTGAGAAAATAAGTAGTTTTTTTGACGTTTGTTAAAATTAAAATTAGACTATTTACTTGGTTTAACGATAGAGTACTTGGTCTCAATGAACATACTAAACATTAAAGTCCTACGGAAACTGGTTCAATTATAAAAATTGTTGATTTTTGAAAATTTGATCTTAGAAAATATTCCGAGTTAACGTGTTCATTCGTTTTCATACTTTAATCACTCATAAATTAATTTATTTTTTATTGATTAAGTCGATTATTTACACATATCGGGAAGTTCATGTAACTTGCCTCAAGGCAAAATACCATTACTAACTAGTTCATTTATGTTTTGCATAAAACTAATTATTTTTATTCTATCTGATTAAATGCAAATTATTTAAAATGTATCACTCTACCTTCGTTTGATTTCAGCATCACATAAAAGTAATTGGTGTTCACTGCATTTCAGTCGTTCTTTAGTTTCCTCAACAGAAGCTCGGAGTTCCTCTACATCAACATGTGATCCCCGTAATTGTCTTAGTAAACTTTCATTACTTCTTTTTAAATGATCGGACGTGGAACGCAAGCTGTCCAAAGCTCTCCGCAGGCCGACAGTTTCCTTTTTAAATATAAAGGAATCATATTATGCATTATATAGTTATATAAGATAGAATACTGGTAACAGAAGAGGCAAATAAAAAATCAATTTGACTAGCCCAAATTTTTATGCATTATAAAATAAAATAAAAATTTAAAATGTATATATTTTCATCTATATAACCGTTTATTATATTAAATCCTCCATTTTGTGGAATTTATCATATTACCATGGTTACTTAAAAAAACAGCTTAAACTACAGTTTAATAGTAGGGGAAGTACTGATAAAACGACATGGTGTTTTACTATTTAAGGATATTTAATTATTCAATGATATTATAACCAGTCTCAATCGTCTTTGATTCATTGACTACCAGTAAAAGTCATTTAATTAAGTAGAAACTATACTAACACATTTCATTAATGAAAATTTTAACTAATTACGAAATCAATTTTGTTCATATAGCACGGACAAAATGTTATATAAGAAATACATACTGGGAAGATTAGTCATTTGGTCCCATTTGGGACATCTGCACATGATACATGTCATACAACTTAACCAACCTTCGCCAGACGCAATACGAAAAAATATGTATTGTTCGGACGTATTTTCATATTGTTTTATTAATCATAAAAACAGCGATCTTCATGGCGTTGAGCTTTTGTACCGTAAAGTTGCTACCCTGTAGAGGGGGTAGCGAAAACTTTTACTTTCAAAACTGCAGTCCGTGTAGTAACATAAATAGTACATAAGTAATAAATATATAAAATCTTCAATTAGGTAAAACTTAGTGACTAGACAGTTATTATAATAAGAACATTGCAATAAATTCGTAAACTATAGATATCAGTTGATACAGCGTTTTAAAAAGTTTACATTTACAAAGGTTTAATTATACCATAACAATTTGAGTAAGCGAACGAGAAACATCCTTATACATTTAACAACAATAAATGAAAGTATTCATGTACGTGTATATTTTGGTCTGTTTTTAGAACAAGTTAGAGTTGAAATCAAAAATTAGTCACTTTTGGCTGATTTGAATATACTTTTTTCATAGCCTCTTATGAATGCTCAAGAAATAGTAGTTTGTTACTTTGTCCATTGTATTAGTATGTCAGTTTGTCCGAAAATGAACAAAAATAATAATTGCAATAAAATTGATTGATACCACTAACACTGGCAATAACTCATTCACTTTAATAGAGCAATAACGATAAATAAATCCCCATAAAACATCAGAAAACCACTCTCAAAATAACCTTTTGAAGGCGCGATACACGTTTGAACTGGTTACTGCGACAATACTGTGACAATAATGCCCAAAATAATTTTGTCTATTACATTTAGTCCGTATCTCCCCTATTAGATAATTCAGAAAATAATTACCTTATTGTCTTAATTATCATCTATAGAAGATTGTACTGCGTTTTTATACTGACGCCAATTCAATTTGGAGAGATGACACAGTTAAGCTAATATGATAAAAAGTTATTCTAATACAACGCTTTAGTGTAGATCTTTTAAGTGTCGAATGTAATAGGTGACATTTACATAATAATTTACTTAAGTAGCGTTGCCTTAACAACGCCATGTTGTGGTCTATTTTACCGGAGAATTGGCCCCTTAATTTAGAATATATGGATTGCCAATTATTGTTTTATTTTATGTAGTTTAATTTAACCCTCCGTCGGTCATATATTTATTTACCTGCAAACCGTCGGAGTAGTGTGGCTGGGCCACACATTTTTTCGTCCTGATTTTTTCATTGATCGACAGCTAATGAAATTTCAGGAAAAGTCCAGAAATTTCAAGTCGATAGGATTACTAATTTTTTTTTTTAATTGAAATCAAAAAAAGTCTGGCCAGACCACTCCTACCGACGAATGGTTAATGCAATATTTGTTCATATCTTTCATTTTTAAATGAAAAAACGTATTCATTATAAAACAACTTAATCCGAATTTTTTAATTCCAGATTTTTACCTGTTTATAGAAATTTACTAAATATGTACCTTATATTCTTTCTCACGCAGTTTTTTTTCATTCTCGAATCTTTCATGTAGTTCAGAGTTTTGATGCTTAAGAATAGCAAGCTGTTCTAAAGCTGTTTTTCTGGACTAAAATTCAAAGAAAACATACAATGAAATCAACCCTTACAATTATTTGACAAAAAACATACCATTCTCAGTGCATCATACTTTTCACGTAGTTGTTTAAAAACATCAAGAGTATCGCGTTTTGAAGAAACGAGTGATTTGATTTCGTCGCGACTTTCATCCAGCTGCTTCTGAATTTCAGCTAACTCCTTTGAAGAACTCCCAAATATTTGTTGTTGAGGCTGATAAAAAAGATAATACGAGCATATTTATATTATATTATAAGTTGTCGTATTTTACCTCGCCTGTTGCTAATAGATTTTGCGCATAATTTGAGTTCAAAGATGAAAGATGAGCTCTGCGAGCATATTGCAATGTCTCATGTGGCATATCATCAGTTAAACCTAACGTACTAGAAAAGGACGATAAATTTAGCAGTTGAGGAGACAGCGATTCACCACCTAAAAGCCCAACATAAACAAATTAAAAACTTGTAAGTATAAACAAAAATATATCATATATAATGACCTGTGTTTTAATTACATTTCATAGTTATCTATTTGAACGTTTTAAGTGTTTTGCATTGACTTACTGTCTAATTTCAATTATTGGTATCATATTTTCGTGGTAATATATCCACTAAATCTAAATTCATGCCCATATTCTTTTTTTGGAGTCCGTTTAGATTTTTTGTAGCCATTTATAATTTAGACAGACATTTCAATAAAATTATTTCCCATTATAATGGAACTACTAGTACCCGAGAAAATTGTACTTTCAAATAAAAAGAAAGAAATTTGAGAATAAATCAGTAGTTTCTGCTATACCATTAAAAAAAGGCTATTTGGCAGACCCTATAAATATAATGCATAAATTTTTAATCAAGATTTTAAAAGTTTTTCTGTGTATTTTACTCTTACTAAAAAAACTCCCAAAATACTTTGACAGTTTCGTAGTTTGAATCGGCGTAAGATCTATCAATGATGAAATTCATAATTTTATTTTCAGTTTATTTTCCTATATTCGAATGATAATATTTATTGACTTACCTTTGGTTAGTGTATCCTTAATTGAATTAAGGCAATTCTTTAAAGCATTATATTTATTTCCAGCAGCAGTAATAAGATTTGAGGCTTGCTCGGATTCTATGAAACTGCTTGTTCCAGATATATGATTATCAAATCCTTCACTTGGATGATTTAATATCATAGAATCATCTCGATGCATGTTAAGATCAGTCAATGCTTTTGCAGGAAAAATAGATGTTTGCTTGAAGTTTATTAATTTTTTTGTTATCGAGTTTTTTTGTGACATCGGTCTTGGTATTTTATCTGGCACGAAATTATCCTGTATGAATATTAAACGATTTACTTTCATCATAGTGAAGTAGAAACTATTGACTTACTAACAGATAGGAAAATTATATAAGTAACAAATATAATATATATATATATATATATATATATATATATATATATATATATACGATATAAGAGTACAGAAAAAATACCTGAAATGGATACTAGGTCTGGAGTCCTGTACTCCAGATTATGTACTCTATGAGGAAGTAAAACGAGACAAATTACATCTGAGATTAGCTAAGAGAGCGATTAATTATGAAGAGAAACAGTTAAAGACAGGAGTAAATGCCATAGTAAAGGAGTGTATTAGCAAAAAAAGAAGAGGTAAAGGGGATAAAGAGAGGTTGGATGAAAGGATAAGATATATAAACAAATGTGGATTTGGACAGGAGGGCATAGTTCAGCTGACAATGAGTGAAACCGGAGCGAATGTTGGAGAGGTACTGCGGGAGAGAGGAAGCGAGGTACAAAGTCCAGAGCACTGGAAGAAACTGGAAAGATCCAGATACAATAGAAAGTATAGAGAAATAATGACAAGTGCACTTCCTCAGTATCTAAGAGGCTGGAGCAATGGCTGCGATCAGAAGGTAATTGCGCGGTATAGATGTGGCACCATGGAGAAAAACAACAAACACTGGCTGAACCCTGAAGAACGTTCAAGAACGTTATAGAAGACGTTCACTGTGGCAAAAATGATAAGGAAAGTCTTGGCTGGTTGAAAACAATCAACCACATGAAGAAAGCAAAGAAAAAAGAGTTACTGGGCAACCAGTCCAGAACGTTAAAGTTATTAGATCCCCCTGATTAGACTTTTCAATTTATTTTTTGTATATAAAGTAGGTTTAAGGTATTATTGTGACTTAAGATAATGATGTATTTCTAGGCCATTAGGCTGAAATAAAGAAATAATATATATATATATATATATATATATATATAGTCTTTCGTTGACCGCCGTAACCTACAGACGTGCCGTTTTAACTTGCCGCAATGATGTCGCAATCGACACCATTAGTGCCAGAATCGGAAGTGAAAAGTTCCTATAATTGCTGTGAAACAAAGGCCCCAAATGTAGGCATTTGTAAAAACTGCGGAAAAATGTACCACATTAGTTGTTCTAATAGGAAAAACTTCAAATTTCTATTTTCTGAAGTGTACAGTGACCATATGGAAACAATTTCTAGGCTTGAAAAAACAATTGCCGACAAAAACACCATAATAGAAGACAAAATTACCATAATAAAGGATAAGGAGTACATAATTGAGCAGCTTGAGGATAAAATCAAGCTGCTGCAATGGGTAAATCCGAATCAAAGAAGGAGCAGGTTTCTTCAGCTGCACCCAGTATTGATATCGATACTGAGAAAGCAGTCAATAAGAAATCAAAAAAAAAGAATGGAAAGAAATCGAATGTTAACAAGGAAAAAGATCCCAGAAAAATCTCAAGTGAACAAGTCAGTGTTCGCCAGTAGCAACGGCGCTGAAGAAAACTGGAAGAGCGGAAAATTGAAACGTTCCGTGATGCCGTGGCGTCTACCGCTTTGCCTTCCAACGCCATTACTAACAATAAGAGCGTAACAGAAGAACAAAATTGGACTTTGGTCCAAAAAAAGAAAGCGCCAAGCGAAAGGCCACAACTATCGAAGGCACAAATGCAAATGCCGTGATAAAGGTGTGGTGAAGCAGCGCATCTACATGTGTTTCGACTGGCGCAGAAACAACGGAAGAGCAATTGGAAAAATTACCTGCGGGACAAAAATTTCGAAAAACGTAACGTGCAAAAAAAGTGCATCCAAACATCCAAACGTATATTCATCATTCAAGGTATCAGTTTTGGAATCAGAATTAGAAAAAAATTTAAATCGCCGGAAATATGGCCTCAAGGAGTATGCGTGGATCGTTTTTTATTCAGGCTCCAAAAGCAACCAAGCAACGACAAGTAAATATATTAAATATACTCTGTCTGAACATTCAATGCTTATCAAATAAATCAGCTGCTTTGTCAAATGTAGTCAACGTAAATAATATTGACCTACTTTGTTCGACAGAACACTGGTTAATGACAAACAAACAATTTATTTAATATTCGTGACTTTCGGCTGATCAGCAGTTTTGCCCGTAGTGAACACATACATTGCGGAGTTGCAATATTTTGCCGAAATCACCTTGACTGCGCCGAATTAAATGACATTGCAGTGCAATCTGCTGAGCTTGCATGCGAAGTAGCGGCGTGTTATTTAAAACAATAAAAACATTATTATTGTTATTTACAGGTCGCCAAATTCGACTTTAAATATGTTTTTATTAAAACTTGAAGAAATACTAACGCGCATATTTAACACATTCGAATCGAAAACTAAAGTCATCATATGCGGTGATTTCAATGTGGATTTCTTAGTAGATTCGAATGATAAAATTGCGCTAATTAACTCTGCTTCCACTTTTGGACTGGAACATAGGTTAATGAAACCAACACACATCAACGTGAACTCTAAAACTTGCATCGATAATGCATTCACAAACTTACAATCAGACCAATTCATAATTGATACTTTATCATGTTCGATCTCCGACCATGAAGCATTGATTATGAATCTCAAAACTTCTTCTACCAACGCGAACATCCGCATAATAAGAAAAATAAATGAAAAAACATGGAACACTTCAAAAAACAACTATCTCTAGTTAATTGGAATTGCCTGGACCAGACTGAAGATAGCAACAAACAATTCAATATTTTTCTGAATATTTTTAAACAAATAGCAAACAACGCGTTTCCTTACAAACGCATATTGATAAACAAAACAAAATTTCGGCGCAGTCAGAAAATCTACGAAATCTCAAAGAACTTGTGGATTTTTCTATATGATGCTTTTAAACAGTCACAGCGAATTGATCTGAAACAATACTTTGAACATTATAAAAGATTATATAACCATAAGATGGAAATGGAACGTCAACAAAGTAATGTAATGAATATAGTTAAATCAGATAATAAACAACAAACTATATGGAATATAATAAAACAAGAAACAGGTCAAAAATATTCAAATAATATCGGAATTGTACGCCATCAGCAAACGAATTTAATCATTTTTTCAGGAATGTAGCTGTCAATCTACCAAGGACTTGCTCGACGCAAAGACTAGACCCGAAGCTTATTTAGCTAAGGTATATGTCAGTGGGCGAAGTATGTTCCTGAGACCAACATCTCCAGAAGAAATTGTTACAGCGATTAAACAGATGAAAAACAAGACATCACTTGACGCTTTTGGACTAAACGCTAAAATGATTAAACCAGTAGCCGAGTATATAGTCTTCACCGCTCTGTGCAATCGTGAACAGTGTATTCGCTACAGGACAGTTTTCCAGATAAAATGAAACTGGCGAGAATCATTCCAGTGTATAAATCCGGAGACCGCCAAGATGCATCCAATTATCGGCCAATCGCCATACTGCCTGTATTTTCTAAACTGATTGAAATGTTGTTGGCCTCAAGAATACTAAATTTCTTTGAAGCCAATACTATTCAAACAACAGTCAATTTGGGTTTAGAAAGGGGTTGAATACGATCGACGCCATAGTAAATTTTCTAAATTTCATACAAGATTCTTTAGAGAATCATGAACATTGCGGTGCGCTGTTCTGTGACCTTAGTAAGGCATTCGATTGCGTACCACACAAAATACTTCTAAAAAAACTTGAATATTATGGACTGAGAGGTGTTCCGTTAACGCTGATGCAATCCTACTTCACGAATCGTCAACATTCGTCGACTGGCAATATAAGCTCAGTAATGCAGAAGTAGTACCAGATATTGGAATTGTCCAAGGCAGTATTTTAGGTCCGCTACTATTCCTAATATTTGTGAATGACCTGCCCTCCAACTTGAATTGCCATTCGACTCAGTTCGCAGACGATACGGCACTGGCAGTTGCAAGCAGACATAAAAGTTATGAATGAAAAGAGACAAAATGCTTATAAACAAGCTGAAGAGTGGTTCCTCGCCAATAAAATTGTTCTGAATAAAACAAAACTGTTTCTATTAATTTTACAGCTAGTAGAAGACTGTTGAACTTCAAGGCGGTGAAGTCAAATACTTGGGACTACAATGGATAGTTTGCTGACCTGGGCCAAACATATAGAGTTTGCTATGCGCAAGGCTCTCGAAAGCCATTTATGCCATTAGAAGAATTAGATCCATAATAAACCAGGAATGTGCCAGGGAAACCTACTTTGCTATGTTCATTCTGTACTTTCATACGGAATATTAGCTTGGGGACATAGTGCACACACTTCTAAAGTTATGGATCTACAAAAGAAGGCGGTTAGAGCAATAGAAGGAGTCTCACCTCGGGAGCCTTGCAGGCCGCTATTCATAAAACACAAAATTTTGACTGTCACAAACATTTATATTTGGCAACAAGCTATTGCGGTGCATGCGGATAAAACTAATCATTTATTGAGAAGTGATGTCCACGACCACAATACGCGGAATAAAAATGCAGTGATATGTCCAAAATCAAACTAAAATCATCGCTAAGAACTACATTGGGAGCCAAGATCTATAATAAGCTACCTGATGGATGGAGATGCAAAACAAGATTCACCTTTAAAAATATGTTAAAATTATTTACTAAATAATCCCTATTATTTTATAAATGAATTTTTAGAATAATTATGTATTGTAAATGACTTAAATTGTAACTATTGAATTTTAATAAAGTTTTCTATTCTATTCTATTCTATTTATATATA